>NC_140187.1:1453491-1800991 GCF_965226575.1 Pagrus pagrus | reverse complement strand
GAAACTTTAGGTTATTGAAGAGTTTTTCATCTTTCCAGCCTTCTGGGGGCCAACCGCCTCTCATACCTCTCTTCTTATCTCATCACCTACATCTAATTTATGTCAGGAACATACAGTACATGTTCTTCCCCAACCCAACACACACACACACACACACACACACACACACACACAGGCAGGATTAACCGACTGGTTTGCCGGCAGCTGCTTGTTCTGCACAGACAGAGAGAAGTTGCTGATTCAGCAGCTCCTGAACTGAGTTTAACACAAAGTGACATGAGAGAAAAAAGTGGCGCTGCACAGAACATGTGTCAGAACCTTTCGCAGCGCGCAGCATGTTTGAATTAACAGGTTATTGTTGTTGAGGAACAAGAAAATGTCGAGAAGTGTCAGATTTCAAATATGTGACTGAATACAAACAAAGTTTTCCAGTAAATCTCGTTCGAAACAATCAAATGAATCAACAATCTCTGTTTTATGCTGAAGAGGAACATTTAAATATCGTCTGATGCATTCTGATTTTTTTGGCAAAACAAAAACAGAGAGAGCGCAGTGATGACAGCGCCTGGGCCGCGTTGTTTCAGTGTGGCGAGGAGATTAACGACTGGCATTTTAAGTATTTGATTGATTTCCAGAAGTGGGCGTTCCCCTGACCCGGTTTCCTCAACCTAATGAGAAGTGGCTGAGAGCAGGAGCGTGGTGTATGATCCGGGCCCGGGTACAAAGTCCACAACACATGAACATGGAGCTGGGTGGTACGTTTGTGCAGTTTGGTAGAAAGCGTTCACCAGGTGCAGCGCAGCAGGTGTGAAGGCTCACAACAGAAAGATGTTCCATCAACATCTGACAAAGACGACGCCGCTCACGTAAGACGTCAATCACCAACTTTAATCTGCACTTTCACAATCGTGTGTTCTGTGTGCGTCGCTTCTATTCAAAGGTAAAACATCGGAATGAGGTTTCTGTACGACTGGAAATCCCTCAGCGAGTGTCGGGCGGGAAGGTTTACAGAACAATGCAGTATTTCTGCTCCGCTGCCAAACACCTGACTCACCTCTGATCCCTCAGCTGATTTATAGCTGTAACTATTACAAAGCTGCTCCCGTGTTTATTTTACATCACGCTTGTTTAGCTGCTATCAAAGCCGACAATTATGATCCAGTCAAACATGCAGAAGTATCGGAGAGAGAAGCTGTTCTGCAGTGTTTAGTCACATCTGATCCTTATCTTCACATTTCACAACAAGAAACTCTAATAGTGGAAATGTTTCCATTGATCTTGGGCCAAACTTCCAACTGCCAAAGAGATTTTATCTCCTAACCTGTACAGCTCACACCGACTTTACTGTGGCCGTTCTGAACAATTATAAACACTTTTGCCTTCAGTACGCTCGGACAACACGCCGTACACATGCAGAGTCATTAATGCTCAACCTTAAAGACGGACTCGGACAAAGCTCCTGCCTGTACCTGACCACATCAACACAACCTCCTCCACCTCCGCCATGTTTGTTGTGGTCAGAAACTCTGAGCTGACTTCTACATGCCGACAAAATCATCTGGCGTCAGACAAAGTGACGACCAGGACTTTGCAACATCTCTGATTGCCAACACGCTGCAGGTGTGTGAGAGTCTGCAGCTCCGACCGCAGGAAAACCCTCCCAGCATCTCCAAAGCCACAGAAATGTCCAAATATGACGTGTAGTGCAGAAGATGACATCATCGCTCGAGTGGAGAAGAGCGGGTAAAAAATTCAACAACATTCGTCTAAATGTTGATTAAGATCCCACAGTTTTCCTTCCACACACATCAGTTATACGTCACATCACTGGGAGATGTTGTGCCGGTTGCAGGCATTTACTGACAGAAGCAATCAGACTTCCACTTTTGGCTGTGGGCTTTAAACTGACAAGAGCGCCACCGACCCCTCATAAGCTCCCATGTTTCATTTGAGCCAAAATCTCTGGAAGAGACAGAACCGGTTTCCTAACTCGCCGTTGTTCCCTCATCATTTTGGGTTTGGGACCTGTTTTCCTATTAAATTAGTGTATTTTCTATAGCTTCAGTTTATAGTGTATTTAATTATCATCTGCTCATTCATTCATCAACTCTTTTCGGATATGAACGTTTTGTAGTGAGTTTGAAGTTTGAAACGAGTCCTTCCACTTCTCCTCCTCCTCCTGCTGCTTTTATGACCTCCTCAGCGTAAACACCTGCTCGTCACCTGTGTCACAGTATCTTTGTCGTTTCTCTGCCTCAGGAGTTTCTCTGCTGGTGCAGATCGATCTCTCCTTCATGTTTCAGCCTTTTTACGATCATGACGGTGACGTCTCCTGTGTTTGTCTTCCAGTGGTGGAAAGTCACTAAGTACATTTACTCAAGTACTTTATTGAACAGTTTTGAGGGAATTTGCATCTGAGTATTTATATTTATTTTTACCCTTCAGAGGCAACTATTGTACTTTTACTCCACTGCATTTATCTGACAGCTGTTATTAATTAGTTTTCAAATGAAGACTGTGGGAGACAATTTTGTTGTTTTGGCGTCACGTTGAAGTTAAACTGACACAATCACTGCAGGATGTTGTTTTTCTGCTGCTCACAAGCAACATTTACTTTTCTTAATGAGAAACAGTTGAATACTCAGGACCCACACACTAAAGTATTTTAGAGAGAGATATTTGTGAGCCTGAACATTTGCACGCTCTCCGCTCAGTCATCAGAACCTCGACCCAAACTCAACAACTTAATGACATGAAGTATTTTGTGGATATCACGGAAGCGATCTGAAGGTCGTTCATGTGGTTTAACGATGTGACTGAAAACCACGACGACGACTTTCCATAGAAAACAATAAGCTTTACGTACATTTATACACTGTTCACTCACAACCCTCTCAGCTCGTCACGTCCCAGAGACAGTTAATGATGGACGTCTCTTGTCATGAGATGTCTTTGACTGTTGTCCACCTCAGAGACATTTCACCTCCAGACTCTTCAGATGGTTTCATTTAAATTAAAGTTTGAATTTTCCAGCATTTCTCTCAAAACAAAGTCTGCGGAGAGAATCAGGAAACTGAAAACAGATTTGTGTGTCAGGACTCTGGTTTCTGTTGCTGCACACTGAAGTCGGCGGGTTCATCGACTCTTTGTGCTCTCGGAGACGGATTAAAGTATGTTTTGTGTTTTTTACGCTTCTTTAAAACTGAGCAGGACATTTTTTGTTCCACTGCATTAATTTGATGGCGACAAATGACTTGACTGTAACTTTGAATAAAAAATCACACGTGCTTAGAAAAACGTACAAAACAAGAACATGAATAAATAAAACACTGTTTCTCAACATGTTGAGGCTCTTTGTCTCTCAAACGTCTCACATGGCTTCATTTTAATAAGTGTTTGAGTGTCGGTGTCTTTACTCTGAGGTCGCGGTGTCACTTTAGAAATGTCAAAAATTGTCCTTGAGAGCGTAATCAGTTACAAATGTGCTAAAAGAAAAGTACCCTGCTTTAGGAAATGTTAACGAATCAGATGAAATTAATTTCGATTTTTCCTGCTTTAATGATCTACTCTGAATTAATGTGATACCTTCGTCCTCCTGCTTTAGACCCAAAACATTTATGAAATTATACCTTTTTTTAAAAAATAGAAGACTTTATTGATCCCCCACCGCAGAAATTCAGGTTTTAAACGTACTTTTTTTTTTAAAAATCAGAGAAAAAATAAAAACAGATTGACGTTTCAAACTTTGCTGACTGCAGCCTCTGGAGGGGCCCGGCCCTGAGGCTGGGAACCACTGGACTAAACTCGCTAACTATAATATAATTAAAGCAGTTTCCTGCAGACTGAATGCTTTTATTTTGATACTTTACCTGCATTTTACTGATAATGCGACCGTATTTTACTTCAGGAGGGTTTTGAATGCAGGACGTGTGTTGGAGATTGTGTTGGTGAACGGCGGCTGTGACTCTCCTCTGGTTTCAGTCAGCCTCACCTGTTTGCAGATCAGCCTGTGACTGTGACTCAAGGTGAACTCCACAGCGTGATAACCGCTGACTCATCTCAAACAGGTGATCATGAGGATGTCATTTCTACACCTGTAAACAGGAAGTCATGCCTAATAAGGACACTGACCTTTAGATAGATTAATGAGCAGCTGATATTAATATAATGCATAATGTAACCAAAGTCCATATGAGATTATGACGTTTTAATGAACTGGTTTCTAAAATGAAGCTGGCTGGTCCTGAGTCCTGTTGATCTTCTCCGAGACATCGACGTACAGAACCAGTGACTGACGTGTGATCTAGTTCAGACTCATGACAGCTGCCTTTTGTCTGCACTGAACACGCCACAGAAATATTACAAACCAGTTCGACTGTCTCATAAACCTGACGCTGTAACAGGATATTTGACACAGCACGACGATGTTAACTCTTCTACATTACGTTTCTACTATTAGAGTGAATTCAGTCTGTGAGTGTTTAACTGGCAGGTAAATCTTTTGTTGGATCAGTGGCCTACATTTGCATCACGCAGGCCGCTTCAGATTAATAGTGTTGCCTCATCACACTGCAGATAACACTTTACTTAGCTCAGGTGAACCTGTCGATCCAGTGTGACTGCTTTTTTATTTTCCACCGCCTCATGACCTGGACAGACTTAAACGTAAATCCCTTATGATAAGTGTCGGTCTTTGCTCTGCTGACTGCAGCCTTCAGTATTTACTTATTCAAATCCTGCAGAGCGATGATGTCTAACAGCAGCTCCACCATCAGAGGTGTGCGGCTCCAGCACCGCCTCGCCCTGCTGGGTAAATATTAAGTCACACATTAACATTCAACTGCTCACGGATGTTTACGACCACTTACGGACATCATGAACGCTCCTTTACACGAGTCGTACCTACAGAGAACCTGTTTTTAATCTTGTTTTCTGTCATTGAAACGCGTTGAGAGTGAAGTGTGACTGTTTGACCCCGGCGCTCCACGTAACACAGAAACCATGTAGGACAGACGACGAGATCAGAAACATTCTCCGTTCCTCTATTTAATTTAGTCTCGTTGCTCAGGGGAGCCGAGGCACAGATGATGAATCCTTTTCTGTCTCCTTCAAACGCTCTTGGTTTCTCCAACATAAAGACAGGAAGTTCACAGCCCGTGTTATAAAGTAATATCCCAAACTTACCAGAGGATTTTCATAGAAAGGAAATCGATATGTTGGCATAAATTCCTGTGGATGATTCCTGGGAGCGACTGTGCACCAGTGTTTGGGGAGTTACGGTGAAACCGGAGACAGTCGATCCTTCAGTGGCACGAAACATCCAAATTCATAGGAATTCTGGAAACAAACAGTTCAGAGGTTAAAAAACAAAAACAACAAAAAGAAAAAAGAAAACCAGCCTCTGACTTCCAGCAGCACCCTTTGATTGATGACATCTGTTGCTGGCAGGTTTTATCATCTGTAGCTAGCCACCTAATAAACGTAGGCTAATGTTAGCTGCAGCTGTTGGATGAAAATCTCAGGTAATATCAGCAACTTCTGTTGATTCATGTAGGAAACAGTCATGTTTTCATTCTAATACAGACGAACTCTGTTTAGCTGCTCAGCTTTAATACTTTGACAAGCCAACAGTCAGATGAATCTTCTGTTGTTGTTGAGAAAAGGCTCTGACGACGAGGATTAACCAGCGCGTCTGCAGAAAGTCACTCTGTCTTGGGTAAAAGTGGCTGAAGGTTGCTGGAGTGAAGATTTCCATAAGAGCAGCTAAGATGCTACCGTTAGCCTGAGCTCTGATCCAGCACCAGCGGACACACAGTCGACTTCAGACGTGGAAGTCGTGAACGGGGCTTTTATTTAACATTACATGTAGTCGCAGTCGAGTTCAATCCTGTCCATCCCGTCAGATTCTGCATCCAGATATCTGTTTATAGAGATTATAAGTGAAATGTCTTTCAAACACAGTCAGCACCACGACAGAGACACTGTGGGTTCAAACCCGTTGGTGACCTCAGCTGTTTCCTCCCTGCTGGACCTCCCTGACCCTCCTCTGACACTGTATTGTGCTGTACAGCTCCACAGGGAATGAATCGAACCAGAAGTTGATCCAGGATGTCGGAAAACAAAAGCTCTGGAAGTCTTTGATCTATCAGCTCACCTCAGACAGGCTCGTCTGCTCCGTGTGGTTTGTGGTTAACCTGCTGACGGCCGACTGTGTGCAACACTGACTGAATCTCATGAATCTCAGCACAGAGCAGATGAATCCTGCCGACTTTGTTGATCCTCTGACTGTTCAACAAAGTATTTATCAAATTATACATCGTTTTAAGTCATTTTAATGCAGAATGTTACATATTGTATCTTTAATCGAAGGGCAGTTGCAGATAATAATAAAAATGTGTTGAGTGAATCTTTTTGGAGACATTTTAAGAGTTTTTTAACGGGTATGAAGGTTTATTCTGCACCTCAGGTCAGCCACATATTTATAGAGATAATCTTCAGGTGTTGAACTTTCCCATAATTCTGTTCTATAAAACAAAATGACGAGCAGAGCGGAGTCTGAAAAACTGCATGTGCTGTTATTGAGCAACAAGACGGCACTAACACAAGTCAGACGGTGCTAATCTGTGGGGGCCTGATAATTACTTGATCCCCACATGGCAGATGGAGGTGTGTGTGTGTGTGTGTGTGTGTGTGTGTGTGTGTGTGTGTGTGTGTGTGTGTGTCTTGTATACGTTAGATCAGAAGCCGTATAGAGATTGAGACATAAGATAACTTATCTCCAGGTTATAGGACTCGTTCATTCTGTACATTATGAAGTATCTTTAATCTACACTAGATGTTTCTGCAGACGCCTTCTGACCCTCCTGAACGTGACTGCAGGTGTTCTTCATTATGCAGAAGGGACAGGTCCAGGTAGAGAGTGAGCTTTCAGGTGAATCGGGTCTGTAACATGGTACCAGGGAGACAGAGAGTCTCGGGGGAGGAGGGGGAGGGTTTTCCATTTCACACATGATGTGAGCAGAGAGGTCGTTGGAAAACCTTCCTGCAGTCGTTAAGACGAGTCTGAACTTTCACTGATGTGTAAATCTCATCGTTATACTCTTTAATTGTGTTCGTCTCGATGTTCATATGTCTGGTGACACCTCGTGTCATTAAAGCTTCTCTCATGAGACGAGGTAGATGAGAAGATATGACTTATTTACATTTAATCACCAGATCCACACCATCCTCAGTAAAATGACTAAGTGAGCTCAGTGAGTGGACAGACTCAAAGTGATGCTTTTATGTTTTTAGAGGCAGAAAAAGAGGAAACCAGAGTCAGTGCGAGTGAGACCAGAAGTTCAGCTTTCAAAATAAAAGCACAAAAGAACAGCAAGTAGCTCAGTCGTCGCGTCTTTTTCTCGTCTACATTTTGGAAACAAATATTGTACTTTTTACTCCTCGACTTACTAGTTACTTTGCTGATTACATGCTGCATGAGATCCGAAAATTTAGATTAATTTACTTTATATTAAAAAAAGCACTGATTCTGATCAGAAACATGCTGAATATTGGATCTGATTAGTGGCCAGGCTGAGAATCGGTGGACCGAACATGACACTTTAACTTTGTATTATACATATTCAGATTTTGTAGATTTTCTATGTATTTGGACGATCGGCTGAATACAAACATAACAAACTTATAAAACTCATCCTTAAATCTTAATGTTGATATCTTTGGTGATTCAGGTTTTACACGTCACACGATCAGGCTTCTGTTTGTAAGAGAGGGAGGATGTGAACAAGAGTTTGACTTTCACACATGATTTTATGTTTTATAGAGGAAAGAAAGAGACGTTAAATATCCTCCCAGTGCCTTTATTTTATACGTCTGGAAATGTTCACAGTATTTTTTCTAATTTCCAGTAAAGAACTTATTATTGATGACTATACTCGAGTTAAAGTAAAGAAATCATGTTAAAATATCACTTTGGTAAAAGATAAGTCATCCACATGAATAATACTTGAATAAAAGTATTAAATCATCTGATATTAAAGCATGTAATCTGCAAAGTAACTAGTAACTACAGTTATCAAATAGCCTAAATGTAACAACATAATGAGTAAATTAGTCGTGGAGTTGAAATATAAAGTAGCAGAAAACAGAAATACTCAAGTAAAGTACAAGTACCTCGAAAATGTATTTTAGTACAAATTGTGTCGTCATGCAGGTGCGATACAAATCAATAGGCTAATAAATAACAGGTGATTTAATGTTTTGTGTTTAAATTTAAATTCCTTTTTTTCTTACAATTATCACAAATACACAACATTTCAGCTCCTCTTCATCCAGACACAGTAACTTTATTTTGAAAAGAAGTAGCTCCTCTGTTTTGAACCGGTTGGCTTGACAACGGAGAGACAGGAGAGGGAGGGGGGAAGGAGGAGGAGGAGGAGGAGGAGGGGGGCGGAGCCTGCACGCTGGAGACCAATGACAGGACAGGTAGCAACAGGTGAGCAGACCCACACACACACACACACACACAGGCCGCTGTGTGGAGGCTCCTGGGAGCAGATCCTGTCTGACAGGAGGCGGAATTAGAGAAGCGAGGACCATTTCACCACTTCACCACTTCACCCTGTCACCCTGCCACCGCCTCGGAGACCTTTGGATTATTAGATTAACATTAATAAGTGCGCGCGGCTCTGCGGTGAGTCAGTGACGCTGTGAGCTCACCTGCATGTTGCGTTCACTGACCTGATTACAGATTATTGATCCGCTCGGCTCGTGTTAATTCCTCAGTGAGCAGAATGGTTCTGAACCTCCTCAGCAGGATCTGGATCTGATTCTCTCGGCTTCTTTCTCACCACAGGATCGACACTCGGGTTATTCGCAGCGGGGCTCGGACGCGTTGATCCCGGGGCTGCCGACCACACCGGCACCATGATCAGCTCGGAGGGCCTGCGGCCGGCCACGTCCGGCAGGAAGCCCCTGGGCAAGCTGGCCTCCCGGCTGGAGGAGGTGAAGAACCCGTGGCGGCAGGTCTCCACGCTGGAGCTGAGCCACAACGAGGCGGCCCGGCTCGCCACGGACGCGCTGCTGGAGCACGGGGAGAAGGAGTACCGCCGGGTCCTGACCGAGGAGCGGGAGCTCAACTTTCTGTCCCCGCTGGAGGTCCGCTACATCACCACGCACGCGGCCAAGGCGTGCAGCGCCGAGAGCAACGGCACCGGCCCCAACGACCGGGACTTCGGGGACGGGGACGCCGTGTCCGAGCTCACCTCCGGGACTTACTTCCCCATGATGTCCGACGAGGAGCCGCCGATGCTGGAGCTCGGCTGGCCGGACCCCCCGGCGAGATACGGACCGTCAGAGACCCAGATCTACTTCCAGAGGGACAAGTCTCATAATGTGAAAGACCTGATCCGGTCCCTGATCAACAAGGCCAAGAAGGTAAGAGGACACAAAGTCCAGAGAGACACCTGAGGACGAGTCGGGTCCTTTAAAGGAGCAGTCCGTCGTTCTGGAGAAGAAATGTTAATGAGCTCTTTATTAACTGAACAAACTGACCCTGAAAAACAACACATACCGTTTTACTTTGTGTATATGTGGCGGACCCTGCCACCTCTCTAGCTTCAGTGTTCTGGGACCTTATTGTCCTCAGAGAGCAGCTGGTTTATTCACTGATGGAGAGTTTGAATTTCTTCCCCAAAACTACGTACTGCTCCTTTAACGACAGTGTGTCAGTGTAAAGTTGTGTTGCAGATTAAACCTGAGATCAGACACACGTCACATCCAAACTCACTAATGTGATCATCGTCTGACTTCATTGAGCTTTTCTCATTTGGTCCTCAGTGAAAAACCCAGTTAAGTGATGTCGGCTGTCTGGTTCAATACAAAACAAACACTGATCGATCAGTTAATCAATGACAGGATGTCGGTCAAACACACAGATGTGTTTTGGTTTAGATCCTGAGCTGCATCGATGATGAACGATGCATAAAGACGGTTCTGTAAATTAAACTACTTTAAATTCCAGGTCAAAAAAATAGGTTTATAGTCGTTTAACCTCCTTTGATCTTTATGTGTCAGTGACAGAACTGATGCAGAGTAACAAGATTAAAGCTGCCTGATATAGAAAAAACATCTTTTTCTTATCATAACTTTACTAAGTTTGATCTTCAGTGAGCAGAATGATGAATTCATCTGCTGAAGGGGGAAAGTTTCTGTGACCTCTCCTTTGGTCTCAAATGTTCATGATTTTATGACATCAGAACTTCTTTGGAGCCAATCAGGATCCAGCGTTCAACTGAGACAAACGTGATGCAGAAACTTTCATCCGTCAGTCGACTGAACAAACTTCATCTGCAGCGTCTGTGTCAGATGATGATAAAACAGTGAAACAGACTAAAAGAAATTATCGAAGTGAAATAAACAATAAGTTTCTGATCACAGCTGATTGTCGGTGTCTGGATCTGGACCCAGCTGCCGTCTGTAGGCACCAGAACAACATCATGTTCCTGACAAACATCATTACGTCTCCTGCTGTCAGCTGGGAGTTTTTTGTTTTTCACCTTCCACCTCACTGCGTTCGTTCCTCCCTCCGGTGGTTTCCACTCGGTTTGCTTACAAACAAATGCAGCGGGCCCCAGCCCGGCCCAGCCCGGCCCGGCCCGACCCGGCCCGGCCCGGCCTCCTGCCTGCTGTCGTGTTTGATCAGCTCTTATCTCCGTCTGAGCTCCGAGGCCACAGCTCGCTCTGTCACTCATTGAACAGCCGACCTCGGGTCACAGATTAGAAACGTTTCATCGTCTAATCACCGGCTTTAAGTTCTGCAGCAGCACGGACGGGTCGTGAGACACGGGGACACATTTTGTGTCTCTCTGAAGTCATAATGTGTCTCTCTGTTGTTGTTTTGTGTCTTGTGGTCAATTTGTGTTTCTCTGAAGTAGTTTGCATCTCTTTGTAATCGTTTTATGCACCTCGGTAGTTATTTTGCATCGTTGTGTCTTTCTGGGTATTTTGCATTTCTTTGTTGTCGTCTTTGTGAGACCTCATTTTGTGTGTTTCTGTGGCAATTTGCATCATTTTGTAGTTTAACGTCTCTGTAGTCGTTTGCTTGACACATGAAGTGTAACGGTCACTTCAGACAGCGGCTCTGTGCCCGACAGGCCCGTTCAGAAATCCATCCGAGAACAAGACGTTAAAATAAAAGCAGCTGATTTATGATCTGTATTAAGTTATCCACTGTTTATCAGCTCTGTATTACAGAACCGCTGTGACTTTAAATTATGAGTTCAGAGTGAATGTTGCCAAACTGCCTCCTGATCACTAAACTGACCAGACAGCAGCTCAATCAGAGACACATTTGGTTTCCTGGCAGACAGTCGAGCACACGCTGCACATGAGTCACCACAGTGTCCACAGACACTTCCTCCTCTCGGTGTGACTTGTTTTATATGCATGAACAGCGAGTCTGCTGCTGATAAAGATGAAACCTGAGCTGGTCAGATTCTGCAGGAAATATTCTACAAAAGGCAGAAATGCAACGAATCAGAGTCCGTTTTTCTGCCGTCACGTCGCCGACAATGACCCGCTTCTCACAGGTTTGTGCCGAGTCAGCAGAGTGGAGATCCGATGACACTCTGAATGCAGAGCGTCAGGCGGCGTGTTCGGCTGAAAGCTGCTAACAGAGCTGCACGTTTGTTCGTTGCACGTATCTCCAGGTCACATCACAGAGCCTTTCACAATATTTGAACAGTTAACATGTTTTGTTGTGACTTCCTGGCTGTTTTTAATCAGGTTGTAGTTTCAGTGCAGGGAATCAAACTGGCTTCATTTTTCTTTGTAATGGAGAAACTCACCAGCTGTCACATTATACAGACTCACCGGTGAACCAGTGTCTGTTTCATGAACACATCAGGACGGAGATCCCCGACAGACTGGAGGTCCGTCACTTATATCACCTTTTCACCAAAAGAGCTTCATCCGAACCCCGTCGGGCCACTCAGGTCTCGACAGGTCCCGCCGGGTTCAGGCTGTTTATTAATTCTCAGCGAGCCACATCCGGCCTCACGGCTCTCCTCATCAGCTCTCGGACTTATACACTGAGCTGCAACCTCCTGCTCCCCATCGACCAACCTCCCCAGTTGGAAGTCGTAAACACGATCCGCAGACTTGGAGAGTTTCCTCTCAGGTCACTTCCCAGGAGGCCGGCAGCTCCGGCAGCATGTCCTGCGTGCTCCTGTGCTCGGTGCTCTCGGTTAGTAGGACAATATCTGGATGTGAGGTGGTGGCTGAGGAACTGAAGTTGTTGTCTGACGTCCATTATCAGCTGCCAATCCCATAAAGAAGCCTGCAGATGTTCTCACAGCAGGTTTTGGTTGACGGATCCAGAACCTGGTCGTGCTCCCATCAGCACCGTCTCTCTCCAAGCGCCATTTTATTTCTTTTTTTGTTTCTTTAAGAAAAACTTCCTGCTACAGCGACTGCTCTGCAGCTGATCACTGCCGCGTTGAAATTAGTTTTTGCCGCTTCTTCTTGAAAACTGAATTCACAGCTGTGGTTTGAACCTGTCGGTCATCTTCAGTGTGTGTTATTGATTTTCAGACACTTGAGCCTGTGGGCACGAACACGTCTGCACACGGCCGAACACATTCTTCACGTTGCATAACTCAAACTGTATGGAGGACGCTTTGAATTGTTTACAGTGTGTGTGACATGGATGTGAGCCAGCTTCTTTTAGGTAATGTGATTACTTTGAATATGTAGTTGAGTGTCAGAGCATCCTGTAGATGTAATGCTAACCTTTGTGCTCACGTGGAGCATTTTCATATCGCCACTAACGGACGAACAGACCGGGTCAGGTTGTAACTGCAGCGCTGCTCTGGAGTCCTGGCAGGTGTCTGAACTTATCAGCAGCTGAGCAGAAACTTTTTGCCCTGAAACCCCAGAACAGGTTAATCAGGACGTTGTGTTCGGAAGCTGTAATTATCTTTATGTTTTTGAGTTATTGAGTCGTAAAATCTCATTAACATAAATTTTACAGAGTCGTAATTAAACCTGTTCTGTTCACGATGGCAGTTTTAAAAACAGTCTGTTTATAAAAAGACCTTTTGGTTGAAAAATGATTGAATGAAATATGAAGCGACTGTGGCAGCAGTTTATTTTCCTTACGGTGAATCAGTCGACTGTTTTTGTTGATTAAATGTTAATTATATAAAATAGCAGAAAGTTCACGGCCCAAAACTGCAGAACGTCTGTAGTGATATTAAAGAGAGAAAGGCAGCAAATCCTCACATGTAAGAGGCTGAAACCTGACAATGATGAAGAGTATTGATTAGAAAATGACTTAAAGGAACAGTTCATCTACAAATGACGTCATCATTTCCCTCCATGCTGATGTAAAGTCAGCTGAAGTCCACAAAACATTTCTGGAGCTTCACAGTAAAACAGCGACGCAGCGTTCTGCTACACAGCTGAAATGGTGAAAAAATAACTAACTAACTAAAATATATAGTACACGATTTAAAAAACAACTGAAAAAATGATAAAATGGCTCCATACAGCTCGTCCGGTGTGATCCAAGTGTCTGTGATCCCAAATTGATTTAGAAAGACGTTATTTACACCTTCACCACCGACGCTGACACCTGAGTTGAGCAGCTGAAGTGAAGATTTTGGTTTTAAAAAAGGTGTAAATAATATAAATAATAAAAAAGCTCCAGAAATGTTTTGTGGGCTACAGATCGTCAGCTGACCTCTGGTGTGGGCTGAGGAGATAATGTAGATGATCGAACTTTCAGTTTTGGGGGAACTTTTCCTTTAAACAGTTAATAACTTACTAAATATGTTGCAGGTTATTTTTCTCTCAATCAACTAATTACTGCATATATTTACTAATGTCTCAGCCCCACATATAATCATACAGACCTTTCTTCTGCTTTTATTGATCATCATTCGTCAGTGATTGGCTCCTGTAGTACATCAGTACCATGACAGTGAAGTTGAAGTTAACCGGGCCTGTAACTCTGCCTGTGTCGGCGCTGTGCCATGAAGAAGCCCACTCTCATGAAATCTTCATGAAACCCCGCGAGCTCACGTCTCTTGTGTCTCCCCTCTGCTGCAGGTCATAGCGTTGGTGATGGACGTGTTCACGGACGTCGACCTGCTGTGCGATCTGATGGAGGCGTCCAACAAGCGGCGCGTCCCCGTCTACATCCTGCTAGACGAGAAAAACCTCGACTACTTCACAGAAATGTGCTCAGCGCTGGACATCCAGAACTCACACCTGGGTGTAAGTACTGAACAGACGTATACAGACAGTTCTGATGCAGAGAGACCAGAACAGGACAGGAACACAGTGTTCACACAGACAACCTCAGGTTCAGACACTGTAAAGATCAGTTACATAATTAAAGATAACTTTAGACTGAAGATCTGTGGAAAATGCACAAAGATAAGTTAAAATAATTTAAGTCTTTGCAGCAACAAGAGGATGAATCTTAAAGCCTGTGGTGACGCTTTAACTTTAAATACTTTGATTTATGACAAAATTTAGATGAAAACTTAGATGGTGAACATTGTAGCTGCTGGACATCAGCATGTATTGTCACTGTGAGCATGTTAGCATGCTGGTGTTAGCATTTAGCCCAAGTACAGCCTCACATAGGCTATATACCTGATAGCTTGTTCACTAACATAAACCAAGTTGTAACTCAGATTAGGGTGGCTACTAAAGATTATTTTTATTATCGATTAATCTGATTATTTTCATTAACAGTGCAATATGTAAAATGTTGACTATCTGAGAACTATTTTTCTCCAGAATCACTTTATGCTTGTGATTTAAGTCGATGTCAAACATTGTGAAAGATCCCGGAGCCCAAAGTGACGTCTTCAAGTTTCTTCTTTATTCAGACCAACAGTCCAAAACCCAAAGACTCTGGATTAACTGTCATCTTCACATTCAGGCAGCTGGAACCAGACAATCAGTCATCAGAATAGTTTGCGATTCATTTCCTTTTGATCGAGTCGTCGCTGCAGCTCTGTCTCAGTGTAAACGTTTGTGTGCAGCCTCAGCAGTATAAGTTTCTCCACTCAGCCTCCAGAAGTCACGCTGCAGTGTCAGGATAACATTTAGCTCAGCTCCATAGTGTCTGTTAAAGTGGGACGTTCGCTGCGCCTTCATTTACTTTGGCAGGTTTCACTTCAACCTTTGGTTTGTGTTATTTTTCTGGATCAGTACTCGGCCCTGTCCTCCACAGCTGACCCAGCACTCTGCAGTCATCTTTAGTGATGTTTTGATTGACACCCACAGTGGCAGAGATTAAATATTATGCTCTTAACTGTCTGCATGTTGCTTTTAACAGTGCACTGAAATAAACTCAAACCAGGAAGCACCGATTTTCACAGCCTCACTTTCCACCGAACTACTGACTGTTTCCACTGAATGATCATAAAACTTGTTCTGCGTGGAGCTCATTTGTATTTTCACTCAGCTCACTGGCTGCAGATAATACACACATAGATATTCACATACAGTTCAACACTATAATGAGAATAAACATTCAGCTACTGATGCTGATAAATGTTGTTTCTGTGTGAATCTTCTGCTGCATGTTAATGTTAATATCGCACATGAGAGTCAGTGTTCGTCAGAATCCGGCTGTCAAATGTGATTTTCTGATTTCTGATAACTGTTTCCTCAGTGAGTCTGTGTGTGTGTGTCTGTGTTTCTAACAGTCACATGTGTGTGTTTGTGTGTTTGTGTGCAGAACATGCGTGTTCGCAGTGTGTGCGGGGACACGTACTGCACCAAGAGCGGCAAGAAGTTCACCGGTCAGGTCCTGGAGAAGTTTATGATCATCGACTGTGAAGAGGTCATCGCCGGCTCGTACAGGTCAGTAACACACACACACACACACACACACCGAACACACACACACACACACACACACACCTGTGTACACACTTCTATCTGCAGGACTGAAGAGCAAACAGCAGAACAAGACGGAGCTCAGCAGCAGGATTGCCAGAAAATTAGTTTCAAACTGTGTTTCTAACTCAGATCTTTATATCACGACTGGATAAAAGTTGTAATAATAATAATGATGATGCACCTCCTCATGCACTTTACTCTACTTTCTGACAGTTTATTGAATCATCAGAAAAATATTCAGCAGATTATCTGATCATTAAAATAATCATTCGTAGATTAGATCTGTTTCTTATCAGAAATCAGAGGCACAACGTGACGAGTGAAACAAACTTGAACAACAAGAAAAGCTGCGGGAAGAGAAATGACATGCATTGGAATTAAAGCCCTCTCTCTCTCTCCGCATATTGAAATGTGCTCTCAGTGAACGAGCCTCTGCAGCCCTCATTGTTCACAGCGATCACTCGTACTCGTTGAGTGTGTATAGCTGTAATTACAGGTATTACTCAGGTATTCTCATAACAGTTTCAAATACCGCTGTCAGCTCCACGCCAACCGCAGCTCAGTCACTTCTCTGCACAGCACGAGCTTTGTTTCACAGCTAATCCACACACACACACACACACACACACACACACACACACACACACAAACACACACACACACACACATTTGCACACTGAATGTGGCCTCTGAGCTCAGCCGGCTTCCTCCTGCAGTCGTCGTGCTTATCAGGAGGGATGCAAAGTAGCCGTGGAGCTGCTGATCGTGAGCTGCTGATCGTGAGCTGCTGTGTTCAGATGTGTTTTCACTCTGTGTTCTGAACGTCTCGGTCTGAGTCCACCTACACGTCTTCTTACAGCTGATATCAATCTGTGCGCTTCGTCCAAGATTTAAATTACTGCAACATCATAAAAAATTATAAAAGATCCTGACAAGCAGCTGCAATGTGCCAACTTCTAAAAAGTTGCTGGACATGCAAGAGTCAGGTTGTATATGAGAGGACGTTATAAATATTAATATATTTACTACTTAAATAAATATAACTTCACGGACATTAAACACAAGTTAACTTTTAATATAAATCTTTACTCACCAGTTAAATGTCTTTAATTTTAGAATAAAGTATCATCACAACACTGAAGTTGTTTTAATACGATTGGATCTTCTTTCTGTGGACGTTTCAATCAGGACGTTTTATATCAGAGAGCTGCCGCCTCTTCAGTCAGACACCGTCAGTGAGATCTGAGCTCGATTATCTTCGCCTTGTTTCATCGTCTCCTCGGTCGTTCATCGATAACGTCATGGCAACGACTGCATGGGCCCAGATACTGTATGATTCAGTTACATAATATAATATTTTTTATGTACCAATTATAGTTTATTATAAGAAGAAAATGACAGAAGCTTCTCAAGTAACTTCTATACTTTCATTACAGTCGTCTTCTTCAACTTCAGTTATGATGACGGACAAATAACTTGATGTTTTTATAATTAGTCCTTTAAAGTCCAAGTTACTGTTGTAGAAGTGAGTGAAAGGGTTCAGCACAATCCTACTGATTGTTAGTGTGTGTGTGTGTGTGTGTGTGTGTGTGTGTGTGTGTGTGTGTGTGTGTGTGTGTGTGTGTGGGTGTGTGTGAGTGTAATGTACCAGTGAAGCTGCGAGACAACTACTGCTGTCTGATTTTAACAACTTGGTGTCGTGGAGCAGAGCAGAGGGAGTGTTAATGTCACCTCGAGGTGTAATTTTAAATCCGTCCTCACTGAAACAAACGAGACAGAGACCGACTGAGACCGTCCTCTGTGAACTCGTTTTTATTTTTGAATTACAGCACAAATCACATTTACTGTTTGACATTTAAAGTTAGTTCTCGTCTCGTGTGTGAACTTCTGGCGGAGACTGGAGGAACGATATCACTGTGTGATTTTACAGCAGATGGTGACATGTTGGTTCAGACAGCTGCAGGAACAGCTTGACTCAGATACTCAGGACTGTTTTACGCAGACAAAAGTGTCACCGGGCTTCTTTGTGTCGGGTGAAGCTGTTTCACGCACACGGATGCATCGAGACATGAAATGTAATCTCTTTTCATTCAGCAATGAAACTTTGTCTTTGCACGTGTTCATGTAAAAAAAAAAAAAACAGATTAAACCGGTTTCATGCAGCAAAGAAATCATCAACTTCTCTGATGCTCTTTTCTGATAACATGCAGGTTTCTGAGAAATCAGATGCAGGTGGCTGATAGTAACTCAGTGTTAACAAAGTCAAATCAGTTTTATTTGTGTAGCTCGACGTCACAGATTACAGCGCGGCCTCAGAGCGTTAACAGCCGAGGATTTACCTCCGTGATCTCTGATGTGTTTGTGAAACTCTTGTTCTGTTTCTTTTGTTTTCTGGTTCGATCCGTTGAGCAGTTTGTGTGTAATCCTGCTGACAAACCCACAAACAAACGGACACAGATGAAACATATCGTCGCTGGCGGAGGGAATAATGCGTGAGGGTGTTGGCCTGTAAGGTGTGAATCACATTTTGTGAAATATTCAGTTAAATGTTACGCAGCTAGCATGCGACCAAAGTTAGCTAACCCTGCTGTCGAACTCTTCACTCCTCACTTCTATTATTCCTCTGTTGAAGTTGGCTCAGGTGTTTTACCTTCTCAGATAATTTCTGTTGAACGACTGACTATAAATCCTTTGACTGCAGAGCCGCAGGTAGATTTTATTTGAGCGATGATGTCTGAACTAAACCAACCAGCAGTTTGTATTCATGAAGACTAAATTAAAAATTGTTCACGCATTCTTTCATCTTTTTACGATCAGTCAGCTGTTTCAGGTGTGTCTCCACCTGCACTCCTTGATTCACTCTTTGTTTTATTTCCAAAGTCGTTTCCTGTCTCACCTCTCGCCTCTCCTCTTCTTCGATGTGTCAGTGTATCAGGTTTGACACAGTGGCTGCAGAGTGTTTCTGCTCATAGCCTGAGTGTGCTTCAGGTGCGTGGCAGCGGGTTGGGTCAGGCATGCAGGCCGACAGGCATCGGACTGAAACAGCTGACAGAGGAATGCAGGGCGCGGCCCGGCCCGGTGCCAAGTGCCTCAGGGTGGCAAATGTTGTCTTATCACCGGAGCGCACCTCTCCCTCCCTCCTGCGCTATCTGAAAAACGTCCTCGTAACTCTGATATTAAAACCCACGAATAAGCTGCCGTACGCTGTGACACCTGGGCTGTGCCGCTGCTGTGCACCTAAAACTGATTAGTTTATTTGAGAAGCAAATAATAAACACTGATTCACTGATATCGAGTCAATGATGTCAGATTTTATCTGTTAATCCAGAAGAAAGTGCAACAGGAAGCTGAACTTTACTTTAGTCCTTCATGTGAAGCTTTTATAAGCGCTATATTAACATGTAAGAAATGTTTTATAAAGCTATAATGTAGCTGTTGGAAGGGAGTGTAATAACTTCCTACTAATACTTTAGGCAAACATTATTATTATTAACAATACTACTGTTACTATTAACACGCTTTTCAGTGGTTGAACCAGATTATAAACATTTCAGAACAGCAATGAGGCAAATACAAATATGACAACAAAAGATAGTACAAAGTAAAATAGAATAACTTTGTTTATATTTCACTTTTCAAAACCAAAGAAGAAAGTGCTCCAAGACAACAAGTTAAAATTTAAAAGTTAAAACCAGATTAAAGCAACTCTGTTACTGTGAGAGAAAAGAAATACAATTAAAAAGGAATAAAAAAAGAAATACAGTAAACAAATTAAAGAAGGTTTGGTAATTTATTCTAGAAGCATTTTTGTTATATTTGTAGAAAATCTCTTAATGTCTCGACAAAGATTCATTCACAGTACACAGCCCCTGAGCCTGTCGTTCAGCAGCTAACTGAGTTAGCACAAAGCACACAGCCCCTGAGCCTGTCGTTCAGCAGCTAACTGAGTTAGCACAAAGCACACAGCCCCTGAGCCAAAGTACAGAGAGCAGACATGCTCAGTGGCTAATGTTAGCACAAAGCACTCAGCAGTTAGGCGTCACTGTCACGCCGGGTAGCCTTTTCAGACTGAGGCACGTTCATGACGGCTACTTGTGTTTACATGATTGCAGCATTTAATAGAGTTTGCTGATAAATATATTTTTCAGAATAAAAAAGCTAAGAGAGCTTGTTAAACTAAAATGTAGCTTGTTGTAGCTGGTTTATACAATCTTGATAACCACATCTTTAACTGCAATGTATGAAAATACTGTTAAACACAGTTGTGATAATACAGAACATGTGTTAACAGTTAAGATTGTTGACAAATACTGAATATTAGTAAATATTTTAAAATGTCCTCATATTGGCTTACAATTATAGTGTGTCAAACATTTATAATGTTGTTTTTTTTATTTTTATCTTCTAAGAAAGGACCTTGAACTTCAATCTACAGATATGTTTACTGGGTTTATTAGTGTTACAGTAAAGGCCAGATGACGGCGCAGAGCTTATCTCGATCATGAATATATGAACGAAGGTTGATTTTAAATGAGCTCTGCGGCACGACGACTGTCTTCTCTTCATGACGAAAACAAACTTTATGATTGATGCATGAAGGCGTGCTCGGATCAGTTCCTCCTGACAGGAATTAAACTCCAGCTGAATGCCGTCCAACGTCTCTGAGCACTGAGTGATGTATCACTGAGCCGTCCTGCAGGTTCCCTGGCTGCTGTAAAATCACACTGGCTGCCTCAGCTCGCCTTCACTGGCCTCAAAATGATTTACTTCCAGAAATAATTTTATAACCGTCTGATTTTGTTTCAGGCTGCGTGTTTAGAAAACCTTTCGTGGGATCCTAATTAAAATTGGGTGTTAACTGAGAAACTGTCTTGGACAAGTTGGAGCAAATGCTACAAACTGGCCTGACATGAAGAAGTGCAGCTGTCAAAGCACAACTCCTCCTAAACTGTTGAATATTTGAAGACTGAAAAACTAAAGTTATTAAGTTATTGACTTTTTTTTGACTCTGCTGAATGACTTTAACGTTTGTAGTCACTTGAATAAATCTTCTGCAGAAGAATAAAGTGAGCAGGCAATTTAAAATGTTCAATATGTTTTAGTTGCGCAGCTCAGATGGTATTTGCATTTAAAGGCGTCTTTCAATCATTCACTCTTTTCAACTGACAACATTATACAACTAGTTGGCACATGTTAAATATACTGCAGGGAACTTTTAACTGGTTATGAAACAACAACATTTAAAAACTGATGCTTCTGTTCGACCTACAGAAGCAGGTTGGCTGTTTCTATAGTTATTCTTAAAGCCCGTCACTGAGTCGGTTTCATAAAATTAAAACTATTTCTTACCTGCTGAGGATGAATTGTGGCGCCTGAGGAAAGAAGCTGCTCAGTAGTCTGGTGGTACGACGCTAAATCAAAGCTGACTTTGTTTCATCATCGTCATATCACAGTTATTAATCTGACATAGACACAAATTGATCGATGACCTCACCGATATGCATCCTGCAAGCAAAACAAAACAATACAAATGCATGTACCAACCAGATCAAGATCTGAACCACAGGAGGAGGTGGTGCTCATAATGCTTTAGTCCACAGGGGGCGCCAGAATCAACTAAATGAAAGTTGATGGGAGCTGCTTTAAAGTGACTGTAAGAGTGCTGCCAGTATTGTCGGCGCTGCCGTAGCAAAGACAACCGGACTGTTTCTGTTTCCCTCAGAGTCACAAACAACAACAACAAGACATTGTTTGTTCAATCATTTAGTCGATTAATAGAAATAAATCAGCAGTTAACTTTCCTGTGCCCGGACAAAACTGGGAACCAATGTAAACACTGACGGTTTCATTGTGCGATACGATGAAGCAGATGAACAGAAGTTATAGGTGAACGTGCACAGAAGACGTCCTCCTGATTATTAATTAATATGTAATATGTAATGTATTTAAAATTAAATACATGAAGCACAGCTTACTGTAACAGCATTTTATATCACACATATCAGCAGTTTAACTTTGATAAGATAGTTGCCGTGGTAATAGCTTCTGTTATCTTACTGTTATAAAACGCCGTCTCTTAATGATTCCCTCATCTTTATTCTTTTATTGGTGCCGTTGTCTCTCATGTCACGTCTCAGGCCTGCTGGGTGATACGTTGCCTTCACTACTGCTCAGATATTTGTGTGATCGTATAGCTCAGAGTCTGAGAGCCTCAGTGCTGCTGCCGCCGGGCGTCTTCGTGTTCATGCTCCTGTTGTCTGCAGGCAGAGAAGCTGATGCTGAATCACCGCAGTGACTCATCATCGTTCAGGAAATTGTTGAGGCCAATCTGCAGTTTAATCAGCCGGAGGTGGACGGAAATAATCTACATAATGAGAGTCCGTGCTCTCAGTCACATTTTCATGCACTCAGTGACGTGAGGGGGGTTTTTCCTCCGCACACTTTAAAAAACACGATGCACGTTGTTGATACGCAGTGTGCAGGAGGGTCGCCTCCCTCATGAGCTGGTGATGTCACTTCCTGTTCCCAGGCTTGTTTAGGAGCATAATTAACACATTTTAACACTTTCTTTGAAGCATGTGTTTAATGTTTAATGATCTTATGCTCATTTGATGCCAACTCACACAGACTTCAGACATTTCCCAGTTCATTGTTTCTGATCAGTTTTCCTTTTTCTTCTTTTCATTTTGAAACAACAACATTAAAGTTGTTTATTTCTGTTGACTCAGGAGCCTCAGACTCTCACACTCTCTGTCTCCTCTCTAGTTTCACCTGGCTGTCGGCTCAGGTGCACAGCAACATGGTGATGCATTTCTCAGGTCGCATCGCCGACAGCTTCGACCGCGAGTTTCGCTGTCTGTACGCCGACTCGCAGATCATCGACTGCTTCTTCAACCCGGAGGAGGAGGGGATGCCCTACTACCCGTCATACCAGGCCATGATGGCCCCCGGCATGGGCATGGGGCTCGGCCCGGTCATGGGTCTGGACTTACTGTCTGACAGGTAGGAAGCTCGAGTCGCCTTGCTGAGACAGTTCAAGGGTCGACGGTTGACATGATTTCCTGCTGACACTTGACTCCAGGACGCAGAATCACTCTGAGGAGCCCGGTTCATGTTTCTGTCCACAGATTATTTTCTTATTTTTGCCTATAAAATGTCAGATGGTGAAAACTGCTCGTCACAGTTTCCGAACGCCCGAACTGAAAAACACTGAAGTTCATTTTACAACGATACAAAACAAGAAGCAGCAAATCTTCACATCTGAGAAGCTGAAATGATTTAATGATTAATTAAACAAATCATTATAACACTTGTCACTAAACGACTTTATGTTGATAAACTAATCGATTTTGCTTCTTCAGACTTCTCAGATTACGTTGTGTTTCTTGTGCAGTCATCGTCATGATGTGAGTTTTGAGTAAACCAGACAGATTAGTAACAATATCGATAATTAAGAGTAAATATTTTCAGTTAATTAATAAGTCATTAATAAGTATAAGTTTATGACCTTCTTCTGTACGGGTCCCTCAAATGTAATTCAAGGGTTGAACATTAGATCATAATCAGTAACATTAAAGAGTTTTGCAGCATAAATTTTACTACATATTTTACATTTCTATAGTTTCAGTAGCTGTCTAACAATGATACAATTGGCCAATTTATCTTACATGTTCAAAAAGTATGACAACAACTTAAATTTGTATTTTATTTTTGATATCCAGAAGAATAAATGTAAACAAATAACTTCATAAAAGCTTTTTTATGTCCTGATTTCTTCTGAATAACACTGACAGCCAGACTCGTCTACAACTCTGACCAACAGCAATAAATATAACAATAATAAAGTTTATTAAACGGAACAGATCAGAACAACGTTACACAAAGGTTTACAAATTCAAACAACTCATTTCACTGCAATTACAGAAAATGTAGCCAAAAAAATTAAACAAATACATTAAAAAAATACACAAACCAGGTTGAAGATGGAAAAATACACCTCGCTAATGTTTCAGTCAGCCTCCAGTAATAACTGTAAGTTTTAGAGTGAGTCAGTATCATTTTTGATTCTACATCTTAAAATGGTCGAACTCTGGACGAACAGATAATCTTAACTTTGATCTGAAATAATGTCTGACGCTGACCTTCACTTCTCCTCCAGCAGGCAGAGGGACAGGGTGTGCTCTGAAAACTCCAGCAGCCAATCCAGTAACAGCGTGTCGAGCGTGAAGGCTGCGCCCGGGATGACCCCGAACCCGGTCTACAAGGTCACCCAGAGTCACGACAAGAAGGAGCCCAACAACAACTCTCACCTGAGCCCTGAGAGGAGAGGAGGGCAGACCCCGACGTCTCAGGGTCACGTCACACCGGTGTCACGGGTCACTGCTAACGGAGTAACCAATCACAGCCCAGCTATGGACCGACCGCCGCCGGCCTACGGTCAGCAGATGGGCATCGAGTGGAACAAGCCAAACCCGGCCGACGTCATGCGGTCGAATATAGGCGGCACCTCCTCCAAGTTCCAGGCGCTGGGTTTGTACGACCACAAAACGAGCCTGTTCTCCAGCGGCGGGTACGTCCCCGGCACCCCCAACATGAACCTCAACCCCAGGACCCAGAGCCCGTCCCCCGTCAACGACAGCAAGCTCAACCCCAAGCAGAGGACTACCCCCAACCAGTTCCTCAACAAGTTCACAGACCTCTTCAGCAAAGACAAAGAGACCTACAACTTCCGGAGGTCTCCGTCCCCGCACGGCGTCACGTCCTGGGGCGGACCGGACCTCTCTCAGGGTGAGCCAGAGAGCCAGCAGAGTCCGCCGCCGCCACCGCTCTCTCCGGTCGCGATGATGAGCCGGCAGGACCAGAAACGAATGACACTGGGCCACAGCAAGCTGGACCTGGTGAACCACTACAACAAGATGAAATCCAAGCAGGTGTACAGCCGCTTCGAGCTCAAGTCCTCAAATTAAACTCGGACCTAATCGGACTTCCAGACTCTCTGTTCTTCCTGTGTCTCTCTCTGTGGAGGTTTTTATAAAGTCGTCAGTCCTTCGTCTTCTTCCACAGTTCAGTGATGCCTGCTGGAAATGAAGCCATGGCAGCCATGTTGGCTCTTTCAACACGTTCACAGGGTTCGTCTCTGTGAGTCTTGAAACCATATTGCCTCTTTTGTAGAGCGGACCGGCCCAGGAGTTTTGGGGCTGACGCAGATGGAAGTAAACAAAATTCTGGTTTTGATATATCAGCTGATATTCTTGTTCACACAGAAACTATGATTATAAACACTTTTATTACGATGATCCTTTAAATGTGGTTGTAAAACACTCGAGACATGTCTGCAGGATATTTTACAGTTTAACAATGAATTTTATTGTCCAATATGACGACAGAGCACTGAGACGGTAAACTTCACCGGGAACTTAATAACTAGAAATCACCCCCAGCATCTTTTTCTGCATTACGTACTGTAAACAAAGCCGTTTTAATATCGACACGTCTGAAAACGTTTATGCCGATACCGATTTATCTGTGATTGGCCAATATCGGTCGGGCTTTACACTTTTATAATGTGAGGAGGCTTTATGAGTGCAGTAGTGTTGTGACGGGTCGTAGTTTACAACAAACGTACAAAGAAACTGATCATGTTTCAACACATGCTGTATAATAAATATTAAACAGACAGGAGCCTGGACCTGGAGACAGTCCATGTGCCATCAGAGCTTATTTAACGACGATCTGAAATTTTGAATCTCCTTTTGATGTAAGGAAATATTAATTATAATCACGGTGCAGTGATTCTGCCTAATTTTCATTTTTTCACGAGACGATTGAACTGGTTTTGCACATATTTGAATAAACAGGGCTTTTCCTGTGGCGGTGGTGATGAGATGTGATGTCATGCTTCACATCCAACAAATGTCCAGATGTTTGTCCGCTTTTCCAACAAGGTTTGTCTCAGTGACGCCCTTCAATATATGAGGAAACATCTGTAAAACAGGATTTTTACCCTTTGCATTATGAAGTTTTATATATTTTAAAAACTTTTCCATGAGCCTTGAAAAAGCTGCTGGATCCAAAACCTTTTTGAATAGTAATGATGATGATGATAATTAGCAAATGAGTTCAGACAAAGAACATAACTTCAGTCAGACTTTAACGTCAAACTCGGCTTTGATTCTCAGATTTTTACTTTCTAATGTTGTTTCATACAAAAAAAAGCTAAATAAATGTTTTTATCTTCAGATTTTAAAGCAGCCCGAATGTGAAGAAAACCTCTTCATCCTTTTCTTCCTTTCTTTCTTTCTGTCTTTCTTTCTTTCTTTCTTTCTTCTTTTCTTTCTTTCTTTCTTTCTTTCTTTCTTTCTTTCTTTCTTTCACTTCCTTTCAGGTCATTCCTGTAACACTCCTGTATCATAGTGTACATACCACGTGCCTTGATCATCCTGCCTTAAGGTTTACAATCACATTGTTATAATTAATATCTCCAGTGACTTCAGGTGAGTGTTTATTAAGGAACACACACGCCTGTTTGAAGCCGCTGTTGCTGCAGGGAACAAAGTCTGTTGTAAATAAAAGCAGAAGCGGAGCGACTGTATTTCCTGGTGCTGTATCATGTTACAATTCTGGGAAATGAGGTGTAAATATAGAAAACTGAAGGGCTTCGGGGCATTTTGAGACGATCAGGTGGAAAATATTGGTTTTACAAAGACGGACGGCTGTGAGAAGATGCTGTCTGTCGTTTCTGTCACACGCTAGTTTCTTTCCTACAGTAAGTTGTTCATTACAGAGGACCGTTTCCTCACACTGAACATTTTATACAATGAACAGCTCAAACGTCTGTATATAAACTGCTTATTAAAACACATTATATAACAGAGCGGAGAGAAAAACACTCTTGTTTTCCTACATTCACACCGATGTGGAGTCACGGCTGCTCTGATCCCATCACATGATGCTCTCTAGTTTTACCTGATGTCTCCTAATCCAATGTGGGCCAGGTGTGTAAAGCGGAGGATCTGATGGTCCACCTGAGCTCAGCTGCACACCTGTAAAGTTTTCGTGACTGCATCTTCCACGCTCGTGACGCTGTCGCGTGACACACGCGGTGAAGACGTTAGCAGCCCCGCGTGACGCTGTTAGTTTTCCTTCGCAGCACTACAGGGCTAAATAATCAGTGCTGACGTGGAAAACTGATTGTTGCTGTTGTCACCTGAGCAATAATGATCGACAGTGATCACTTCTTTTGATATATGTGTTTGTGTGAGTTGTTGTTTACTGCTCATTTCAGTTTGTGTTGTTGTGTCAGTACCACAGCCAGCCGGACATCGAATCCTCCTCGTCTGTCCGACTGTTTCATGTATAATATGTTGTAAATAAAACACGAACTGACGGTCAGGACTTTGGGTTATTGTTAAGAAACTCTTCTGTAACTGAGCTGTTATTTTATTTTTACATCATGTCATTTACTGGAGAATGTGAACGTTCTGTTTAAGTTGATCTTAATTTGTAAGATGAACAATTTAGGATTTTAATAAAAGAGAAAGTTGAAGTCAAAAGTTGTTTTGAGTGTCGCTGTCCTTCTGTTGTAGGTTTCTGTAACGATGTTGAGATATTTACCTTCATTAACGTGAATGTTCTGATTCCTGAACTCTCCTGCAGCTTAATTAAATTCATGGTTCCCAGAGGTTGAATCCTACTGACGCTGGTGATCTTCTGACTTTCCTCTAGCGCCACCATGAGGTTGCACTGTGTCGGCAGACATATTGTCATTAATTTTGAAACGGTGGTTCTTCCCGTCCAGCGCCATCATCAGGTCAGTTTCGTAATGTGTCCAATAACACCTGCACAACTGATGACATCACATCTTTGTTTAGTGCTAATGAGCAAATGTATGCAGCATGTTAACACGTTTAAATAAGATGGTGACCACAGTATAACTGTTGAACATGAGAACACTTGTCGTTGTTAGCATGTTAGCATGCTGACGTTAGCATTTAGCTGCTGCGTACGGCCTCAGCTGCTGTGTGGACGCAGACTTTTTACAGATGAAAAATAGTTTTGTCGCTTTCTGAGCTTGAGTCCTGATCTTTAACATGTCGCATGTTTTGTGGGATTTTAAATTTGCACAGTAATGATGATGAACGTTCATCTCTTCCTGCCTAAAACGGTATCGATGTTAACGTATATCTTAACGGGAGACAGCTGGACAGGATACGTTGTAACTATTAGACACATCACCATGAATCACTGACATCAAGACAATTTGTTTTTGTGTTACAAGTTTTCTGATATTTTAAGTTTTAATGTGCAAATGAGGCGATACATAATTCAAATTGTACTAATTTTCATTTCTTTCCTGAACAGAAATCTGAAAATTGAATAAAGTCAGTTTAAAAATCTAGAATTATAGATATTTATTTGTATCACTCCATAAATAAGAAAATACTGTCAACAGCCACTAAAAGAAATGATAAATTATGAACCTTTCTCTAAAAACCTTCAGATTATAGAAAGGAATAAAACTGTAAAGTTTGGTGTTAATAAGAGCTGCTGAAATAAAAATGGCCTTTAAAGATCTCCAAACTTTTCCAGAATTAAAAGATTAATGTTCTGATTGAGTTCATAAAACCTCATGAAGCAGAGTGACTCCTCATGAATGAGGGGCACCAGGACCGTGTTGTTGTTGTTGCTCGCGGGTCAGTGAAGTGAGGATGTGTGCCGGACGTGTTTGGACCTGTGTGTCGGCCCGTCAGCCCCGGGGATCACCTCTCCCCACTGAGCAGCCGTACAGTATGTTTTCCTGTCAGGAAGTCCAGCCCAGAGGCTGCCGGGTCACAGGCCACAGCCTGAACAATGTGACAGAATAAAAACCCTCCGAGGGCAAAAACGTGAACAATGGAGCGTCCAAGAAACTGTCCCGCAAAAGTCCCAAAACTGGAGTCGCATCATTCATCCTCACAGATCCAGAAGGAAACACAGACACAATGGAAGTTTTTAAACGGGTCACCAGCTTCTGTGCGTTGATGGATCCATACATCACACTGCTGTCCTCAGAGTCCAGGGTGCCACGTCCTCCACGTTCCTAATAAACTAATGCTTCAGGCCTCCAAAGCTGTCATTCCCTTTTATTGTGGCGGCTGATCACAGATCTGATTAATGGTACAAATTTAGTTTATTTTAGCAGCTACTTCAGTCCTGTACATGAAGGTCAAACCCTCACAGATAGTGTGCTTCAAAATTTGACCTCACAATTACAATTAAACTCACAGTATGTCTGAAGTCAGCAGACAAGAACAAACATAACGTGAAGATAATTTAAAACATCCCCTAATGGCAGAAAACATGTTGTGTGTTTAATATACGTAACAGGCCGACAACATTATCAATTTAGCAAATATAAATATGTGCTTCAGTGGATCGTACAGTATGTTTCAGACGTTTTTCAGGGTGATACTTAAAGTAAAACTTCCCTCAGTGAGTACTGAGTAAAGTCTCGTTACTCTTTTAAAAATAAGTAGTGGATTACTTGTAGTGAGTAATATTCTCAGTCCAAAGAGAAACGCCGGCTGACCGAGTGCAGTTCCTCTCTAACGGATCAGACGGCAGCAGCAGCGGTCTGAAGACTGAAACATGAGCAGGGAAGCTTGTGTTACCTCGTCTGCCCTACAAACCACCTACAGACACACAGAACGGACATTTTAATGCTTTGTGTGTCAACTCAGGTGTATCGATAACACTCTTACACCATCAGTCAAAGGCTTAATATGCTTCGTCACAGCAGACTCACATTGTTGCAGCGAGTTCGTGACTTAATAGATCAACAATCAGCTGAAACTCACTCGTGAAGTCGAATCAGCTGATGATTCTGTGGAGGTTTATCACCACGAGAGACACCTTTCACATGATCACATCACTTTACATGTTGTTATTACAGAAATATTGATTATAGCCGGCACATATGGCAGCATGGATGGTGTCAGAAGATCAGCTGTTGGACCTACAGAATCTACTTTAGGAGCAAAGAGCTGTGAGTCACATAAAAACCAACTGACTGTCACACCCAGTTTCTGGGCTGTGAGGTGTGAATGCAGCGCCGCAGTAAAAGACAGAAATCCTGGACGACGACCAGGAGACGACCTGTGAACCTGTTACCATGACAACCCTGTGAAAACAACCAGGCATCCCGTAACCGAGGCAACACGTCAAACATGTGCGTCCCCGGCGAACCAGTAACCAGGTAGTCACGGTTGTTTTGGGAGCTTCCTTTCTCAAAACCACAATCACATCGGCTCAGTGGGCTTTACGATGTGCACCGTGAGCAACGACCTCTGTCCTCAAGAGAGGAGAAACTCCACATGTTGACGGAAAAAAACTTTTAACAGGGAAAAAGATGGTGGAAACCTCAGGAAGAGCCACAGAGGAGGACCTTCTCCCGGGACGGACTGAACCAGAACAACAGAATCACAGTTTACAAGTTGCACTGACAGAATATCTGATACAAATGTATAATATATGTGAAGTGTGTGGATCCAGGAGACGAAGTGGTGCCGAGCCACACGACCTCCTCTCCACCGCGGTGACCTGGAAGAGGACACACAAGATTATTAGCAGTGAAACAGAGAAGATCAGACTGAAGAGGCATCAAACTTTCAAACATTTAAATAGTTTCTGAAAGATGGAGCTTTGTGAAAGTTTAAGACGGAGCTGTTGGATGAAAGAAGCCACGATAGAAAGGTTCATACAACATTAATGTATATGTTGACACATCTACAGCAGGTTGTTGGCTTCGTTCAGCTCCTGCAGTCTGAGCTCGGCCTCAGTGGCCTGAGAACATGTTGAGAAAGTCACAAACAGACCTGCTGCAGCATTTCCTTCACTGTGTAACCCGACACGAGTCCCTCTGTTTCTTCCTGTTTCTCACTGCAATCAGTCAAATACTGAACTCGGCCTGTTCAGAAGCACCTGAGGCATCGTCACCTTTAGCTACGAGCCTGACGTGAGAGAGTTACTCACCTGCTGCTTCTGAGGTTTCAGCTGCTGAGGATGATGATGGTGACCTGCAGACAGCTGACATGTACATTAAACACTGATGTTCTTCTTTCTACGATGTCGCTCGTGTCCGTCCTGCTGTCACGGCAGAAGAAACAGTCAGATACTGATGCAGGTTTGATTTTAAAGACGGTGGCGTCATTAAATCTTCTGTCGGACAGTTTTCAGCTCTGTGTCAGTAACAGTGATGTCACTCCTGAAATCAACCGTTACGGAGCGTCCTGACGATCTGATTGTGTACAGTATGTTGATGTTATCGTCAGGATGCAGTTCTTCCTGCCGCGCAGACCTATTTTCTGCTGTGTGTGTGTGTGTGTGTGTGTGTGTGTGTTTACTCACTATCAGAACTTGAGTGTGTTTGTTCTAGGGACACATGCACGTGAATCTCTGTGCACGTCAGAGTCAGTGAGTGTCCTTGACGGCCTGTGTTTTGTCCCTGAATACAGATGTTTTTTATACACGGCCCGATGCTGTGTGTGTGTGTGTGTGTGTGTGTGCGTGTGTGTGTGTGTGTGTGTGTGTGTGTGTGTGTGTGTGTGTGTGTGCGTGCGTGCGTGCGTGTGTGTGTGTGTGTGTGTGTGGCAGGAAGCCTGGTGTATTGTCCTCTCAGCAGCTTTCTGGGACAGGTTTAAAACTTTCTAATCTGGAAATAGCTCCAGACGCTCTCGGTCAACACTTTCATAAACACAACAGCAACATTTGGTAACTCCACTGGTGCTTTAATAATTCAAGCGATGCTTCTTGTGCAGCAGATATTTTCCATAAACACAATCTGCTGACAGACAGAACCACACACACACACACACACACACACACAATGCAACATGTTGACTGTGCCACATGTAAAATGATTTCTCCAGCACAGCTGTCATACAGGGGTTAAAAATGAATGAAAGTTTAAATCAAAGAGAGAAAAAAAGTAGTCAGAAAGGTGTCGACCACTCCGACTGTTTCATTTCATTATTTTTATGTTAAATCTGACTTGTGGTTTGTGGATCTATTGAACTCAGGTGTCAGCAGGCTGATCTGGAAAGTCGTTAGCTGGATGAAGCTCACCTGGTCAGTCTGAGCTCTCCAGGCTGTAAAAGCTGCAGGATTAGTTTGCTCACTGTTGTTTCCAGCTGACAAACACTCAGTTTTTACTTTAATGTCATTTAACAAGCACCTTCACACTTTGCTTGTACTGATACTGATCATTTTAACATCAAACCAAAGATCGTCTCTCCTGTGGACGTTTCTTCATCGAGCCACTTCTGACACTGTGATGTCCTCTTCTCTTGGGAGACACAGGTATGTTCAACCTTTCTCATTACAACATTGGAGAAATGTTTGCATGTTGCATTTAATTCTCCTCTTGCACAATATAGTGTGACGAATATCCGCCTTACGAACTGAACGTCCTTTTGCTTCCGGCGCCAACTCTACAGCGTACGTCTACAGGGCTTTTTCATCGTGTCTGAGTTAAAGTACTTCACTCTTCACAGGTCACTTTGTGTATATCATTCATAGTTTACCGTTTGTCTTTGTGCACAGTGTTTTAAACAATTTTGATCATTTAGATAATCACGTAGAGGTTTTTAACTAGCGAGGTTAGCCTGTCAGCTAACCTAGCCGACTTCCTAAAAAGCTCACAGTTTACCATTTTTCTCCTATTTGTGATGTAGATCGCTCATCCAGCACTTCAGTCAGAGCTTTACTGCTCGCTTTCACAAGACGGTGAACATCAGTCATTTTCAGTGTAATAAAGAGCCATAGCTACCTAATGTTAGCATGTGGCCAGCTAACGGTGATCTATTTATCTAAAGTATAGAAAAAAACTTATTTTTTAATTATATGTACAAAGCGAACCGTGAACAGGGAAGTGTTTTACACTGAGAACTGTAGACTGGGGCTGTAACGAGACATCGATTCAATGATCAACGATCAACTTGCAATTCACAGCCCAACTGTGGACGTTTGCTGTAGAGTTGGCACCAGAACAAAAGGACGGGTGGTTTGTGAAGTGGATTTAAGTCACACTACAATGTGCAGGAGAATTGTTCCTCCAGTGGACATTTAAAGATCCTTTCTCAATGCGCCCGGTGGACAAAAGTTTGTGATCTCTTCGGAAGTTTTTATGACGTTAAAGCTCAACCACCAACATTCGGCCCTCTGGAGGTGCTCGGAGACGTTCTGCAGCTTTTCATTTGACTTGCATGGTCGTGATTTGCATCACTGTAAATAACAATTATTCATCAAGTTCGAACAATAATATTTTGGATTGGATTGTTGCTTCACTGCCTGGTGTGTTGCAGGTCACGACAAGCTGCCACACCTCATCACAGCAGGAGATGTTTCCTCTTCTGACTTAAAACTTCAGTTTGTGACAAATTTCAACCCTTTGACTGACAACCAGTGTGTCAGAGACCCAGCAGCTGCCAGAAGTCATCCTCCTGATCTCTAACACTGTTTCTCCTCCTGTTTTCAGGCTCTGCGTGTCTCTCTGCCACGGCTGGTGCCGATTTCACAACAACCATTGCTCAGAAGGAATTCCTTCATACCGAGGGTTTAACGTCGGTATGTCACCTGAGGCAGAAGCTGAGTTTCAAGCAAACAAACAAATCTCTTCTTCTGTCTACGTTTGCTCCCTAAACCTGACCTTGAACATTAACCTGCACTGTAAAGGGAAGGTTTGACATTTTGGGAAATAAACAAAGTAGAGTTTGAGTTTTGGGGCCAGACTCGTTGCTTTTTTACTCAAAAGTCGAAGCGGAGAATGACGTCGTATGACCACGATCCAGTAAAACAAGTCGGAAAACCAGTTCCTGTCGGGTTAGCTATTGTTAGGATTACCAGTTAATGACGACGGATCATGGATTATTTATTGCATACAAACATTACAGTGACACGTCGACAGACAGAAGCTGGACAGCACCGTGTGTTAGACCGACTTCATGAGACAGAAATAAGACAGTTTATTCTACCGCTTTCACGGCTGATGATGCGCGGAGCAGCCATCTTGGATTTTGAGGGCGAGTGGACTTTCCGATTCAGAAATCAGATCTTTCGACCGGTCACTTCCTGATATCTCCGCTGGCAGCTGCTCCCAGTCATGACCCCACATAAAATGGTGACTTGTGATTTTTATAGTCAGTTTTTCCTGCAGATTAAACAAATGAGGTGCAACATGATACTCTGTGAGCTTTACAGGTGTTTTATTTTGATACCCTTGAACGGATGTTAACCCCTGTTTCCAGTCTTTCTGCTAAGCTAAGTTAGCCACCTGCTGGAGAAAGCAAACCACTTCTTCATCTTCTGGGCCTCGGCCATCATCGTTGACCCAGAACTTAAAGGTCCACTTTGTAAGAAAGTAGATTTTTGAGTCTCATTCCCGACTCATCGAACACTGATGCTTTGGGATGGCGACCATCCCAAAGCATCAGTGTTCGATGAGTCGGGAATGAGACTCAAAAACCTGAAGCTGATTGACCTGCACAGAGCCATCCAGCACCAGTGTCTGAACATGAGTCTGAGAAGAAGTGAAGATGGGCCCAAATGATCCGTAACTCTCAAAACTCATTCTGAAGTCCTGAAGCACAAGTTGACTTCAGGTTTCGACCAGAATAGAAAACACCAGAGTCGTGTACACAGATCCACTGGGCGCGTTCGACTTGGCAGGCTGCGGTTTACCTTTTGTTGCGGTGGAATGTGTTGGAACTTATTGCAATGGATCAAAGCCAGGCAGTGTCTTTTTTTTTTTTTTAAAGGCTTTAACAGGACAACAGGTTCAAAACAAACTATCAGTCATGTGGGGGAAGAGACAGACAGACAGAAGCAACAACTGAGACAGAAAATCAACATCGGCTCGTCTAATACTTTGATTTATAACCAACTAACGATGCTGCCATCAGCTTTATTCAGCAAACGCCATTAAACAACCTGACGAAAATCTCTGACGTGACTCGGCACAAATATTCACAGGCGAGGAAACGTTTTAAAGTTTTTGTTGAATTCAGTCTTGTTCGCAGACTTTCCTATCCCCGAGGTCACGACAGACCAAATGAAATGCACCGTTACTTTGAGTAAACTTGCGGATGGTTGGTCCGATGGTGGTTTGAACATGGAAACTTTATATATAAAAAAGGTCTAGTCGTTTTTAGACAATTCTGAAATATCAAATCCTTAAGTGAGCAGAGCGGTGGGTTTACTTTCTGTGAGCAGATTTGAATGAAAACCTCAATAACCTTTTGTGGAAATCAGTAGAAATAAAGAGATGGATTAAAAATCAATCAGCGTTCTGAGATCTGACTCCTGCACTGTCTCCTCTATTACAGTCTGAAGCCACAACATTACTGAAGCGTGTGTCACTCACCAGGTATGTTTACCACATGCACACAAACATGCAGTTTGTGGCAATTGTGTGTTTTTGTCTCTCAGTTGGTATCGTGCATAAACAGGAGACGCATGACTCATAAAAGCAGATGCCACAACATTTAATCCTACAAAAAGCTGTGAATAACAGTGACCCATGCAGCCTCTGTCCACCCGTCTGTTGCCGTCTTTACTCTGCAGTCCGCTGTGTGAATCATTTTAGTTGTGAGCTGCAGCTCTGTTGCCTCCAGTTGGTAGTCACAGTTTTCAGGCTGACATTTGAAAGTTTTATCCAGAACCAGCAGCTCTTTATCTCCATCTGTTGGTCCAAACAGCTGGTCCACAAAGCTGTGTCCACCCGACAGCAGCCACAGTATACAGTATAAACATAAAAGTAATATATTCATGCAGTCACATATTAAATATATTCATGACAGATCCTGTACATGCAGTCGCCTCTGTTTCTGGGAGTTATTATGAGGTGTTTTAAAATGTCAACAGAAGGTCACTGTGTACACATCTTAATAAGCAATAGAGTCATTGTCTTGTTTTAAAGTGAAAGAAAAAAGTGTCTGTGGTGAAACAAGCAGAAAAAATATCTCATGTTTAATATTTACATTTGAGTCATGTGCCTGTTTTCATCAGATGACAGTGACACAGCACCCTCTAGTGGAAACATGACATTTTTAAAAAAAAAGAAAAAAAACCTTGAGCAAAGAGAAATCCTGCTGTGTCGAAGGAAAGAGACACTAAGACTGCTGGTAAAAAGGATAACATTACTAATATATATCACCATAACACTTCCCCCAGTTGATGACACAGGGCCTATTGATGCCCTTTTTAAATGTATCTTAGACATCAAATCCTGGATGGCAGAAAATTTTTTACAGCTCAACCAGAGCAAGACTGAGGTTTTAATTATCGATCCTAAGGCCCAGGGAGAGAAACTTTTATCAAAACTGCAAACAATATCTTTAACTCCATCCAATCAGGTAAAGAATCTGGGCGTCATCTTCGACTCTGAGCTCAATTTTATTCCACACATTAAACAGGTTACAAAAACAGGATTTTATCATTTAAAAAACTTAGCCAGAGTCCGCCCCCTTCTCTCCCGTGCTAACACAGAGACGCTTATGCATGCTTTTATTTCCAGCCGTATTGACTACTGTAATGCCCTGCTTTCTGGTCTTCCTAAAAGAAACATCTTAAGTCTACAACTTCTACAGAACTCAGCAGCACGTGTTCTGACGAAGACCAGAAGGCGGGCTCATATTACACCGGTTTTAAAATCACTGCATTGGCTCCCTGTGTGTTTTAGGATCGATTTTAAGGTCCTTTTGATGGTTTTTAAATGTCTTAGGGGTTTGGGACCTTCTTATCTTTCAGAACTGCTTTTACCATATGAACCCTCGCGGACCCTGAGATCCTCCGGCACTGGCCTTTTGATAATCTCTAAAGCTAGAACACGAACGTACGGTGAGGCAGCTTTCCAGCACTACGGCCCCCGTCTGTGGAATAGCCTGCCGGAGGACCTGAGGGCCGCAGAGAATGTTAATATTTTTAAAAGCAGGCTCAAGACCCACCTATTTAACCTGGCTTTTAACTAATGTTTTATTCTCTTAGCCAATTTATATTTTATCCCTCTCTATTTATTTACTTTTATTTATTTATTTATTTAGTTACTTTTACTGTTTACTTACTTATTTATTCTTATAGCAGAGCTGATTTGAGCTACTTTTAGTGTTTTATTTATTTAACTTTCTTATTCCATATAGTTTTATGTAGTTTTTAGGTAGTTTTATGTTTGATGTTTTATGTTTTTATTGTCTCTAGTTCTTTTATGCTCTTATTCAATATCTCCAGTGTTTCCTCGGTGGGGGCTGTCTGCGCTGGGGGCTGCTTTCGGCCGTGTCTGGGATGTCTCTGTCTCGTGGCGAAAATCATCTGGGCTTGGTGGGGGACCTATGGCAGTGCTTAGCCGCGCTGCTGTGGGGCCCTCGCTGGCCTGTAGCTGGGTGGGCGCCCGAGTGGAGGTGTCCTGGCCTGGGCAGTGGGCGGCCCCTGGTGCAGACGGCCTCCTGTGACAGCGCTTCCTGACTTGGCGTGTGTGTGTGTGTGTGTGTGTGTGTGTGTGTGTGTGTGTGTGTGTGTGTGTGTGTGTGTGTGTGTGTGTGTGTGTGTGTGTGTGTGTGTGTGGTAGGGCGGGACGGGGGTTGTTTTTAAAACATGTAAAGCACTTTGTGCTACATTTTTAATGTATGAAAAGTGCTTTAAAAATAAAGTTATTATTATTTATTCTTTTTTGTATTACAAGTTTTCTGAATGATGTGTTTAAATGTGCAAATGAGGCTTTATCTCATTAAATATTTGCTGATTTGCATAAATGTCCCAGACAGAAATGTGATCATTGGATAAATCCAGCTTCAGCATGCTCATTTCATTTTGTTGACACATCAGAGTCAAACGTCTTTACAGAAGGACTTCTGAATGTTTCTTATTCTCATCCCATAAATAAATAAAAACAACAATGTTCTCCGCGTTTTTAAATAAAATGTTCTATGAATCAGGCTGTGAATTATATATGAACAAACCTCTCTGTGAAAAACGAAGCGGGCTTACACAAAAACTACTAAACAGATTTTCATCACACGCGGATGGAGGATGTGTCTCGGCCCAGAACAGACCCGGTTAACTTTTGGTGCGGCGCTGAATAAAGAAAGAAGGAACTGAATGAAGACGTGTTTCAAAAATGGCAAATTAAGTCAATTTGAATAGAAAAATCACTGTATACATATTATTATTGACACTATATATATATATTGACACTTTCAACGTTTTGGGTACAACGATGCTAAATGCTAACATGTCTAACAGGTCCGGTCACAGTTTAGCATGTCCCAGTCTTCTGTCTGTTGCTACAGCTCATCTTAGCTTCTCCTTCAGTTTCGTTACTTTTACATGTCCTTGAGACAGACAAAAAGGACGGACAGAGTAAGAAACACTGGGACCAATAAGTCAAATAAACGATATGCTTGGATATACATTACCAGTGGTGGACTTGGCATGTTTGAGGGGCAGGGGCGGTCTACTGGGAGGGCGTCCGAGAGGGCACTTTCACAGTGTTTTTATGAACATGGGGGCGAGGTCAAGCTGGTGACGGTGCTGGTCACTCCTTGTAGACGGACTAGCAGCTGACTTCTTCTTCCTTGAATAGTTCTTCATAGTTTGGAGCTTGTTTTGGCTCGTTATCCTGTTGGAGCTCCGTCCACAGGGTATGGCATGGTGCTGCACAACGGAGTGATAGTCTTGCTTATTCCTCTGATGTGCTGACAGACAGTGTTGAGCACTTCTCCGACATCTTTTCATTTGTTCTGCGTCTCACAAATGTTCTTCAATGTGATCCAAACACCTCGAACTTGGATTCTTCTGTTCATAGCACTTTATTCCAGTCTCAGATTTGGCTTTTTCTTTGCTGCTCTGCCTAGAAGGCCAGTATCCTGGAGTCGCCTCCTCTCCGTCAATGTTCGGACTGGTGTTTTGTTGTTTTCTCATTTCATGAAGCTGCCAGTTGAGGATCTGTGAGACTCTGAGGTTCACGTCCTCTTGCTCCCACTTCTGTCTCTATTCTGGTTAGAGCCCATATTACAGTATTACACACTGTTGTACAAGATCTTCAGTTTCTTGGCACATGGCCTTCATTTCTCACAACAAGAAAAGACTGAGGAGTTAAAGTAGCCATTTACCAAAACAAACAGAAGTGATGGTTGCTGATGGTGCTCTATAGCCTGTGAAGATTTTCCATAAAAAAACAGACATTTACAGCTAAAATAGTAATTTACCACAATAAGCAGTAGTGCACTGAATACATTTACAGACTGTGTTTTACATGGTGTCTCTTCTTTGTCTCTTGCTCATGTAAATATTTGCTTTTAGCTCTAAACTTCTGGACATTGGACACTTTGGGACATCAGGGAAAAAATAAACAAACTCATTCTTAACTTTCGTGATTATATCTGAGGCTGTTGACTGTGAATTTGATCTTTTATACAGTGTTCAGTCATTTAACCCACTGGTTCCCAAAATTTTGTGCAGGGCTCTCCGTCTGTAGATTACAATACTTTCTAAAGATTTTAACGCTCTGTGTTGAGGCTGTGTCCTTGCGTACTGACGTCTTCTTGTTTGGCTTTATTTGGTAGCCTTGCCGCGCCCTGCCTATTCTAACTCAGGGACCTTTCTACTATAGAAGAGGGTTTTTCAACTTTGTCTCATTTCTGAGGTGGATTCTGGGAAGGTTTTGTTTATTTCGGTATACGAATCTCTTAAAATGCTTGTAAATAAAAACTGTATGTATTTGAATGGTGTGAAAAGATGATTCCAAGACCTTCGACACACTGGGACGGAGAAAAGTCAACAAATACACCTCCAACTCTGCAGAGACCTGGTTGGTTGGTTCTGGCTTTAAACGAGGGAGCTGGTTGGACTTTATGTTCATACAGTCAGAACTGCCTGGTGATCAGTCTGCTGGTACAAACACACTTTGAGCCTCACAGATCATCCTGAGAAACATGGGCTCTGAACTCTCACAAGAAGAGTACGACTGGTTTGCCCGTGTCTATTATCAAGCTGCTCTGGACAACCCCTGCCTCCTACCAGATATCAGCATAGACGAGTCTCTGCTGAAATATTCTGGCATCGACTCAAACGCTGTGCTGCAGACCTTCTCTAATGAGCTGATCAACAGAGCTCCAGGCTTCATCGACAGGTTGGGATCGGGTTTGTCTCAGTTGACTCCAATCCCAAATGCTGTTGGACTGGGAGCGTTGGTGATTTCTATGATCTTGGAGATCGTCATGAAGAGCACCACTGGACCGACTGAGGATACATACAGCCTGCTGAGACGTGTGTTCGGTGAGGAGAAACGTTCAGCTGTCCGGGACACAATGTCAGAGTATATTAAGCGCCATCACACCTTCATGAGCAATGAGCAACGATTACGGGAGGAAATACATCAACTAGAAGCACAGCTGAGCATCCACCTGACCATCCTGAGAAACTCCCTGCTGCATGACGGACAGATGAGCACCCAGGGCTTCAAAATCTGGATCAATGGAGCCTCCTTCCACCTCCAGATGTTGATCCATGAGGCTCGACTGAACATTCAGGCCGGCAGACGTAGATCAGACTATGTTAATACAATCAACGCTGCCATCAGTTTGTATCTGCAGAACCTGGATGTTTTGCTGGAGAAGTACAAGAGTCACAACACCTATCCTTCATCATATGTGCCTTTTGTTCCATTTGCCCATGTAGACTGTGTTATAAAAAGCGAGAAATGTGATGTGATTATTAGTCCTTATCACTGCGGAGATCCTCCATTAAATGAGGGTTTTAGGAAACTTGTTTTCTCAAAGTTTGACTCAGAGTTGAAGAGTCATTTTTCAAATATCAGGAACAACCTCACCGCTCTACTGAACCAACGTGGTTCATTCACTCCGCCATCAACGTCTTAATACGGTTAAGTGAGAAGATTTCTGATCTACATGTTTTGTTGATCTGTTCTTAAAATCTGCGACTCAATCACGAGAATAAATGTTCATAATTCATGTCTCTGCATTTAATGTTGATTTAGGCTCAATGTGAAATGTTATGTTGAGACAACGCTGTGCTTACGCTGCACAACAGCCACTTGGTTAAGGTTTGGAAAAGTTTTTGTGGCCACAAACGCAGCTGGAAACCCGTCTCCTTAATGTTGGTGTGATATGGCTCCACACATGCAGATCTGAACGTAGTGGAGGGCTTTGCACAAATGTTGACTGCCAACATTTCATCATGGTGAATGAGTAGAGTGATGAACTTTATTCTGCTGCACAGAGATGTTTGTTGTGATGGTTATCTACTGATGATGCTCCTCTGATGCAGACACACTGCTCTCTTGTTACATGACATGTTTCAAGGCAAATAAAATACACTGATTTGAATAATATTTGTCTTGTTTTGTCTTTTTTTCCCAGTTGCCTCGTTAAAATTACATCAACTCCGTCTCCTCAGTCTGACCCTGTGACTTCTGGCGTTTTTTGTTTGCATAACTTCTGCTAGAAAGATCATATTGACATGTAATGTAGCGTGGCACAAGATTTGTCACAAGAACTGAATCAAAGTTTAACTACTGAACACAAGGTGTCTCCTTTTTCACTGTAAAGTCCATTGTTAGTGTGTTTTGCAGGACGTGATGTGTTCAGCTGAGATTAAATGTGAGCTCAGAGAATCTTTCCTCCTTCAGCAGATGAAGTATTAACCCTAACCCAGAACACACCAGGTTAACTTTTGGTGCAGCTCTGAATAAAGGAAGACGTGTGTCAAAAATGTCAAATTAAGTCAATTTCGATTCAAAAATCACTGTATACATATTATTATAGCAGAACATGAGCATTATTATTTGTGTCAGTAGTAAAGGGCTAAACTGCCTCCAGTGTAGAAAGACACTAAGAAACACTGGGACCAATGAGTCAAATAAACAATATGCTTGGATATACATTACCAGTGGCGGACTCAGGATGTTTGAGGGGCAGCGGTTTTTAAAAAAAAAAAGGGCACCAACACGCAGAAAGTCATGATTCATTCGTGGTGAAATGGAAAAGGTAGACTAGAGGTCACTATCTCACGTTTTATATACTGGGAGGGCGTCCGAGAGGGCACTTTCACAGTGTTTTTATGAACATGGGGGCGAGGTCAAGCTGGTGACAGTGCTGGTCACTCCTTGTAGACGGACTAGCAGCTGACTTCTTCGTCCTTGAATAGTTCTTCATAGTTTGGAGCTTGTTTTGGCTCGTTATCCTGTTGGAGCTCCGTCCACAGGGTATGGCATGGTGCTGCACAACGGAGTGATAGTCTTCCTTATTCACTTTTCCTCCAATGTGCTGACAGACGGTGTCGAGCACTTCTCCGACATCTTTTCATTTGTTCTGCGTCTCACAATTGTTCTTCAATGTGATCCAAACACCTCGAACTTGGATTCTTCTGTTCATAACACTTTGTTCCAGTCTTCTTCTGTCCAACGTCTGTGTTCAGTTTTCTTTTGCCCAACCTCATCTTCTCCTTTTTTTTGGCCAGTCTCAGATTTGGCTTTTTCTTTGCTGCTCTGCCTAGAAGGCCAGTATCCTGCAGGCGTCTCCTCTCCGTCAATGTTCGGACTGGCGTTTTGTTGTTGTCTCATTTCATGAAGCTGCCAGTTGAGGATCTGTGAGACTCTGAGGTTCACGTCCTCTTGCTCCCACTTCTCTCTCTATTCTGGTTAGAGCCCATATTACAGTATTACACACTGTTGTACAAGATCTTCAGTTTCTTGGCACTTGGCCTTCATTTCTCAGAACAAGAAAAGACTGAGGAGTTAAAGTAGAATGCTCATTTTTTTACTGCCAATGTTACTATACAACGTGACTTTAATCTAACTGACAAATGCCGATGCTCCAGATACTCAACTACCCTAAAAACGATCAAATTTTATTACTTCTTTAACCACAACAGTTTTGTTCTGTGCTGACGTGATTGCACAAGAGTTTTCTAATGATCACTGAGCCCTTCAACACGACAAACAGAAGTGATGGTTGCTGGTGGTGCTCTATAACCTGTGAAAATTAAAAATCAGACATTTACAACTAAAATAGTAATTTACCACAATAAGCAGTAGTGCACTGAATACATTTACAGACTGTGTTTTACATGGTGTCTCTTCTTTGTCTCTTGCTCATGTAAATATTTGCTTTTAGCTCTAAACTTCTGGACATTGGACACTTTGGGACATCAGGGAAAAAATAAACAAACTCATTCTTAACTTTCGTGATTATATCTGAGGCTGTTGACTGTGAATTTGATCTTTTATACAGTGTTCAGTCATTTAACCCACTGGTTCCCAAATTTTTGTGCAGGGCTCTCCGTCTGTAGATTACAATACTTTCTAAAGATTTTAACGCTCTGTGTTGAGGCTGTGTCCTTGCGTAGTGACGTCTTCTTGTTTGGCTTTATTTGGTAGCCTTGCCGCGCCCTGCCTATTCTAACTCAGGGACCTTTCTACTATAGAAGAGGGTTTTTCAACTTTGTCTCATTTCTGAGGTGAATTCTGGGAAGGTTTTGTTTATTTCGGTATACGAATCTCTTAAAATGATTATAAATAAAAACTGTATGTATTTGAATGGTGTGAAAAGATGATTCCAAGACCTTCGCCACACTGGGACGGAGAAAAGTCAACAAATACACCTCCAACTCTGCAGAGACCTGGTTGGTTGGTTCTGGCTTTAAACGAGGGAGCTGGTTGGACTTTATGTTCATACAGTCTGAACTGCCTGGTGATCAGTCTGCTGGTACAAACACACTTTGAGCCTCACAGATCATCCTGAGAAATATGGGCTCTGAACTCTCACAAGGAGAGTACGACTGGTTTGCTCGTGTCTATTATCAAGCTGCTCTGGACAACCCCTGCCTCCTACCAGATATCAGCATAGACGAGTCTCTGCTGAAATATTCTGGCATCGACTCAAACGCTGTGCTGCAGACCTTCTCTAATGAGCTGATCAACAGAGCTCCAGGCTTCATCGACAGGTTGGGATCGGGTTTGTCTCAGTTGACTCCAATCCCAAATGCTGTTGGACTTGGAGCGTTGGTGATTTCTATGATCTTGGAGATCGCCATAAAGAGCACCACTGGACCGACTGAGGATACATACAGCCTGCTGAGACGTGTGTTTGGTGAGGAGAAACGTTCAGCTGTCCGGGACACAATGTCAGAGTATATTAAGCGCCATCACACCTTCATGAGCAATGAGCAACGATTACGGGAGGAAATACATCAACTAGAAGCACAACTGAGCATCCACCTGACCATCCTGAGAAACTCCCTGCTGCTTGACGGACAGATGAGCACCCAGGGCTTCAAAATCTGGATCAATGGAGCCTCCTTCCACCTCCAGATGTTGATCCATGAGGCTCGACTGAACATTCAGGCCGGCAGACGTAGATCAGACTATGTTAATACAATCAACGCTGCCATCAGTTTGTATCTGCAGAACCTGGATGTTTTGCTGAAGAAGTACAAGAGTCACAACACCTATCCTTCATCATATGTGCCTTTTGTTCCATTTGCCCATGTAGACTGTGTTATAAAAAGCGAGAAATGTGAAGTGATTATTAGTCCTTATCACTGCGGAGATCCTCCATTAAATGAGGGTTTTAGGAAACTTGTTTTCTCAAAGTTTGACTCAGAGTTGAAGAGTCATTTTTCAAATATCAGGAACAACCTCACCGCTCTACTGAACCAACGTGGTTCATTCACTCCGCCATCAACGTCTTAATACGGTTAAGTGAGAAGATTTCTGATCTACATGTTTTGTTGATCTGTTCTTAAAATCTGCGACTCAATCACGAGAATAAATGTTCATAATTCATGTCTCTGCATTTAATGTTGATTTAGGCTCAATGTGAAATGTTATGTTGAGACAACGCTGTGCTTACGCTGCACAACAGCCACTTGGTTAAGGTTTGGAAAAGTTTTTGTGGCCACAAACGCAGCTGGAAACCCGTCTCCTTAGTGTTGGTGTGATATGGCTCCACACGTGCAGATCTGAACGTAGTGGAGGGCTTTGCACAAATGTTGACTGCCAACATTTCATCATGGTGAATGAGTAGAGTGATGAACTTTATTCTGCTGCACAGAGATGTTTGTTGCGATGGTTATCTACTGATGATGTTCCTCTGATGCAGACACACTGCTCTCTTGTTACATGACATGTTTCAAGACAAATAAAATACACTGATTTGAATAATATTTGTCTTGTTTTGTTGTTTTGTTTTTCCCCAGTTGCCTCGTTAAAATTACATCAACTCCGTCTCCTCAGTCTGACCCTGTGACTTCTGGTGTTTTTTGTTTGCATAACTTCTGCTAGAAAGATCATCTTGGCCTGTAATGTGGTGTGAGGGCGTGAAACAAGAGTTGGAGAAGAAATTCAAACCGTTGTTTTAACATTTACAATATTAATGAGGTAATAATACAAACTCAAAAACTGACTGAATAAACGAGCTGTTCTCAGAGGAGAATAAGGTCCCAGAACACTGTATGAAGCTAGAAAGGTGGCAGGGTCCGCCACATATAAACAAAGTAAAACAGTATAAATTGTGTTGTCCTTTTTATGGTCAGTTTGTTTATTTAGTTTGTTCAGGTATATAAAATATTCTGGTTAAAACTAAAGTGCAGCTTTAACAGCTTAATGTAGTTGTGAAGTTAATGTGTGTTCGCTCACTGTGCTGTGAATTCATTAGGAGACACGATGTGAAGTTCAACCAGCATGCTGATGATCTTCATCTGTAAACTGGTTGTTGTCACCAGACGAGATTAATTCCACATCTTTCATTTGTTTTATTGACGATATAAATCTCTGGAGGTCTCTGAAGTTTTTCTGCAAGTGAGTCACAACTTCCTCTGGGCAGCACATCAGTTTAGTTTGCTACACAGACTGTTTGCTTGCTGTGTTCTTGGCTCAGTGATAGTTTAACTTGACCACCTGATCGTTTAAAGGCAGCTTTACCACAATCACCAACATCTCCCTTTTCACTGATTCCTCATCGTGTTACTATCATATTATTATTTTGTTATATTAACTGTGTATCGTGGCACGTTTGTTTCTGGTTTACAGTTGTTCTTCTGTTTGGCTCTGAGCATGGCTTCATGACAGCAGGGCAGGAGGAAGAAGAAGGAAGTGTTTGTTGTATCTGAGGAGAGGAGGCTGCAGAGACCAAACACCAGAGATTCAGTCAGATTCACATCATTTACTAACATTTTATACCTGACAACAACAGAGCCACGAGTCAGTGTTGGGATTTTGACGCAGATGTAGAGTTTCATTGTGACCAGCAGAGGGAGACATCAGTGTCGGGACAGACGGATCATCAGGGACGATATTCAGCATTTCATTTAAAACTGTTAAAATTAAATAAATTAAGTTTAAAGTGTTAAAACATTGCTTTTTATTTCTCAGCTTTGTTTAATAGTTATCACAATTGAGTTGTCAGTTTGATTCCCATAAATTCCCCCCGCTTCAACAGCCCGGGTTAAAATATAAATGTGCTGAAAATGATCACAGGGCCAGAATGAGGCTGTTAAAGGGCCGCAGCTTGAATATGTCTGATATAAACTGTAGTGAATCTGGTTTGACTGAAGACACGCTGACAAACTTTCCAACAAACACAGTTTGCTTCTTTATTGAGTGAAGAATGAAATCCAGACAGGTGACGATCAAGGTCACAACACCACAAACACTTGGCATCACAAGTTTGCATCTTCCCGCTGTTATCTCCGTCTGCGACACCCTGCACCAAGAGCTTTGGCAACTTCATTTATTAACTGAAAATTAAACTTAAACGGAGCACAAAAAAAAAAAAAAAAGGCTGAAAGTCAAAACTAATGAGAAGTAGTCTGCGATGATCCGATTCTGTCAGTTCTAGTAAAAGGGGGAGGGAAGGGGTCCAAACAGGGCGGGGACAATGGAAACATTTCATCCTGGGTTAAAATCAGTTACCGTTGTATATTTAAATCACAACTCTCATGCCTGATCTTTTCTTCTACCCACTACTGACATTCCTTCGAGGCCACCGTTTCCCTCAACAACAGAAAAAACCTCTTTACCGCATTATTTCATTATCATATTATAATAATAATTCTTGCTTTATTTAAGTGTACATCATCTCAGCCATGTGTGACATCTTCTTGGGGATGTAGAGATAATACTCCATGTATCCAGAAAGGTCCTCTATTGTGATGTCGTCGACGTAGGCCCGCGCCTGCTCCGAGCAGGAGCGAGGGGAGCCCGACGAAAGTGATGATGGTGACGCAGCTGTGGCAGCGTTACTGTTGGTGCTGAGAGTTCTGGGGGCGTCCTCGTGGCTCGGCAGGCTCCTCTCGCACTCTGAGATGACGTTTCGGAGCCCGGTGAAGGAGTAGACCTCCACGCCAGCCCAGCCCTGATGATTGGACTGGCACTGGCACTGACATTCAGCCTCCTGCCGGCTCTCTTTCTCTGAATCTGAGCTCTTTCTCCAGGCACAGGAGCAGGGAGCGTGGGGACCGTCTTCTGAGCCGCTGCTGTGGAGCTCTGATAAAGCTCGGAAGTCAGCGGCTTCCGCAGGTCCAGATATCCGAGGTGCTCCTGCTCCAGACTCTGCTCCGTCACAGGCACTTTTCTCTGGGCCACTCTCCTCACTCGACTGGGCGTCTGCATCCTGCCTGGCTGCTGGTGCCACAGTAGTAATGACATTGGGGATCTCTTGAGAGGAAACCACAGCTTCAATCTGTGTCTTATACCCAGCGCGAGATCCAAAAACCAGAGGGGAGATGTGGCCGGGAGTGCCTGAAGAACAGAGCTCTTTCTGGGCTGGGACGGCTACAGAGGAGGCCGTTCTTCCATCGACCGCGGGACGAGGCTCCACAGGCTCGGGCACGGCCAGGCGCTGGTGCTTCAGGCAGCCACTAGAGGTCGACAGTGCAGACGCTGCACTGCTGCTGCAGTAGGTGAACTTTGGAGGGTGGAGGATGGGGGACTTGGACCTGCGACGCCGCTGGGTTCTGGAAGCTCCTCTAGAGGTTTTCCTCATACAGCTGAAGAGAGAGGGGACAGGAGAGAGACAATGATGGGGGAAAAAAACATTTTGTAGTCATCAGTTTATTTCTTCATCTAAAAAAGTCTACCGAGTTAATTAGACGTCATCGTCAGTGATCTGTCTAATAGTTTTTGTGGAGACCAACGTGAAACACCAGAACAACATGAAAACAGATGAATCTCTTTCTTGTGCTCTTCTCTGTTGGCAAACAACAAAACTGCATCACAGCTGACGTCTGATGAGTGGGAGACGGCCCAGCTGACTCAACCATTAGTCACAATGTCATCGGACAAAAACAACAAGAATACAGGCTGAAGAAAACAGCTGTTGAGCGATTGTACTGATGTTTAAAATGAGAGATCACAGAGAAACTTAAAATACAGTATATATTGACTGCCGGCCTTCGGCTGATGTGAAGCCTCCACCAGGCGTTGTTTTGGCAAAGTTGTGTTTTTCCTGTAAAAACAGGCAGCTAGGGAGGGACGCAGCCAGCCAATAGGGCTGAATCATTACTTCCCGTTCCCCTCACCATGGTGCTGGCGGTCTGCCGACTCTGGCCGGACTGGTTATTAAGACTGGGAGTCAAAATCTCGTCATAACTACCAAAAAGGATATATTACATATTAATGTGGCATTGTGTGCGTCTTTGAAGAAGCTTAATTCCACCTCAAGAGGCAGATTCTGCCGGCGTCTGTCAGCAGGTGTGTCTGCTCATAAATAACTCAACGATCAGTTTTTACTGCCTATAAAAGTCTTTACAACATATTTATTGTACACACATAACTTGTTTTGTACTTCACCAGATAAAGCTGACTGGTGTAAGAACATACAGTGTCATGTGTTGTGGAGCACTTACAAAATGTTTAATATGTTTGTTCAATTGTCAGACGGCTCGATCACAACGCCTCTGTCCTGTCCTGTCTGGTGCTGCTGAATATAATCTACAGAACAAAACCTACCTCCTCTTCTCTGATTGAATTCTTAGCTACGTCAAAATGTCACAATTTTTGTCAAAACAGCACAATTAATATAACAAGCAGGGCTTTGTAACGCAGTGGTTTAAGACCAAAACGCTGCCTACTTCATCACAGCCTCAAGATTAAACCTGCTTCGACAAGGCGACACGTCTACCAGCTGAGCGGTGACCACCTGAACCTACCCGTGCCAGTTGTCCTTCGGGCAGCTGAGTTTGGGCTTCGCTCCGCTGGTGTCGAGACCAGCGCGTGATGCTGCTCTGGGAGCCAGCGCCTCCGAAACACTCACAGCTCCGGGTAAACTGGAAGGAGAGAAACACATGAACTTTTAGGAACTTAATCGGAGCAAGTGTGTTAGTAACCACCAAGCCCTCAGCAACAAAACACACACATCCATTCTCCGGCTGTCATTAAGACCCGAGTATGACTATAAACGTGCTGAATCGACTGAGATCTGATTTAAGTTTAGAAACAGATGAATCCAGTGACCGCCTCCGGCAGAGGCAGAGATCGGGAACCGGTCATGACGCAGAAACTGGAACAGAATAACATTAACTTAACGCTTCTGCGTGACCTCCACAGTCTGGACGTGCTTTGTAGCTGATTCAAACCAGCAGGAACTACTTGTGATTTAAATCGTCCATTATTTTTTTCAGTGGCCAGTGTAAAGAAAAGGGGAAACATAAGAGAGTATCAAGGCAGCAAGACATTTACAGGGTGGCAGCGATCATCACGAGGATTGAATGAAGATATGAGAGTAGAACTGATTTCGGGCAGCAGAGTTCATCTTTCTTTTCCAACTTTGAAGGTGACAACAGCACAGAACAGAAAAGACATCTGATCTGTTCAAACTGAATTAAATGATTAAAAAAGTTGAAGTTTTGTAGATTATAAAACGGGTGTGACGGTACGCGTGTTCGTGTGCAACTTTCTCGGTTCTGTACTTGTTGAAAAATCCATTTTACCCAGAAAATGTACCAGTTGTTTGGCTCAACCCAGTTAACCACAGTCTTGTACCACATCTGTTTGACACCACAGGGGCTGCAGCTGAGGATCAAGCCTGAACTGTCATACACGCCATAAGAATACGTCTAATGTAGTGATTTTTGTGACAGCGCTCCTTCCTGCGTTTAGCAGTTGTAACTGTCTTAGTTTTAGCCCAATCTATGTGATTAACTACTTCTGTTTGTCTAATATTATAGTTTGCTCTTTTATACAACATATTCTCTCTGCTGCCAATAAACTTGTCATTGTTTGTGATTGGTCAGATGCTGCTAACACCTCCCCTTTTATGTGAATCTTGGTGTGACTGCGACCTTTACGGAGTCAAACTGTTAACCAACATTTTCCAGCTGATGTCGAGTTTGACTGTGATAACACTTAAACACGTCATTAAGGAGGGCATCGACCGAGTGTGTCGATTAGCAGAACGAGAGAGAAAAGAGCGAGATGTCCTCGTTGTCAGAGTGAGTTGTAGCTATCGTGTATGTGAAAATAACAAACTAGCATCTCCTTAGTGACAGGTCAGTGAAGAGGTCAGTGGTCTGATCAGTACAGCTAGCAGATATTTACCTCTCAGCATCAACCCTCAGCTTTTTAAAAGCTGTCTGCAGTGTTTCCTCCTCACAGTCTTTCCCTCCTGCCTCCATGGTGGGAGGAGGCTGCTCCGACCAGCCACCCAGCTACAACACAAACACACAACAGTCAGTCAGCACTGAAATACAAATGATTACAGTTCCCACTGTTGGAGGTAACGAGTTACAAAAGCAACACGTCCAAGTAATACATTTCTTTTAGCAGTAACAGAGTAATGCATCACGTTCCTAATAATATTTCAGTCATGTTTTACTGCAGTTATGTAACGTAACAATCCAATATATATTTATTCCTATCTCATAATAAATCAGACTGTGATCCTTTGTCCACCTGCTCATCCCTGTGACCTAGACCATTATTTTATTTGAAAAGATCTCGGCTATTTAACCGCTCTATACATTTAAAATGAAGTAACTGGTAGGGATGCACAATATGGATTTTTCTGCACTTGTTAAGAAACCCTAAAAGCAGTTGTGCTCTGTAGTATCGGCTATAATGTCTTCATCTGACAATAACCGATAATGTACATTTTCCATTATCGGGCCGATAATTTATTTGTCTGATTTGTATCTGCCTCCTTAGTAACTAGTAATATATTGCATTTTGAGAGTAACCTGGCTGAACACTGACAGTTACATGCTACAGTTTCATTACAGACGAGTCCCAGGTAGGAAGGTTAAATACACGGGGACCATCACAGTGATCAGCTGTGGAAACAGAGACGGTGACTGACGCGTTGTTTTGGCATGTTGCTCATGTACCAATCTGTTTACCAGGCAGCATGTGAGTGACGAGCTGATGTTTCTGGAGCTTAAAAGAAAACACGAGATTTGTTTAAACTGCAGTTAAACTATTAAACTGATGAGAGTTAATCACACATCTGTATGATCTGCTAGTTGAACTCAATCGTCCCTCAACAAACCCACAGCGACAACATGAACCGCTGTAAACAGGATTTCATAAGCACTCCCACCCTGTTGGCTAATGCTAGCAAGCTGCTTTAGCTGCTAAGCTAACAGGCTAGCTGGCCACGGAGCGTCGTTTTCTGAGCCCTTTACATTCAACTTAAACTCTGGAGCAGATACTCACGGTTCAGGATATCCTGGTCGCAGTAAAGAGAGATAAACCCAGGGCATAAAGGGTGTTTCTCTCGCCACAGGCCCTCAGACGTTGACTAGCCAGCGAGGCTAGCGACAGCTAAGGTAAGCTAAGGGGACTGACAGGCTAGCTTGGACGGCTAGCTCCGTGTTCGCGTCTCCGCGGAAAATAAAGACCTGTGCCTTTATCAAAACAGCGCGCAGGGACGGTCGGAACCGAACCACGACGTCTCTCACAGATACACACGGGTTGTGGCTGACGGCAGAGGCGGAGGACGGACGGACGGAGAGGCCGAGCTTTCTTCAGCTTGTTTACAGTCGATCAGTCGCAGTGACTCTGCAACAACACGCAGCTGCTGACGTAACCAGCCAGAAAAGCGCACCCTGACGTCACTGTGTGCGGCTCGTACCGCTCAGAGATCAAAGTTCAGCTCCTCGGCTCTCGGAGCAGACACGCAGTTCATCCCGCACACAGCTACTGTCTCCGTGTCCATGTCCTGACAGCTCGGAGGCCGAGGACATGCAGAGTGGATGAGGGGACAAGTGTTACGTCACTGTTATATAACAAAGCAGAACAAAGCCTGAAAACAGCAGATCAGATCCATATGAGAGGTTCTGGTCCCACAGGAACCAGCTCACCTAACAGCCACTGATCTCAAGTTTTTCTTCAATTCTGGAGTAAAACTATGGAACAGCTTGAATGTGGAGTTGAAACGATGATCAAACATGAACCGGTCTGAAAAAATTTACAAAAACATGATTTTCTCAAGGAACAGGGCTGAAAAAGGGCTTTAAAAAAGTGGTTATGACGGTTATTGTATTGGTTGTTCAGTTATGTGTTTTTTATTTGCTGTTGGGAATGTAAGTACATATATATGTATGTATATATGTATTAATTAAGATGGTAGTACATGTTTATAGAAGACAAACAAAATCAATATATAAGTTGTAATATATAAGATAAATGGTTGATCATTTCAATTATATTTTGCAGGACATATTTTATTAGAAATTATATGTATCTACATTAATACTGCACAGAATCTAAATTTGGTTGCAAGAAAGTGAAAACCAGTTGAGATATTAATGTTTTGAAAAAACAGATTCTTTGGTCAGGTAAAAAAAAAGATTCCTGTTATTAATTCGATTACTGTAAAAATTCAGCAACAACTATTTTAATAAATACATGTTGTTAATGTCTCTCTTGGATGTTGAGGACAAGTTTCAACCCAATCCAGTGAAAACTTAGCGATCAGTGTAGCTTTGAATACACAAACAAACAGCCTGTTTCTTCATGGATGATTACTGAACAGATCTACAAATATCTTGAAGAATAATCGTAACCTTTGACCCAAAAGTAGAGAAGAAAATGTGGATAAACACATTAACTGAACATTTTCCCCCCTCTACTCGCTGGAGTCACGAGCAATACACAATCATGGCAACAGCGCCATCATGTGGTAAAACAGGAAAAGAGCATGAAGACAACGTTAATATCCAAAACAAGGAGGAACACATGAGTCAAACAAACAGGAAGAAAGAAAGCAGGAACAGGAAGAGCAGGAGGATGAATGTAGATGAAAGTCTGACCAATGTTGTCAGTCATCAGATCAGGGTGAGGTAGTGGACGCATAATGGTTCATTTCCTGCAGAAAAATTAGGTTTTTGTCAGCAAATGTGCATTTTTTACATTAAAGGAGTTGTTGTTATTATTATTATTATTATTATTATATTTTTATTTTTTATTTTTTTATTGCATTTATTGTTAGATTTTTTAATGTTATTTATTTTAAGGAGAGGGATATTTTTCAAAATATTATAAAAATATATTAGACTTAAAGGTGAAGAGAAAGATCTTCATTGGCTGATTTTTTTTCTGCCTAAACAAACTAAAAAAAACAAACTCGCTTTGTTTTCATGACTGAATAAACAAACTGACCTTAAAGGACAACATAGTTTATACTGTTTTACTGTGTTTATATGTGGCGGACCCTGCCACCTCTCTAGCTTCAAACAGTGTTCTGGGACCTTATTCTCCTCTGAGAGCAGCTTGTTTATTCACTGATGGACAAAGTTTGTGTTATTACCTCACTAATGTTGTAAATATTAAAATTCTGAGTTTGAATTTCTTCTCCAAAACTACGCAGTGCTCCTTTAATGTTTTTCCAGAGTTTATAAGTGAGTCTACGGGTTTTAAATGACTGAAGTTGCAATTCACAAAATAAAACACATCATGATAATAGTTTGTGAAAATTTGAAGAAAAATATAATTTATAGCTTATTCCAGATGTCTGTAATTTGATCCTATAATCTATCAATAGGTTTGTCTTTTGTTTAGCATTTCCTTACTCTGTTTTAAAATCCCCTTTTCTCTTCTGTATTGTTATACTATAGGCCTACTATAGTCAAAGAATAGTATTGAGGTAGATTGACCTATTCAATTTGGAATAATGACTATTTAACTCACCTTAAACCTTAAAATAATGTCTAAACAAGATTATTGATCATATTATTTTACTTTTCTCTCTCTGGCCTCCGTCACACGGCTCTAGCAGTGCCACTGTGAATCGTGGGTTTTTATTATTTTGATAAAGAAACGTAAACAATAACTTAAAATAACTCTTATTTTATATTTTTCACATGCAAATACTTGATGTGAGCACGGGGCGGATGTGGCCCAATCAGACGGCGCCAACTGGACGTTGTTCCCGGAATGTTCTGTCTCCGTCCAATCAGAGGAACGTGCGTGGAGGACTACAGGAAGCGTCGGACCTCTCGACCAATGAGGCGCCGGCATAGTATGACGTGGCACCGGAACAGCCCGTACAATCAGGAACGGTTGCGTGCTCACTTTACCGGCGTCTGTAGCGAAGAAGCGTCAGCGACCCATGAGGACGAGGCGTTCGTGTTAGCAGCGGTTAAACATCGACACGTCTGATTATTCCGGCCGACATGTTGTGTCTCAGCGGGTTGTCGGTGGCTCTGGCGCTGACTCTGGTGCCCGGTCCGACTGAAGCCCTGAAAGAAGGAGACTGTGAAGGTAGGTCCGGCTGCTAGCTTCAGTTAGCTAACACAACATCAGCTGAACGGCTGCCTGCGTTCAGCAACTTTTAAATGAGTACAGGTAGCAGAGGCGTCCGGTCCAGCGGAACCGGGAGGTTTCTGTGAAGTGAAGAACCAGCCGCTGATGGCGGGAGGTCGTTTTTAATAAATTAGTGATGCTCGCAGGTTTACATGCAGTGCTGCTAATCATCCTCCCGAGGCTGCCAGTCTGGTGCCCTAAAAACCGTTTTGTCTTAAAATTCTGGGACTGGGAGGGAAACTCAGACCAGAACCAAGACCCAGACCGGTTCAGCTCACACTGGGATCAAATATCAAACAGATATTAGATGTCTTAGATTAACAATGATCAGTACTTAAAGGTACAGTATGTAGTTTTTGGTTTAATTCAAACTCATGATTTTAATATTTACAATATTAATGAGGTACAATACAAACTCAGGAATATTTATCTTTTCCATTGGTGAATTATCAAGCTGTTCTGGTGGCAGGGTCCGCCACATATAAACAAAGTAAAACATTATGAAATTGTGTTTCCCTTTAAGGTCAGTTCCCGAAACTACATCGTACAGCTTTAATGATGCATGACAAAGAAACACAGTACAGTGTTACATACTGATGGTTTTAATCATGTTTGAGCTTGACGTGATGCATGATTTTATAAGCCAATGCCGACATCAGGGAGTTTAAAAAAACAGAAAAAATCTGGTTGGTACACATAAAATTTTTGCAATGCCCCTTAAAATGTTGTCATCAATCATTTGTGATGAAGATATGTAACAGAGGCAGCATAATTTACTGTGAAACAATAAACTTCTATGTCCAAAATGACATCAGTGCACTGAAACGGTACATTTAACTGGAAACTTAATCGTCATGTATCACCCGAGCATCTTCTCTCCGCATTATAATCTCTAAAAGAAGTTTTAATATCGGACAACGTTTCTGCCAGTACAGATGTTTTTGTGAGAGGCTAATATCGGCAAAGCGGTTCATCTGTCTGGCTTTAATTATTTTCCTTATCGATTCAGCATTTGTCTGTAAAATGTCAGAAAGAAGTAAAAAGAACAGATTGTGATATCATGGTGACTCCTTCTAATTGCTTGTTTTGTCCAACCAACAGTACATTTTAATTTAGTTATATACTATTGTAACACATTTTCACATTTGAGCTGATGATAACAGTGAGTGTTCGGCATATTTGCTGTTTTTAAAAAGACATATCATTTATTGAATATTAAAATAGATAGAGGTAGGTAAGTAATCACCTGATTGTTTCTCCCAGTTTGAAGCCTCCATTTCTGGAGATGCTTCAGATATAAATGTTCACTCAAACACTATTTGAAATCCTGGAAATCTCCTTGAATTTTTTTTCCCCACAAAGTAAAGAGACAAGGAAACTTCCCAGTAAACAAACAAAAAGTGAACATTATTTATGTAGAAACTGTCGACTGTTCTTCTACAGGTAACTCACAAATGTTTTTATTTGCTGTAAGAATGTTTTTGATAAAATCAACATTAAGAAATGACTGAAAGGACAAAATGTCTTTGTTGAAGTGCCTGAAGTAGATCAACAGCTGTTACTGTGCCATCGTTTCTATATAACCTGATAGAAGTAACTTTATCAGCCAGCTAATAAGCTTTAGACAAAGCTCCACTCGTAGCAAACACCACATAATACTTGATTTACAGCTTGTGTTCATTCTCCCCCTGACAGCAGCCGCCTCTGTAAAGTTGTCTAATGAGTATTCTCCTCTTTGTTTCAGTGTGTGTGACCTTCCTCGGGAAGTTTTATCAGTCACTCACGGAGAACGACGTAAAGTTCAACAGTGCCGACATCGAGAATGCCCTCGTAAAGAGCTGCAAAGATGCTAAAGGGAAAGAAAACCGCTTTGTAAGTAAACCACAGATCGGGTCGTTGGTCGTTCGGTTACATGACTTTGATTCTGGATGTGTGGAGAGGGGAAGTCGTCACCTTGTTAAATTAGGTTTTTTAGACAAAAAGGTCAATGAAATGCTTCATTTTCACTCTTTACATCAACTGCTGCTATCAAATTTTCATGCTTTGATTTTTGTGGCTAAAATCATCATGATTAGCATCCGGTTCATCTTCATGCTACAGCCGGAGCAAAGACGTAATAAAATTACTTAACACTGTGATTGCCTTAGATTTAATCAAACCTGATGAACTGAGCAGCATTAATGATATTAAACACACAAGAAGCAGGTAAATGGTTTAAAGATTACGACAGCTGACTGGGAGTTAATTTGTGCTGTGGCTCTAACAGTCCTCCATGTTTTCCTGCGTGTTGGGATTTCTTTTATTATTTCTTATTTACAACAGTTCAGTCCTCAGACCTTTAAAAGTCATGATTTTAATTTTAGACTGCTGGCAGCGGATAAAAAAATGCTATTGTCCTAAAATGTTTGATGACTTTTGAACCGCTAATCTGATCCATACGTCACATGAGAGCATCTCATCCAGGTATTTTGCCCTTTGTGCTTCACTATGTGACGGTTGACTCGGAGCTGACTGGAGGTGAAACGGGTCGAGTTTAGCTCCACTTCCAACGTTACTTTATGCTGTTTACAAGCTTCATTATCAGAAGGCAGGTCAGCTCAGTTTATGTGTATTATTAACATTAAAACAGCCTCTGCTCCTGGAGGTCTGCCGAGTGGACCGGTAAACCAAACTCCATCTAAAAGCAGCTGTTTTAAGGTCGGCCTTATTTTTTCCACAGTAAAAACCGTAGTTACAAACCTTACGTTTTTCCCACGTAGTTTCCTCCTCCGGGCGATGTTTGTAGCTGAGCTTCTTGTGTTGTTTATGTTCGATGGATAATATATTCTCTATTCTTCATTGTCCTCTGTTATGATTTAATAACCTTTCTGAACACATCTGCATGCTCAGTAAATGAAATGTAGAATTAAACACCAGCGATAATATTATAAAAAATGGCTTCACGTGGAAATCTAAAACATCCACGAACATCTTTTTAAATAAAACAAACTAAGCTTCCTGTAGTTCTGTCTGAGCTCACAGTAAAATAAACGTCCTTCTGAATGAAATGATGTGACACTCGATCTTTGAGGGTTTAAAGTTAAAGTTTCTGATCCGACCACCTGACTCGTTGTCAAAAGGCAGAACGTGAGAACAGAACAGCGACGGTCGGCTGCACAGTCGTAACTGTCTGTTGCTGTAGGAGAGCTGAAGCTGACCTGTGAGGAAGAACGTTTGTCAGTGATGAAAATGAATGTCTCTCCCTGAATGTTACGACTCAGCACCTTTTTAAACTGGCTGCACCTCTTCAGGAGGGCGAGGAGCTAATTTTATCGCAGCAGCTCATGGCCGGAGGAGCAACAGCTCGTCACACGTGGAGCCGGTTTCACAGGTCCGGCTTGGTCTCTTGTGGTTTATCAAAGCTAGAATATTTCCTGGGGTCGTTTGTCTCCGTCCACCAGACTCAGATAATTAAGCCGATGTAGTGAAGACTTTGAAGGAGTTTAAAAAAAGGTGTTGTATGTCTGAGTCCAGTGAGAAACATGATGTCTTCACTTAGAGACTCTTTGTGCTGAGGAGTACAGAGGACTGATAGTTTCATCACGTGGTGCAACGACAATCCCCTCAAGCTCAATATCAGCAAAACCAATGAGCTGGAGGTCGACTGCTGCTGGATCTCGTTTAGTCTCCAAGTTTATTGAGACAACCAAAAAAAACAGTCACAGTTCACACAGAAGGATCTCAGCGAGCGCCGTTCTGCCTCCGAGCTGAGGCTTTTTGTCCTTACTCTCCAAAAACTGCTGAAATCCTGTAGTGTGAGTTTAGTGCAAGTCTATTTTCACACCGAACCTGTTTAGTTCAATTCAATGTTCGAGTTCAGGATTTTTCCCAGAAAAGGAGTTCTGTGTGAGTTAGTTTCCTATTTTATGTTCTTCAGCTGTTCCCCATTAACAAGTGAGGGAAACGAGTGAAGATGTGGAGACCACACAGTAAACGTCCTCCTGCAGCGTTGCAGCAACACGCTTCTCTTTACCTTCACCAAGAAGGGTTATGTTGGTTTGTCAGCAGGATTACACAAAAACTACTGAACAGATTTCCACAGAACTTGGATGGAGGATGAGTGTCAGCCCAGAATAGACCCAGAAACATTGGTGTGGATCCAGGACCAGGAATTTTCTTTTTTTTTTTTTTTTACCTTCTTTAAAATGGCCAGACGGGATGTTTCTCCACATCTTTGAATAATTCTTGATTTACAAATAAATAAGTGTATTTAGGTTTCTGGTATCTATGAGTACAATTTGAGTCCTGTTATGTTAGTATTTATGATGTGAGGTCCAATAATGGTCAGTCGTGCTAATGATGTATGATGACATCACCAACACATTTTCACTCCTCTTGGTTCATTTGTAAAAAGTTTTTCCCGCCAGTTCAACTGAATGACTCAAACTGCAGGTGTGAATGAACCCGTGGTCTTACAGCCTCCATATTCTTTGGGTTTTTGTTTATTTTTGAGATACTCCTTTTTCACGCCATAATTTTCCACTATAAAACCGTCCAATCCGCTCTCTTTCTCCTCATGTCACATGTCTAGTGTTACTACATCGGGGCGACGAGTGACGCCGCCACCAAGATTATCAACGAGGTGTCGAAGCCTCTCAGCTACCACTTCCCCGTGGAGAAGATCTGTGAGAAGCTCAAGAAGAAGGACAGTCAGATCTGCGAACTGAAATACGGTGAGGAGGAAGAAAAAGTTACATTTCTACTCGCAGCCGTACTTTGTGTCTTTCCAATCCATAAGATCCAGAGTTACATTCATTACAGAGGGCAGAACGTGTGAGCCAGTCGGCTGTCGTCTTTGTGGTGAGTGCAGCTTTTTGACCGAGACACAGGAGATGTGAGGCGACGCAACAGTCGGCCTTCGTCACAACCGGTTGTTTGATGTCAGTTTGGTGTGTCTCAGCCCTTCAGCAGCATCAGAAGACACTGGTACCGATACCAGAACAACTCTAACCAGCATAGCAGCAGTGTGTCTTTGTGTAGGTGTTTTATGATGTAAAAAATAGTTTAAACTCAGAGGTGATGTTCCTAGAAATTAATTTATGGATGTGAGGCAATAAGAAAAATGAATTTGGCAGTAAGAATATTACATTTGCTGCCAAAATGATGAGAAATCGTAGAAAATATTCATCCTCATATCCTGTAAATGTCTTTAATTTTGAGGAACACATGTGGACACCTGCTGTGCAGTAGCATTGATCGCTTTATTGCAAAACTGCAGTAAGTCTGCCCGTCAACAGACCTGCTGACATGTTTACATTCACTGTTACTTATCAAACCCAGTGTGTGTACTCTTGACGTGCCGGACATTAAAACACCCACTCATAATAAAAACGCACTTTAATATAAGAGTTTGACATTCATCCTCATGTTGTGTCTCTTCCTGTAGACAAACAGCTGGACCTGACCACGGTGGACCTGAAAAAGCTTAAAGTGAAAGACCTGAAGAAGATCCTGGAGGAGTGGGGCGAGTCCTGCAAAGGCTGCGCCGAAAAGTCCGACTTCATCCGCAAAATCACAGAGCTCATGCCCAAGTACGCCCCGGCAGCAGCCAGAGCACGGACAGATCTGTAACGAGGGGCGAAAACACATAAAACACAACTTTGGAGGACGACCAGGAGAGGAGGAGGAGGAAGAGGAGGAGGAGGAGGAGGAGAAGAAGATTTTTGTCTGACATGTTTGTATCGGTCTTTAGGGCGTGGACACTGATCTGGTAATCCCACACTGATTCAGAAGTATAGATGTTCGTGGGCTGAGGTCCTCTGCTGTACTTTAAAATCACATGTCGGGGGACGAGCAGTGTTTGAGCCGGGGAGGAATTCATCAGGAGCGCTGATTAAAGAGGACATTTGAGCTTTAGGAGAAGTTTTTCTGCTCGTGTAGTCGATACATTTCACAGTACGTTGGCTAAATAAGTGACGTTTGGTTATATACTCCAACACAGTTAGTCCATTGATGCATTTTAATAGAAAGAAGAGCACCTGAGTGACTCTTTAGTCGGTGAGCAGAGAGCAGCTGTGTTTGATGCAGGATGACGTCACATGTTTTATTGGTCACTTACATCCTGCTGTTCACAAACCCATGTCGAGCACATCTCCAGCCCTCTGCTGACACCACCTGATAAGATCATAATGCCAAGATGCATCCTGGGAATTCATCATGTGTAAAGAATGTGTTTAATGTCCTTCAACTTAACCCTGATTTCCATGACGTCCTGTTGAGGAGGATGAGTGAACGCCGATGTTGAAGGAAAAGTGCTCCGTCTAAAAACAATCCTGACATTCCCACATGTACGTTTAAGGAACAGTTCACCCAAAAGTGAAAATTCAAAAGTGAAGTCATTATCTTCGCATTAGTTTCCTAGTCCACAAAACATTTCTGGAGCTTCACAGGAAGACAGCGTTGCAGGGACTTTTACATGGAAAAAATGTGGTCTGCTGTAATCCAAGTCTCCAGAAGCCTCGAGATTGTAAATTGATTTGAAAAAGCTTTATTTACACCCTTTTTTAAACTGAAATCGTCACTGTAGCTGCGAAGCTTAAAGCGTGAGCGTGCACCCGCTTCAGACAGGGTGCACGAGCTCGACCACGTCGGGTGTAAATAATGTCTTTACAATTCAATTTGGGATCGAGCGTTATGGAGCCATACCGGAGTGATCAGTCCACACCGGCCCTGAATAAACCCCTTTCCAATGTAATAGAGAATGAAATGCACATTCCTGCCATTAAATGTTTATCTGAAGTTAAGATGCAGCTTCAGTACTTTGAGTTTGTCAAATCAGGTGGTCATCTTCCAAAGACCTTTATTATGAAAGTCACTGTTTTTGTTACTAACCACCCTGCAGGAAGAGAATTTCTATTCATAGCAGCTTGTTTAGAGATTGAGGTGATTTCATTAGAAAGGGATCTTTTAATGGCCGTATGAAGAGCAGGAATGATTACAGCAACCAGAAATGTTTTTCGATGTCCATGTGGGCGTGTCAGGATTGTGTTAAGATAGGTTAAGAAGAATGTGAAGCTATAAAAAGCCCATGACCTCACTCCTGCTGAGACATCCAGATCTCTAACCCTCTCCCCTGTAAACCTTCAACTTCGTCCTTTTGTCTAAATTTACAATGTCAGCAAAGTCGCCCATCTTCCAACACACAGTCAAACAAACGGCAGTTATTAAAAAAGTTAAAGTAATTGGTTGTTTTTGTTCTCACTCATGACTCGTGTTAGATTCAGGCTTTTTGTTGGACAGCAGTAGTCAGTAATCCACAAGAAGTTTAATTGTATTGAACTGGCTCTGAATACTCGACGCTGCAGTTTTTACAGAAGCAGCAAATAATTGTCGTCTTCTGCCAGAAAAATGCAGCTCCGACAAAACCAATACTCAGAGGACATGGAGTATGGGTGACTGACGGTGCATACAGAAACTTTTCAGACTTCAAACTTTTCTCATTTTTCTTTACGTTTCAGACTTCTTAAAATGGATTTAATGGGTTTTTTTTCTCAATCCACAGACAATACACCACAATCGAGAATAAAAAAACTGGTTTTGGAGTGTTTTGTATATGACACCAGAGTCCCGCTCCTTCTGGTGTGCCCCATGGGACCTTATTTCAGAAAATATACATAGAAACTGTTTGAATTGTGCCATGAATTACACACATGTTGTGCATGTTTATCGATTTTAAAGTCCATTTTTCATTTAGATTTGTGTGAAACTTCATCTTGCTCAAGATGTGTCATATCAGATTACATTCAGCTTCGTCTGGAGCCACAAAAGACTTGATACTGCTTTTTATTTTAGACATGCAGTCGTACTTCCCAAGACCTGTAAACACACTTTTTTAAACACTGTTTTTGACGTAATTGACTTTTCTGCAACAGCGACTGTGAGACTAAACATGAAACAATCCTGGATCTCAGGTTTTTGCTCTGTCATTGTGGAGGACTGTGATTAGATTGATGAGGAAACATGCAAGCCATTTTAAGACGAGTCTGAATCTTGACCAAATGTGGAAAACTCAAACAGTCCATATGCACCGTATGTTAAAGTACAAGTACATTGCTGGTCTTTGACTCAAGGAGGTACAAAAATCTTCCTTCTCACACCATGGTAAAAACATATTTAGGTAAAATATTTATTGAGGGTTTTTTTTAAAGATTTACCTCTTTTCATTTCTAATAGGTGATTATTGTTTCCTCGCTTTGTTTTGGGGTTTTTGTTTTGGTCCGACTGATTACATCCCAGATGGTTTCTGTAGTGCTGCCGTACGTGTCGTGAACGTTGTGACTCATGAAATATGCCTTCCATGCAGCGCCGGGATCGCTCGCAGTGTAATCTAATCAGGAGTTTAAATTTGAGATTAAAATTGAATGTGGGGAACTAAAAATGTTTGATGCCACTCACCCACACCTGTGTCACAAGCACAGCCAGAACATGTTCCTGAACACGGAGGGGAAGCGACTACATACCCCCACCACCCCCGGACTGTTGTGTTTTTCAGAAGGGATCCACATTTTATTGTTTGATGTACTTAAAAAAAAAAAAAGAAACGGTTTGTGATGCTTGATAACACTTGATGGGAAATGAAAACTTAAAATATGCTGTTGTTTCACATTGACCTTTCATGTACAGCCCCAGGCATTTGTTACAACTGTACTATTCTACTTTTTCATTAAAATCTGAAAAAAGTCCATCTGATGATTTCCTTTACCATGTGAGTTAAACTGAAATGAAATGTTAACTGATGTTTCGAAATGACTTGGTCAATCAAATATTTTCTAAAGACTGATTCAAAAAGTAGCAAAAAACTTTAATAGATTTTCATTCAAATTAAGATTTCTATGTAATTTGTTTAAAAGAAATGGATTTTAACCCTAACCCAAAGATCTGGATGAAAACAGCCTCATGAGACATTTGTTTTAAGAGCAACATTCATCGATGGTGCAAAATTAAACTGAGTATTTTTTATAAAACGAAATGTGATCCACATGAATGTTTTTTTAAACAATTTAGTGTCACGAAAACAAAAAATTTGGCACCACATGAATTCTTTTTCTTTTTTTTTAATCTTTCATGAATTTCTTTAAAACAAATTTGTTGTAACATAATTTTTTTTTAACTTCGTGTCACAAATTATTTTTTTAAAAAGATTTGGTGCCACAAATGATTTTAAAAAATTTGGTGTCACGCATGAAATAAAAAATAAAAAAATTAGTATCATGAAATAATTTGTTAATTTGGTTTCACACATGAAATCTTATTTAAAAGAAATTTCGTGTCACTTGATTTTTAAAAAAATTGGTGTCACATATGAATTCTTTTAAAAAAAATTGGACTCACATTTTTTTTAAATTGGTGACATTCATTTTTTGTCTTGAATTTGGTATCACACATGATTTTTTTTTTAAAACAAGATTTTTTTACTTGGTTGCAGCCATGAAAGGAAAAAAAAACCCAATTCAGACATGAAAGAATAAATGTCCTGATTATTTCTTTTTTCATTTTACTCAGTATTATACAAGAAAGAACATTTTGTTTATGAAAGACATTTTTTTCGCTTCGATTTGGACATGGAAAAAAAAAATCTTCCTTTTCACTCGGTTTGACACAAGAAAATATTTTTTCATAAACAAAGTTTCCTGGAAATTCCCAGAATTGTTCCTGAAAATTCCCAGAAACTTTATGGATTAATTTTTTTCTAACAATTTGGATGTGAAGAAAAAAATAATCAGAATTGTTTTATGTATGTGTAAACCAGCTCTACCAAAAAGAATGAGTTACCTGAGTGTCCTGAAAATTTCAAATAATAAAATCTGAAAACAAATCTGGAAAATTCCCAGAATTTCCCCACAAAATTCCTGGAATTCCCCCCAAAATACTGGAATTTTCACCAAAAACTTCCCAGAAGATTCCTGGAATTTTCCCGGAAGATTCCCAGAATTTTCAAAAAATCCCAGAAACTTTACGGATTATTTTTTTCTGACAGTATGGACATGATGGAAAAATAATCAGAACTTTTTTTATTTCACAGATGTTTGTGTAAACCAGCTCTACCAAAAAAATTAAGTTTCCCGACAGTTTCCCAAAAATTTCATAAAATAAAATCTGACACAATTTGAAGAAATTTTAAATTTTCCGAAAAAAAATCCAAGAAAATTCCCAGAAACTTTATAGATTAATTTTTTTTCTGACAATTTAGACAAGGAAAAATAATCAGATTTTTTTTTCACAGATGTATGTGTAAACCAGCTCTACCAAAAATGCAAGTTTCCTGAAAATTTGGTATAATAAAATCTGAAAACACAATGTTCACACTTTTGAAGAAATCTGGAATTTTTCAGAAAAATTCGGAAACTTAGATGATGACAATTTAGGCTTGAAGGAAAAATAATCAAAAACAAAAATTTCAGACGTATGTGTAAACCAGCTCTGCCAAAAAAATTAAGTTTCCTGACAGTTTCCTGAAAATTTGGAATAATAAAATCTGAAAACACATTTTTCAATCTGGAAAATTCCCAGAATTTTTCCCAAAAAATTTTCAGAAACTTTACGGATTTTTTTTTTTCTGGTAATTTGGATGTGAAGGAAAATTAACCAAAAATGTTTTTTTTATTTCACAGATGTTTAAACCAGTTTCCCAAAGGATTCTTACTGAATTTTTCCAATATGTACATGTGAAGAAAAAAATCCTGAAAGTTTTATTTCACAGATGTTTTGTGTAGCTATTCTCAGAGTCTCCTGGACAAAAAAAGGGTTTCCTGACAGTTTTCCAAATTTTGTATTAAACAAAATCTGAAAACACATTATTCACACTTTTGAATAAATCCTGAAAATTCCCAGAAAGTTTCCTGAATATTCCTAGAAAGTTTCCGGAAACTTTCCTGGAAAGTGCAAAATTCTGGAATTGTTTCTGAAAATTCCAAGAACGTATGACAGCTTCCTTTATTCCACACAAAACAAGGCTGACTTTTTCCACCACTACACCTGTTGTCCCTGCAGTCGATCCTCCAACTTGGTCTTCACACTTCAGCTTGAAACATGTAGCACTTTTCAAAAAAGTCTCATGTTAACAACTGACAGGCCGAAAGTCTCACATCCTGTTTACACTTTTTATGTGTTCCCTGGAGCTAAATACCTCCAGCCTCCACATGTTAATGTGTCCAGCACTATGGTTTATGAACTGATGACATCACATCAGCCTCAGCTGTACTCTGTGTATTGGGTATTGTGGACGGTGTTTGCCAGACATAAACAAGCACCAGAATGAACTCAAAAACAGTCAATAGGATGAAATAAATCCACTGTTGAATCTGATTGTCTTGAGATATCAATGTCAGTTTCATGGATATTGCTGAAATGTTTTGTTTCCCAGCTACATGTCTAGACCAGCTCTACCAAAAATGTAAGTTCCCTGGAAAGTTTCATGTAAATTCCCAGAAACTTTACAGATCAATCTTTTTCTGACAATTTGGACATGTGAAGTAAAATTAACCTGAATTTTCTTTTTTATTTCACAGATGTATGTGCAAACCAGCTCTACCAAAAACAAAAAGTTTCCCAATAATTTTGTATAAAATAATCTGAAAACACATTTTTCACACTTTTTCACACAAATTCCTGGAAAGTCTTCGGAAAAATCCTGGAATTTTCCCTGAATTTTTCTGATATATATGTGACGGAAAAAATCCTGAAATTTTTATTTTTCAGATTTTTTGTGTAGCCATTCTCTACCAAAAATGTTGAAATTGACATTGCTATATGTGTAAACAAGTTCTACCTGAAAATTCCCGTAAAGTTTCCTGTAATTTCCCTAAATTGTTCCTGAAAATTCTTGGAAACTTTATAGATGTTTTTTCTGACAATTTGGACGTGAAGTAAAAATAATCAGAATTTATTTTTTTATTTCACAGATGCATCCAGCTCTATCAAAAAATTCAGTTTCCTGAAAATTTCGTATAAAAGAATCTGAAAACACATTTTTTAAACTTTTGAAGAAATCCAGAAAATTCATGGAATTTTCTCAAAAAAGTTCCAGAAACTTTCTGGAAAATTCAGTTTTCCCAAATTTTTGTTTGCTGAAAATTTGTATTTTCCAGGTATATGTGTAGACCAGCTCTCCAAAAAAAATGTAATTTTCCTGAAAATTTTGCATTAAAAAAACAAATCTGACAACAAATTTTATACACATGAGAAAAAACTGGAAAGTTTCTGGAAAATTTCCGAAATTGTTCCTGAATTTTTCCAATATATAGATGTGAAGGGGAAAAAAAAATCCTGTTTTTTTATAGAAGAAATCTGGAAAATTTCCTGGAATGTTTCCGGAAATTTTCCAGAATGGTTCCTGAAAATTCCAAGAAACTGTGGATTGTTTTCTGACAATTTGGACATGTGAAGGAAAAACTTGCTTTTATTTTACAGATGTTTCTGTAGACAAGATCTACCAAGTTTGCCGACAGTTTCCTTTATTTCACACATAAGAAGACTGAATTTTTTCACTACACTGACACTCAAAGATTTTTTCACAAAATCTTATTTTCACTTTTTTTTTTCTTTTTACAACTTTGCCTATGAAATGAAATTTGTGTTACTTTTTTCACTTGGTTGCAGAAAAATTTCCCAATTCCGACATGAAAGAAAAAATGCGATTCTTTCTTTTTTCATTATACACAAGAAATACATTTTTTTCACTTGATTTAGTCTCCTGAAAATCTTCCTTTTCACTCGGTTTGACACAAGAAAAGAGTTTTTCACTAAAATGCTTTTTCTCTTCTTTTTGTCCTTGAAATGAAAAAGAGAAAATAAACTTGGTTTCAGACATGAAAATAAAATAAAATAAGTAAAACTCCTGAAAATCTTCTTTTTCACTTGGTTTCACAAAAAATATTTTTCACAAAATTGTATTTTCACCTTTATTTTTCTTCTTTTTTCTCTTTCTTCTTCTTTTTTTTTTACAATTTTGGCCCTGAAATGGAAAAAAAAAATTATAGGTGCTGCGCAGCAATGGGTCAGGTCCGGGCTATTTTTGGCAAATTTAGGCAATTCTGAGCAACAAACAGGAGAATAGGAAGACAAGACAGTTGACAACAATGTTCGTTTTGGACCACTCGAGGCTTGAACCCACAACTTCTGGAACCAAAGACTGTCATCTATCGCTCTGAGCTAATTGGCAAGTGGCAATACAATAGTGGCTTCACAAATTGAGTAAGCCAGTCACTGTTGTACAGGCAGATTTGAAACCACTGTAAAAAATTCAGTTATCAAGACAAAAATCTGAAAATACACATATTGCAGCATGGAGATGTTGGTAATTTGAAAAATGATTGATTTGCTCCATAAGTGAATAACTGGTGTTTAGCTATGTCATCATTGCATTGACTCCAGTTGTTCCCATGAAAGAAACATGTAAAATGCTGTGAAAAATGCAGTTTTTGAGGGTCAATTTTTGATAAATCAAAGGAGGAGAGAGGAAATAGGTTTAAGAAGTTTTACAGTTTTTGAAAAAAAACTGAGTGATGTACTTCATAATTTTTAATAGGTTTAAATGTACAAAAGTTTCTTCAATATTGAGGCTACAGTTTGATGAGAGTTCTGAAGCTGTAGCAAGTATGGTTGATTTGTTATGAATTTTCAAAGTTTTGAACTTTAGACGCTTGCTGTAGCACCACCATCAGGACTATTGGCTTGGGTTTACAGCTGAGGTAATCTGGCAATGGACTGGACCTTTGTGCAAAATTTGGTTAGCTTTCGTCCATGGTCCAGTCCAAGCTATTTGTTTTTATTAAATCTAGAGGCTTGCTGCGATGCCACCGTCAGGACAATGGTCTTGTGTTTTCTGAGTGATGGACTTCATAATTTGTAATGAGTTTAAGTGGACTAAAGTTTCAGCAGTATTGGGGCTACAGTTTGGTGAAAGTTTCAAAACTGTAGCATGTACTGTTGATTTTGTAGGTATTTTTAAAGTTTTTAAATTTAAACGCTTATTGTGCCCCCCCCAGGAGGAATGTTGACATGTCCTTGGAATTAAGTAAATCTGGCATGGGGCCGGACATTTCTGTAAAGTTTGGTGAGTTTTCGCCCATAGCTGCCCGGACCCTAAAAATCTACTTGGTTGCGACATGAATGAAAAAGTCCCTATTCATTCTTTTTTCATTTTACTCAGTATTACACAAGAAAGACATTTTGTTTATAAAAGACATTTTTTTCACTTGGTTTTGGACATGAAAAAATAAATCTCCGGAAAATCTTAATTTTCACTTGGTTTGACACAAGAAAAGATTTTTTCACAAACATGTTTTTTCCCTTTTTTCCTCCCTGAAATGAATAAAAGAAAATAAACTTGGTATCAAACATTTAAACAAATTTGTCACTGAAATTCTTTTTTTCACTTTAACAATTTTGTCCCTGAAATGAACAAAAAAAAAAAAAAAAAAAAATGAACTTGCTTGGGACATGTAAAAAAAACAACTGAAAATCTTCCTTTTCACTCAGGAAATTATTTTGTAAATATTGTTCCTTTAAATTTTCTTTTTAATATTTTTATGTTTACATTTCTGTCCATTAAATGAAAAGAAAAAAAAAATCACTTGGTTTCCAAAATGAACACAAGAAAAAAACACAACAGCATTTTTTTTTCGCTCAAAATGTAAGAAATGTTGCTTTCACTCGGTTTCACACAAAAAATTTTCACTGTAAAAAAATGTTTCACATAAAAAATGAAAAACATTTGCCCCCTGAAATCTCTTTTTGAAACTGTTTTCAAGATCAAAAATGAAACTTCAAGCTCAAAGATTATATTAACTCTGTGTACTTTTATCAGTGTTATCATTATGGCAGCGTATTGATGCCCCACCAAAAAAACAAAAAATGGATCAGTATGACGTTATAACCTAAAGATTTTATTGTAATAGCAAGACGTTTTCATGTTATTATAATATACAAACATATCACGCTGTAAATTTTTCAGTTTCTATGTCAGATCAAAACTGTTTTCTCTCCTGTGATTATGACTTAAAACTGGTGAAAAATGGTTTTTCCAGGATAATCTTTCCAAGTTCCTATATTTTTTTAAATCTGTGAAAACACAGAAAAAGAAATTCACTCAGTTTAAGATGTGATAAAAAAAAAATCTCCAATTTTTAAATTTTTATTTTCACTCAGTTTCACACAAGAAAAAGGAAAAAAATGTCCTGGAAAAAGTTTTTTTCACTTGGTTTCAGCATGAAAAAGTTTTTTGCATATGATTTGTTATGTTATTATGTGAAATGATTCACATTATAACAAGATAAATAGTAAAAAGTTTGAGCAACAAATGTTTCGTGTTATAATTTGACATAACTTGACACTTGACTTTGTGTTTCATTATAAAATATATACACACAAATATCCTGTTTAAAGGTGAAAATATCTAACAATAAAAAGTTCACTTCATAACTTGATACTGATCTGTTTTTCTTTTTCTGGTTTAGCATCCATATATCATAAATGTGAGGTAAAAGTTGACGAATTTCAAGTAGTCTGGAAATCTAACAGCTGATCAGTCAGTTTACAGGAACTCACGGGGAAGAAATCGGGTGCAGGTTCAGTCAAAGTCAACCAGGATCCACAAAGTTAAAGACTTAATTTCTTCTCCATTCTCTCCTTTAATGTCATTTTCTTGATCTAGAAAAACAGTAGCAGCCATTTCAGTCTCATTATTATACAAAGCATAAATAATCCTGATAGTTCAGGTGTGTCGGTGTTAGATAATCGTACTTTTCCAGAGGCTGTCAGAGGGTAGCTGTCTACAAAGAACACATACGGTGGTTCCCAGTCTCACCTGCACCTCCTGTTCTTTGGGATGTGTGTATAGAAACTGTTCTGTCTAAGTGGGGTGGATGTTCTCGCCTCCTCAGATGATCATGTCCTTCAGCCGTCATTCAATGCAGCAATATAGTAAACATTTCATGTCATAATGTTTCAAAACCAAAACATTTGGTGTCACGTGAATAAAAAAAAAAATTGGTGTCGCACAATCAATTTTATTTATATAGCCCAAAATATCAATCACATTGCCTCAATGAGCTTTACAATCTGTACAGTGAATGACATCCTCTGTCCCTCGATTCGAGTGAAGAAAAACTTGCCATGTTATGAAAAAAAACTTTAAACGGGGAAAAAAAGATGGAAGAAACCTCAGGAAGAGCCACAGAGGAGGGATCCCTCTCCCAGGACGGACAGACACGGAACAACAAAATCACAGTTTAAAAGTAACATTGACATAATATCTGATCAAATACAACACTGACGAGAGTAAAAACAATGAGACACAGGACATTTGTTCTTAAAATGTGTTGTCATACATGAAATAAAAAAAAATGTGTCACATGAAATTAGGTTTTTTTGAATCTGGTGCCAAACATGATTTTTTTATTTGGGGCCACATGAATTTTTAAAAGAAAAAAATAGTGTCATACATGAAATTCTTTTTTCTTCTTCTTTTTAAAAAAAAAAATCGCTGTCACATGAAACTTTTTTTTTTTAAATTTGGTTTTACGCAGTTCTTTTTTCATTTGGTGCCACACATTAATTTCTTTTTAAAAAATTGAAAAAATTATGGTATCATATGATTTTTTTTATTGAGATATGTTGCCATACATTAATTAAAAGAAAAAAAATTGTGTTGCATGAAATCTTTTTTTTATTTGGTGTCACAGATGACAACCAAATAAAAATAATAAAAAAGTATTAATTTGTCTCACACATGAAAACCAAATCACCTCAAAAACCTTTGAAAAAAATCTTTTCATTGAAAAAAAATGAAAAGAATGTTTTTCACTCAGTTTCATAGTAGTGAACAACAAATGTTCTTTTGGGTCAATTTCTCCTGCCAACATAGTAACATGTCCTGATATATTGTTTTATTATATATGTTTACAGTAACATGTCCTGTTATATTGTTTTATTATATATTTTTATAGTAACATGTCCTGTTATATTGTTTTATCATATATTTTTATAGTAACATGTGCTGATATATTGTTTTATTATATATTTTTATAGTAACATGTCCTGTTATATTGTTTTATTATATATTTTTATAGTAACATGTCCTGTTATATTGTTTTATTATATATTTTTATAGTAACATGTCCTATTATATATTTTTATAGTAACATGTCCTGATATATTGTTTTATTATATATTTTTATACTAACATGTCCTGATATATTTTTTATTAGGTAATTTTTATAGTAACATGTCCTGATATATTGTTTTATTATATATTTTTATAGTAACATGTCCTGATATATTTTTTATTAGGTAATTTTTATAGTAACATGTCCTGATATATTGTTTTATTATATATTTGTATAGTAACATGTCCTGTTAGTGTCCACGTCATGACGGCAGCCGTCTGACGTCACCGCAGTCTCCGCCCTCCACAGGGAAAGCGCACATTCCTATTGTCCAAGATGGCGGCGTAGGTGCAGATCCTCGGATGCTGACATGTTTTTAAACGAGTATATCCTTTTATTTCGATATTTATGCAACTATTCAGCGGTCCGAGTGGTAGCGTTTCTCTCCCGGAGCTGTCGTCCGCCACGGTACCTTTGCTAACACTCCTGGAATTCGCTCTCCGGGCCGGATTCCCGCTGCAGGCACCGAAAAGTTTGGGCTCCATCATCCTTTGAAAATGAAGAGGCAGGCCGGGAGAGACACTAGTCCGTCCAGGCCCGTCACCAAACGGATACGGGAACGGGAACGAGAGAGCGCACGGAGAGAGGAGCTGCCACCGCCGCCGCTGGCTCTGCTGCTGGCGGAGAGCCGGGGATATCACCGACGGAGCCGGAGCAGGGAGCGAGAGAAGCCGCGACTCAGGGAGGAGCGAGCGGCCGCCTTGGAGCTCCACCACCGACATGAGCTCAGCCTCCTCGGTCGACCGCCGCTGCGGACCACGGCGGCGGCGGCGGAGCTCCCCGCAGCCAGACCGGGCACTCTGGAGTACAAAACGCTGCTCATCAGCAACCTGGGCTCGCAGGTCTCGGACGAGGACGTGGAGGACGCGCTTTTTCACGAGTTCAAAAAGTTCGGGGACGTCAGTGTGAAGCTGTCGCACACGCCGGAGCTCGGCCGGATCGCCTACGTGAATTTTCGCCACCCGGAGGACGCCAAGGAGGCCAGGCACGCCAAGTCGTCCAGGTTGGTTTTGGGTGATCGACAGCTTAAAATTGAGCCGATGTACGTGAGGAGGCGGAGCGTCACGCCGCCAGATGTCGGATATTTGCCTCTGCACGCACCGTACCCCTACAGACAGCGCTCCCTCTCCCCGCCCGCGGCCGGGGTGAGCAACATCAGAGACCTGAGAGCCAGACACTACGCCCTGGAGACCCTGGGTCTCAGCAGGGAGAGGGAGAGGCTTCTGGATTATTATGGCATGCTGGACGAGAGGGGCCGGCCCTATGGCTTCCCTCCTATGCCAGTAGTGGAGGATTTAAAACCTGAGGATGATCAGAGGGCGACCAGCAACCTGTTTATAGGAAATTTGGACGGTAATGTTACAGAAGCAGAACTGAGGAGGGGTTTTGACAAGTATGGCATCATTGAGGATGTTGTGATTAAACGCCCCGCTCGTGGACAAGGTGGGGCGTACGCTTTTGTAAAATTTCAGAACTTAGACATGGCCCACCGGGCCAAAGTGGCCATGCAGGGGCGGCTGATTGGTGGCAACCCGATAAAGATTGGTTATGGTAAAGCTAACCCCACCACACGGCTCTGGGTGGGCGGGCTTGGGCCTGGAAACTCCCTCGCCGCCCTCGCTCGGGAGTTCGACCGCTTCGGTAGCATCAGGAACATTGACTACGTGAAGGGGGACAGTTTTGCTTACATCCAGTATGAAAGTCTGGATGCTGCCCAAGCCGCCTGCGGCCAGATGAGGGGGTTCCCTCTGGGCGGCCCTGAGCGGCGTCTGAGGGTGGACTTTGCTAAAGTGGAGGAGGGTCCCTCTCGGCCGTTTCCTCCTGGCTATCAGCCCCCAGTCGCTCCCCTCTCTCACTACGACATCATCGGGGAGACCTACAGCCGCCATCGCAGCCTGGAGCGAGAGCTGAGGGGAGCCAGGGACCGCTCCTCGCCGCCCTCACACAGCCTCCTCTCCCAGAGGGAGAGAGACAGGGCCCTGCTGGAGAGAGACTACCCCACCAGCCCCACCCGTAGCCTGGAGAGGAGGGCGGGAGGAGTGGAAGCTTTTGGGAGGAGCGGGAGAGGAGCAAGGAGCCGCAGCAGGAGCAGGGAGCGGTGGCTGAAGGAGAGGGAGGAGAGGAGGAACCGGAGGAGGAGCAGGAGTCCATCCACCGACAGGCTGACAGAGGAGAGGGAGAGAGAGCGGGACAAGGAGAGGGGGAGGTCGAGGGTCCGGGTTCCGGGAGGGGCCGTGTCTCCTGATGCGAGCCCAGACCGTGCACGGGTTCGAGCTCCCGACTCCACCACAGAGCCCAGAGACCACTCCCCCGACAACGCCGTAGGAGGGCGTCACCCTGCCACCAGCGAAGAAGAGCCACCATCTGGCCGCTACCACAGCAAGAGGTCCTCCATCGAGCATCTCAACAATCATCACCATCGAAACAGCGAGGTTGTCGCCGCCAGCTCTCCTGCGATCCACACTGACACTCACACCTCCTCCTCTCCCAGCACGCTGTCAGAGTTCGCCCAGGCGTCGCTCTCCAAAGCCTGGCACGGCTTCTTCGCCCTGAAGAACAGCAGTTTTCCCACAGACCTGTACATGCTGGAGGGGGGCGTCTCCTTCTTCAACACGATGATGAAGGACAGTCTGAAGCTGCAGACCCTGAACCAGCCCAGCCAGCTGAAGATCGCCCAGAGGCTTCGCATGGACCAGACACGACTTGATGAGGTGTCGCGCCGCATTAAACTCGGACGGCCTGACGGGTTCGCTATCCTGTTGGCCATCCAGGGCCCCGTCGACCGCCAGGCCCCCGCCCCTGAGCCGGGACTGCAGGTGCGCTTGCTTCGCCACCTGGTGACCTACCTGCGGAACAAGGAAGCAGCTGGAGTCGTGAGCCTGCCTGCCGCAAAAGAGGGCGGGCCGGGGGCGATGCTGTACGCCTTCCCACCTGGAGAGTTCTCCCAGCAGTACCTGCAGGCCGCCAAAAGGACTGTGGGTAATCTGGACGAGGAGCACATGGTTATTGTTATTGTTAATGACACTAATTGATTATTACACTGCAGAGTTCATACATGTACAGACACTTAAAGGAACAGTTCACCCAAAAATTTAAATCCAGTCATCATCTCCTCCCTCCATGCTGATGGAAAGTCAGGTGAAGTCTCTTAGTCCACAACACATTTCTGGAGCTTCACAGTAAAACAGAGTTGCAGCGTTCTGCTAAACAACTGAAGCAGCTGGAGACTTGATTTAAAACAGAAAAACAACCAAAAAAATCCCCCAAAATGTCTCCATACAGCTCGTCTGCTGTAATCCAAGTCTGCAGAAGCCTCGAGATCACAAAGTTTAACAGCTACACGCAAGATTTCAGCTTGTTGTTTTTTAAATTCAGAAATATGTTTTTTTTTTCCAGAAGTGAATAAAGAAGCTGCTCTCAGAGGAAAAAGGTCCCAGAACACTGTCTGAAGCTAGACAGGTGGCAGGGTCCGCCACATATAAACAAAGTAAAACAGTATAAATTGTGTCGTCCTTTAAGTTCAGTTTGTTTATTCAGTCATGAAAACTAAGAGTTTGTTTGTATAGTACTTTTCCCGGGAGTGTGGTATTTTTAAACTACCACAAACATCCTTTTCTGCATTATAATCTTGAAAAATAAGTTTAGATGTCAGCGCATATTTGCCAGCATATACACTGATACTGATATATCTGTGACAGATCAATATTTTGTATTTTTTGGCTTTTCTGTTTTAAATCAAGTCTCCAGCTGCTTCAGTTGTTCAGCAGAATGCTGCAACTCTGTTTTACTGTGAAGCTCCAGAAATGTTTTGTGGACTACGAGACTTCACCTGAGTTTGTATCAGCATGAGGGTCTGAATTTTCATTCATAGGTGAACTGTTCCTTTAAAAGCATGCGCACACACACACGCACACACACACACACACACACACACACACACAATGAACTGAGAGGAAACTCTGACTACGAATACTTCCATGTTTTAAGAAAGCTGCATTTTATGGTTTTATTCAGTATGGTATAAATGAAACACAGAAACGTACACTACATCTTTGACTCTCTTCCACATTTATTAATGTCTCTGGCTGTCACAGGATGATTCTACATCTCGAGGTTTTTCGGGGATTTATTCGGTGTTGAAACGTTCTGTAAGGAGAAACACTTCACGGACGGGATGTAAATGTAAACGCCTGCTGCACATTCAGGCGCTGCTGTTGCTTTTGTACTCTAAGCTGTAACATACAACACTAAATCTGAGGGGTTTGTTTATATGCTTGTTTACTTTATTTGTCTTTTTTTTGTTTTCCTTTTATCGGAATTACCAAGTTATTCTGTGTCTCCACGATGCGTAGGACTGGGAGGTTTTATACAAAGTGATTGTACTGTAAGCTGAGTGGACAGTTTGTCTCCTCGCTGGTTGAGACTGTTGTGACGTGTTTTTTTTCTCTCGTTGTTTAAAACACCAGCCGCCACAGCCAGTCGAGACAAACGTGAATCTTCCGACCCGTCCCTGTGACTGTATATTTTACATAGCTAGTGTTTTATCAATTGAACCATTCCAGTTTCTTCTTTCATTTTGAAAGGTGTGAGTGTGTTTGGTCTGTCGTTGCATGCAGGAAAAGAAAAAAAGTTATATTTTGTCCGTCTAAAAAGAAATGTATGCCTCTCTTTCAGTAACCTGTTGTCTCTTGAGATGTTTCAGATACATGTTCAGCTGTCAAACTGGTTCGGATTTTATATTGTATACCGACTTTTATTCAATTTTAATACATCAATCCATCCATCTCTTATTGATCCACGCTCCTTGTTCTTTTTACCTGCCGTCACTTTAGCTTCTCAAGATGTCTTCATGATCTCTGTCTTAATGCAAACATCATCTACAAATGTTTTATTTACACAACTGAACTGAGCCTGACCTCATTTTCTAACTGTAAAAACTACATTGTGATATTTTTAGGGTGTATAATTTGATATTATGAAATCTCAAAAGCTCGTCAAAGTGCTCGGACTGGGCGACAAAATCAAATATCACAATGTTTTTGATCAAATAACTCATTATTGTGACAAATTTGTCGGGGTGACTGTTGATACTCTGCCAAATATGAACACAGTGACATTTTTTATCAATAATCACCAGTGATGTGGACATAATGACTTAGTGGGTAAGACAAGTATTAGAACAAGTAAAAACAGTCTGGTGAGTTCAGAAAATGACATCACTTTACCATCATGCAGCCTTTAAAACGCGACATAATATTTTGACCCAGGCCTCCTTCAGTGCCAGATAATATTTTACTGATTCGACCCTTTCATGCATCAATTACTGAATCTAAAAGTCTTTTTTTTAAAAAAAAAGGTTAATTTGAGTGAAAAATCGTGTCTAATTTTAGAGTTTCGTATAAACAGTGATTCAGGGATATGTTAGCTGCAGTACGATGTCCCGACCACCAGGTGGTGCAACACCAAAGCCTCGTCCACAGCTCCAGTTGATTTTTCATCTTTATCATTTTGAGATTTAGCGTCATGAATTCAAAATAGGAGGGAAGATGAAATAACCTCAGTAACTTACATTTTTTGATTCTCAAAAAACCAGAAAGGATGTTTTTCTTACAAAATGAGATGTTAGAAATACTTTTGTACAAATTTTACAAACATTTTTCTTCTACATCGATTTTCTGTGACTGAAAATACACATTATGCACCAAAAGACACATGTATACATGATAGAATGGGCCTAGATTTAAATAAAATCTGAAGAGTATTTAATATTACTGTTTGATTAATTTAAACTATTCAAGAGTCAAATGATACAACAGAACCTAAATATGCAGAATAGAGCCTGTGGTCCACAACATCCACTGCAGCTGACAGACGTATTTACATCTAATTTAGTTAAAAATATACCTTTTTTTTTTATCTGTCTGGTTTTCTGAGAATAAGACGATTTAACATCTGATCCAGAGGAACACGGTGTATGATGTTTTCTCCTCTGCCATCTTGTATTTATGATGCTAAATCTCAAAATGACAGAGGCACAGGGATAATAATCAACTAGAACTATGAAGAGGCGGTTGTGGGTCCACCACCACATCTGTCGCTGTAGAGGACACCGAGCACGAAAGAGTAATTTGTTGCTGAACAAAACATGTAAGAATCATAAACATGTTTGTCACAGATTATTTTCTGCAATAACCCAAAATACAATTCAAAAGTCCCACAGAGGGAACCAGCGACGCTAACTCCTTTAAAGAGCTCGAAATGTGTCAAAACGAATGAGGAAATTGCATCAGATCGTGTTCAGATATCAACAGTGCGCTGATGTAAGAGCTGCTCAGGAGTCAGAGGACGTGTCGCACTGAAGATCAACACTGAAGTTATTACAGTATTTTAATTATTTTACGGCACAAACAACAAAATGTGTAAAAGTCAATACGACTGCATTACAAACTGAACTTGCATCGTTTGGGTGAAGCATATCCTTTAATCATTAAGTCTATAAAATCCCATAAAAAAAGTAATTCTGTCCGTCACAGTCTCATGGGTCAGGACCAGTGGGTCAGGACCGGTTTGACAAATGTCAAACTGATTGTGTGTTTTGACTAAAGCAGGTTTATTTGTACAGAAAACAAGGTCATTCAAAGTACTTCACAGAAGACATAACAGGCGTTAAGACATAAAAAAACTGATTAAAATCTGCTTCTTCAGGCTTAGTTTGGAGTCAACAGACCTGATCCCAGACCAGCTGAGAGGTTTAAAAGGTCCAGGAGATCAGAAGTAAACCACCCAGTGCTTTTTAAACCAGCAGCAGTGTTTTAAAGTCAGTTCATTGGCACACATGAGGCCACAGTGAAGATCTGAGAGCTGGACTGATGTGGTCCCTCCTGGATCCACTGCAGCTGTCGGATCTGAGACCTGCAACTGAAGATGAACACAAGTTTTACTAAATCCTGCCGAGACAAAGCCTCTAACTCTGGATCTATTCTTAAAGGAACAGTTCACCCACAAAGTAAAATCCGGCCCTCATCTCCTCCTGATGATATAAAGTCAGCTCAGATGTGAGCTGAATGACAAGTTCAAACTGAACCTTTCTTTATGTTGCAACTTTACATTCGTTTAGGTTGAACTTTCTATTCTTGCTCTCGTCACAACGCTGTGCTGAAGCTCTGGTGAGGTTCAGGCGCAAAAACCACTTGGTTAGTGTTTGGAGAACATCATGGATGTGACAGAAACATCCGGAAATATGCCCAGATGTCCTTAAAAATACCCACTGATGTGACTCAAACTGGGGTCACCATCAACACCTCCACCATCTCCTCCACCTCCTCATGTGAAAGTCAAATTAATAATCTTATATTGTGAACTTGATATTCAACATTTGGTTCAAACGTCAACGTTGGACGTATCTGTGGTTTACAGAAACATCATCAAACATCATATCAGTGAACAGTAAACTTCCCCGAGTCGTTTAAACTACCGCAAACATTATTTAAAATAAAAATCATCATTTTGTTTCTATAGCTTCTGGGTCATGTGACCCATTGACCCAAAATCAATACCAATGTCTTCCTGTTGTGGCTGAACGAGACACACCTCTTTTTATTTCATTTTTATGCTCCTTATATATTTTTTATTAATAATTTTTTCAATAGCTTGACTCAAAATCAAGACCAGCGTGTCCTCTTCCTGTACTGGCTGAACGAGACACACGTCTTTTATCTTTTAACAAACAGGTTTATCAACATTATTTCAACAGACAAGAGATAACAGACCATTTTTATCTTTCTTTCTTTTTCACCGCACCAATTTCAAGTCAGTCTATTAAAAACAAGAGATACGCCTCCGAGAGAGGGGAGGAGCCACACTGACCATGTGATCCACAGGTGTGATCCAGGTACAAGTTCAGACTCCATTTTCAGGCGTCAGAGCAGAGGCACAAAAACTGCGACTGAGGCAGAGTGAGTGTTAATACAAGCTGTTATGTCCAACTGAAGTGTGTGTGCGCGGTGCGGTGCGGTGCGGTGGTGGTGGTGTGTGTGTGTGTGTGAGAGAGTGTGAGTGAGACGTTGTGTGTTACTTCCTGTTCTCAGTCCTGCAGCTCATGAACCAACGTGTTTACCTCCTCGGTAGAAATCATGCTCACCTTCCTCTGCCGTGTTTTCTTTTCTGCGCCCTGTTGTGTTTTTGTTTCTGATACACAACTAAGATTTTTTTTTAAAAAACAACACTTTTTGTCCTGAGACAAAAAACGTCTTCCTCCTGTGAGCTGGGGCGGGGGGGGGGGGGGATTTCCTCGTGCGTTCAGGGACAACTTTGTAAATTATGAAATCACTACTTGAAAGGCCAGTTAACCTCCTTTTTTCGCATTGTCCTTTGTTGACATACACAGACTACTCGTGTCATTGATGTCTTGCTCTTACAACGCAGCTTTTTAAATGCTTATTTGTAAGACATCACGTTCAGTTACATTAGCAGACAAAAAACAACAACAACCTTCAAATCAAACTGTTACAATTCATCTTCTACAGGAGGTCCCAAAATACTTCTGTGAGAATAACACATTTTTTCACCGCAGCATTTTTAACAATTTAATGCTAAAAAAGAAGATAATTAATCATTAGCAGACACTATTATAATCAAACTCCATCATATTCTTGTTTTATGACTTTTGTATCTCAATTTCTACTTTGTATCTTATAATTATAACTCTAATCTCATAAAGTCTAACCTTTCTCTCATAATTATGACGCAGGGAATATTTATTCATCAGGTTTAGTTTTCATCCTTTTCTCTAACTGGCAGTAACGAGCTTCCGTGTCTCACAGTGAACCTGGTGTAAAGCCTGACAGACACAGTGTGCAGCAGCAGCAGCAGCAGCAGGCAGTTTATTCAAAGCTGCTGCTGTGCTCTGTGACTTTTATCATAATTTTACTGTACTGTATTTTATTTTTACTGAACGTTACATGTCACATAATGTAACGAGTTGCACGTGCAGAGCCGTTCGGTTTGCTGACGTGATGATGTCATAAACCTGAGTAGTTATAGTAACACGTCACTTTAATACTTTAACGTTCAACCGGATGATGCAAACTGTGAACTGTGTGTATCCAACGTCACTGATCATTAACTGATCTGTAACATGATCAGCTTCACTCACACACTCAGAAGCTCCTCTCCACACAACAGTGACACAAAGTTCAAACTGAAAACCTGTGACACTGAAAAATCCGTTTACTTTGAAAAGACATGGAGAAAAACAATCTTCAGATTGTAATCGAAAGAAATATAATTAACTTAAAAATACCAACGTTTAATGGCTGTTTTATTTTCAATACAAACTTTTTTTTCCCACTTGTCACTGTGGTTGTGTACGGAGCCCGGGAGGTGACATGGATGTGTTTTTAAAATGTTTGCTTTTTTAATTACTATCTCTATTTTGCTAAAATTCAAAAATTCAAATTCAATTGTTCTGGCTGTGCACTAACGGCCGAAGAGGGAGGAACCGTCAAAGTGAAAGTAGGTGTTCAGACTCCATTTTACGTCGAGACAGAGGGAGCAGCACAGCAGCAGTCTGAGTCAGGGTGAGTGTGAACACACAGTTTATCGTTGTTGTACAGTCAGAGAGAGTCTGAGTCTGTTTCCTCTCCGTGTGCTGAAGAGGACAGACATGTTAGGATGAACTTATGGGCGCTTTGTTCAGAGAGTTTGACTTCTTATCTGCCGAGGCCTAAACTGCGTCACAGCGCCTAACAAAACTCGGTAAACAGTAAAATGTCGTCCTGCTTGAGGCCGTGTTGAAGTGAAACTCTCGCCGAAATGCAACTTAGGCTTTTTTGTGAATGTGTGTGAGTCAAACCTTCGTGTAAAAGCATAATTACGACGAAAAAGCCACTTTTAAGATTCACCGTAGTTTCGTAACAGGTGTTGTGCCGATGTAGGTATCTCCGACAGAAAGTGTTTCCCCTGGCCGCGACGGCGATCAAGCCAGCCGTCACTCCGATCTCCGTGGTCAAATCAGCCGCACTTCAATTATGAGTGCACAAGTATTCTCAGCATTATGGTAAATGCGGAGAAACAGCTCATCCATTTCCGGTTGTCAAAATAAAGGTATTAAGAACAGTAAGCTATATATCGAACCTACATTTAAAATAAATTATGTTACATTAAAGTGTTTCATGCGCCCGTGAAGAATAAAAAACACTGATTACCATTTTTATCACTTTTTTCTGCACCAATGTGCAGAAATGCCAAAATAAAAGTCCCATAGTTATACCTGCAGATTGCTGTGTTTTCTTATATTTCATGTGCTGTAAAAACACTTTGCTCAATAATTACTGGCTATGGATGCTATATCTGACTTCTACACAATGTGGAGAAATGCCAAAATAAAAGTCCCACATTTATACCTGGAGATTGCAAATTTGACTGTATTTGATTTTGATTTTATTGGGCAAAGTGTTTTTACAGTAGCTCAAATACAGTCAAATATGCAATCTCCAGGTATAAATATGAGACTTTTATTTTGGCATTTCTCCACATTGGTGCAGTAGAAATGCTTAATAATAAACATACTTGTAGTCTTTTATGTGTAGAAGTCAGATATAGCATCCATAGCCAGTTATTATTGAGCAAAGTGTTTTTACAGCACATGAAATATAAGAGAAAACAGCAATCTGCAGGTATAACTATGGGACTTTTATTTTGGCATTTCTGCACATTGGTGAAGAAAAAAATGATAAAAATGGTAATCAGTGTTTTTTATTCTTCATGGGCCCATGAAAGACTTTAATGTAACATATTTTATTTTAAATGTAGGTTCGATATATAGCTTACTGTTCTTAATACCTTTATTTTGACAACCGGAAGTGGATACACTGTTTCTCCGCATTTACCATAATGCTGAGAATACTTGTGCACAAATTTAGGTGCGGCTGATTTGACCACGGAGATCGGAGTGACGGCTGGCTTGACCGCAGTTGGCCGCGGGAGCGCGCATTCACTCAGCGAAGCGGAAACAGCGCTGCGCTTGCTTTCACCCAAGTAAATTAAAACTAACAACAATTGCATTGTTTAATTAAATGTTCTGGTGTTGTAATTTTCTACGAGGTTTGTTGAACTACAGACTACCCTTGTTATTAATGTCTTGCTCTTACAACGCAGCTTTTTAATTATTATTTGTAAGATATGACATTCAGTTACATTAGCAGACACACAAAAAAACTTTGATTCTTGTTTTATGACTTTTGTATCTCAATTTCTACTTTCTATCTTATTATATTAATATTATATTATTATATCTTATTATTATAATTATAACTCATCTCATAAGTTCTAACCTTTCTCTCATAATTATGACTAACTGTTACTAACCTATAGCTCAAAAATCAGGGGTTTGGAGGCGCAACATATAATGGACACCACACAGAGGATTTAGGTTTCAATCAAATGTTTTTTTTTATTGAATCGATTAACAGAAAAATAAACAACCAAAAGGGGCTGAAGGTCCCGGCAAAAAGGAACAACGGGATGGTTAGACGGTGGACCAGCCGCGCAGTGGGCCGTCGTTCCCCGCGACTCCCCCCTAACCTGCCTGTGTGGAAAATAAGCCCCAAACATAGAAAACCGAAAACAGGACCACCGGTAACCTTCAACTCAAACCTAACAACATAAACCAACACCACAAAGCCCCCGCACCCAAGCGTGCGTGGAGGCTGAGAAATCAACCTTTACAAAAAAAGGACCAAAGAAACTCCTCACCAGTGCGCTGCTGCTCGTGTGTGCCAAGGCTCACCTGTCCCTGCGCCCCCTTATCCCCTCCCCCCACTCCAGCCAATCACAGTCAGGTGTGCTCAGTTAGAGGGGGTGAAAAACGGGGAGAGAGAGAGAGAGCAGAGTACACACCAGAGGGACACATAACACTGACGCAGGGAATACTTATTCATCAAGCTTAGTTTTCATCTCGTCCTTTTCTCTAACTGGCAGTAACGAGCTTCCTTGTGTATCACAGTGAACCTGGTGTAAAGCCTGACAGACACAGTGTGCAGCAGCAGGTGATGACACTAGGGCTGCCACGATTAGTCGACTAGTCACGATTACGTCGACTATTAAAATCGTCGACAACTGATTTAATAGTCGATGCGTCGTTTTTTGTTTTTTTAAACTTTGTTTTCTCTCTCAAAACTGCTGCGGCACCTTCCACTGCCGCGTCTGCCTGACACCTGAAGTTATACCAGACGGGCTCTCTGGTATCAGGGCTACCTGGCGGCAACGGAGCTCAAAAGTGTGGGAGCATTTTAAGAAAACAAAAGAGAAAAGTGTGCGATGCAATATCTGCAAGACAGACAGAACTTGCCTTTCACGGCAGCACAAGTGCGATGCACGAGCTCCTGAAAAGGAAGCACGTTGTTGCTGACAACGACGATGAAGAGGGACCGTCGTCTCGTTAAGCTAACTGGCTAGTTAGCTGCTAACATTAGCGTAAACAGAGAGCTAACTTACTACTTACTCATATTGATAGCTGTAAACGTTAACATTAGCGATGACGATTTGATTCATTAGCCTTAGGAACAAGAGCCTTGTGCAGTTTGGGATTATATAGAGTCAGAGTGTAGTAAAGTTGAATACAGTTGTGAGCACTGAGCACAAAATGCACTTTTGTTATATTCAGGGATGCAAACAGCGCGCCGAAAAGCGCAACTCGCTTTTTTCGTGGCCAATTTGGTGACTTGTGTGAATCGTTCAGATTCACGTCGGCCGAGCGTCTCAGCTCGCGTCAGTAAAATGAACAGGCTGACAGTGACAATCACGTGAAACTGAGGCGAACTCATTCATGGTTGCCACAACCCAAAGCGGCGCGTAGCCGCGTGCATTCGGTGCGACGGCGACGCCGTTTTTCCCCCGTGCATGTCCGTGGAGCTGTGCGCCGCGGACGTGCACGGTTCCCTACGTTGCTGTGTCAGGCAGGTGTTTCTCTGCCCCGTTTCAAAGGTGAAGGAAGCCCTCAGTGGAGAGACGTTGCCTCCGCGATGTAGAATGTGTTTTATAAAAGAGAAACACACATTTCAGGACCACTGACTTGTATCATCAGAACAGACAAATGTAAACACAGAAAGCTGAAAATCACTGGACATGTCTGTTGGGATTATACAAATCAACAGTGTAAAGTAGAGATGTCAAGATGTATGCAACTTCAATAATTCCTTAGGTCAGCTAGTGCCTTATTCGTTTACTCAGCTGTTTGCACTTTATGCTACAATTGTTTGTTGCTACAAGCATATTTCATTAAAGGTTTAATGAACTATCATCTTAATTGTCTTCATTTTTAGTTAGCATATACCTTAAACACTTCAAGCTGAAAGCTAATGATTGTTATATAAGAGCAGCTGCATGCTGGTGCGATAAACTGTATGTTATACATTCAATTTACGTATGATCCGATTAGTCGACTAATCGAAAAAATAGTCGGTGATTAGTCGACTATCAAAATAATCGTTTGTGGCAGCCCTAGATGACACACAGTGTGCAGCAGCAGGTGATGACACACAGTGTGCATGTCACATAATGTAACGAGTTGCATGTGCAGAGCAGAGAAAAAAACAATCTTCAGATTGTAATTGAAAAAAATATAATTAACTTAAAACATATCAAAATATAAATAACTTGTTTCATTTTCAATACAACGTTTTTTTTACTTGTCACTGTGGTTGTGTATGGAGCCCGGGAGGGGACGTGGATGTGTTTTTTTTCTAAAACGTGCCTGCGAATTACTATCTCTGAACACGTCCATGTCCCCTCCCGGGCTCCGTGGTTTTGTTTTTGATGCTAAAATTCACATTCGTCACTGTTCTGGCTGTCTGCCAAAGGGAGGAGAGGGAGGGAGCGGTGAAAGTGAAAGTAAATGATCAGTTCCTCCATTTTAAGTCGACACAGCAGGAGCAGACCAGCAGCAGTCTGAGTCAGGGTGAGTGTTAACACACAGTTTATCGTTGTTGTACAGTCAGAGAGTCTGAGTCTGTTTTCTCTCTGTGAACTGAAGAGGACAGACATGTTAGGATGAACTTATGGACGCTTCATTCAGAGAGTTTGACTTCTTATCTGTCGAGGCTTAAACTGCGTCACCGCGCCTAACAATAACAAAACTCGGTAAACAGTAAAATGTTGTCCCGCTTCTGAAACATGAGGCCGTGCTGAGGACGGAACAAAACAGCATCGCACACGACAGGAAACGGGAAACAGAGACGTGTCTGGTGGAGTCAGAACAAACTGGGTTTATCTGCTGTGGTTCGGCTTTAAGACAAACCTGTCTGACTGCTCTGTATGACGTCACATGTCACCTCGTGTCATGACACAAGGTGACATGTGACACATGACTGCCCGAAATTGAATCATAAAACCAAACATAGCACATTGTATCGTCTTTTGTACGGTTTTGTTGAACTGCCTGTTCTCTTGAACAAACTTCTCAGACTGACTTCAGAGGAGAAGATGGATAAAAGTGAGGAAGAGGAGGACAGAGCAGAGACTCCAGTGTCCAGCTGTCTGTCTATGAGGAGTGACTGGTCCAAAGATCGTCCTCTAAACTTGAGTAATGAATCTGGACCCTCAGACACAAAGTAAGAACTGATTCTGACTCATGTTCAGTATCTCTGTCAGTCACATATTTAGTCTTTTTATGTTGATTTTGATTATAACAACATTTCTTTTAAAATGCAACTGCTACATAAAAAATGAAAAAAATGTTGTGATAAAGAAAATGAAATCATTTGACCCAGCTGCCTCTTATTTTGTGTATTTAAAGCTGTTTAAACGCTTTTCTCATTGAAGAATTTATCCAGGATTCACGTGATATAAATGAAAACATTTTTGGTGTTTGCAGCCTTCAGTCCAACAGACAGAGAGCAGAGTCTCCAGTACCCAGCTGTCTGTCTATGAGGAGTGACTGGTCCAAAGATCGTCCTCTAAACATGAGTAATGAACCTGGACCCTCAGACACAAAGTAAGAACTGATTCTGACTCATGTTCAGTATCTCTGTCAGTCACATGTTTAGTCTTTTTATGTTGGTTTTGAGTATAACAACATTTCTATTAAGATGAAACTGCTACATAAAAAATGAAAAACGTTGTGATAAGGGAAACAAAATCATTTGACCCACCTGCCTCTTTTCATTTATTTAGAGCTGTTTAAATGGTTTTGTCATTAGACTGTTTATCAGAGATTCAGGTGATATAAAATAAGTCATGTTGGTGTTTGCAGAGTTCAGTCCAACAGACAGAGAGCAGAGTCTCCAGTACCCAGCTGTCTGTCTATGAGGAGTGACTGGTCCAAAGATCGTCCTCTAAACATGAGTAATGAACCTGGACCCTCAGACACAACGTAAGACACCTGATACTGACTCATTTTCAGTATCTCTGTCAGTCACATGTTCGTCTTTTTCTGTTGATTTTGATTGTAACAACATTTCTTTTAAAATGCAACTGCTACATAAAAAATGAAAAAAATGTTGTGATAAAGAAAATTAAATCATTTGACCCAGCTGCCTCTTATTTTGTGTATTTAAAGCTGTTTAAACGCTTTTCTCATTGAAGAATTTATCCAGGATTCACGTGATATAAATGAAAACATTTTTGGTGTTTGCAGCCTTCAGTCCAACAGACAGAGAGCAGAGTCTCCAGTACCCAGCTGTCTGTCTATGAGGAGTGACTGGTCCAAAGATCGTCCTCTAAACATGAGTAATGAACCTGGACCCTCAGACACAAAGTAAGAACTGATTCTGACTCATGTTCAGTATCTCTGTCAGTCACATGTGTTTTTGTTTTATTACAGTTTCTCCTAAAATGTATCTGCCAACTAAAATATGATTCTTACTGTGTTTTCACATGTAGTCCTCTTTAAGTGAACTGAACTCAGTCCTCATAAAGAGACTCAGTCCTCTGTCTGTTCACACTGCAGTTCCTCTGGAGCTCTTGGTGATCTTTACACCTTTGAATTGAAGGTCTCCATTATCCAGCTATCTTTTCGATACCAAGATGAACCTCCTATGCTTGTGGCCGGCATAAAGCACCCAGTCGATTTTCAAAATAAAACACAGTTAATACACTTAAAAAAGACGAATAATGAAACCATTTAACTACGTATCCTACTCATCTGTGTTAGAAGCACAAAAAGTCAAGTCAACATCAGACAGGTGACACTGCTTCTGAAACACTCCAAGTGGGACATGAAGCCGAGTGGAGGACAGAACAAAACAGCATCACACACGAGGTTACAGAGTGTGGTCGCTCCCATCAGGATTTAGGGTGTCGATGACAGAAACCGATTGCTGGAAGCAGTATTGATCTATCCCGACCACCAATAAACATGTTGTTTCTTTTCTTTATTATCATCTATAGCTGTTATTTATTAGTGGCATCATTAAAGAACATTGAACTATTGAAGGAATAATTAGTTATATTTATTTTGCTTAATTTAAAGAAACCGGTTTAATACAAAATGAAAAGTTATCTGTAAACTGTAAAGAACAGAATTATGAAACATTCAGTGTCTTTGGACTGAAATCTTTGTGCCCCGTCTTCTCCTCTCCCTCACAGAGAGAGGAAGAGTCATGTTTCTATGGAGGAGCAGCCGACCTGCTGTGTTTCCTGTCAGGACGTCCTGAAGGATCCAGTCTCTACCAACTGTGGACACTGGTTCTGCAGACAGTGCATCACCTCATACTGGGACCAGTCTGCTTCACCAGGAGACTCCTCTTGTCCCCAGTGTGGAAAGAGATCCAGAACAAGAGCTGGACTGCAGAGAGGCTGTAAGACTACATCTGTCTGCTAATGTCATCATGTCTGAAAACACTGTTGATTTAATACAGTGACATTTGTTTGTGTCACACTACACGGACAATTAAGATCGTTATAAATATCACTACATTTAAAGTCCATCACAAATATAATAACATGTTTTTCCTGCTCGAGCAGCATTCAAATCTGTTCTGCATCACTTCTCATCACAACCAAAAGAAATACATTCAGATTTGATATGTTGATGATGGAGAAATGTTTAACTCTGTAAAGCAGCAACATCTCGTTTCTATCAGACAGTCACACTGTCTAAAAGCTGAACAGCAGCCTGAGACGCAACAAAGAGCCACAGACGAGCTTAGCTTCCTGCTAATGTCTCTTTCTTCTCTAACATACAAACACGTCTTATCCTCCAGATCGCTGCAGTTTTTTACTATAACATCACAACACTGTTTGTTGTTCAAGTGGACTTTATAACCTTTACTTCTTTATATACTTTTATTTTGATCGTTTTTACATTGGTAATCAATTAATCACCAAATGTTCTGTGTTTAGTCACACCCGTTTCTCTTTTTCAGTGGATGTTGGTCTGCAGGAGGTTTTCCATGAACATAAGATCAGTCTGAGGAGGAGATGTGAATGTGTGACTGAAGGAAGCGAAACAGGAAGTGATGGAACAGGAAGTGGAACCCTCCTCAACAGGATCTACACTGAGCTCTACATCACAGAGGGACAGAGTGAAGAGGTTAATACCCAACATGAGGTGAGGCAGCTGGAGACAGTTTCCAAGATGGAGGCCCTCCATGACGATCCAATCAGGTGCTGCGACATCTTTAAAGCCTCACCTGACCAACAGAGACGCATCAGAGTGGTTCTGACCAACGGTGTCGCTGGCATCGGAAAAACCTTCTCAGTGCAGAAGTTCACTCTGGACTGGGCCGAGGGCTCCGAAAACCAAGATGTCAGTCTGCTGGTTCTGCTCTCGTTCAGGGAGCTGAACCTGATCAGAGATGAGCAGTGCAGTCTTCTCAGGCTGCTCCATGTTTTCCATCCAACATTACAGAAGGTGACAGCAGAGAAGCTTGCTGTCTGTAAACTTCTGTTCATCTTTGACGGCCTGGATGAAAGCAGACTTTCACTGGATTTCAAGAACCATGAGGTCGTGTCTGATGTCACACAGAAGTCATCAGTCAGCGTGCTGCTGACAAACCTCATCGAGGGGAAGCTGCTTCCCTCGGCTCTCGTCTGGATAACTTCCCGACCTGCAGCGGCCAATCAGATCCCTCCTTCACGTGTCGACAGGGTAACAGAAGTACGAGGCTTCACTGACGCCCAGAAGGAGGAGTACTTCTGGAGGAGGTTCAGTGATGAAGATCTGTCCAGCAGAGTCATCTCACACATCAAGACCTCCAGGAGCCTCCACATCATGTGTCTGATCCCAGTCTTCTGCTGGATCACTGCTACAGTTCTGGACCACATGTTGACTACAGACCAGAGAGGAGAGCTGCCCAAGACCCTGACTGACATGTACTCACACTTCCTGCTGGTTCAGACAAAGAGGAAGAAGCAGAAGTACGATGAGGGACGTGAGACGAGTCCACAGGAGCTGACGGAGGCTGACAGGGAAGTTCTTCTGAAGCTGGGGAGGCTGGCGTTTGAACATCTGAAGACAGGAAACATCATGTTCTACCAAGAAGACCTGGAGCGGTGTGGTCTTGATGTCACAGACGCCTCGGTGTACTCAGGAGTTTGTACAGAGATCTTCAGAAGAGAGAGTGTGATCTTCCACAAAACAGTCTACTGCTTTGTTCATCTGAGCGTTCAGGAGTTTCTGGCTGCAGTCTACATGTTCCACTGTTACACCAACAGGAACACCGAGGTACTGAAGGACTTCCTGGGAGAAAGGTGGGAGTTTGGAAGCAGTGGCCCATCCCTGGATGTCTTCCTCAGAAATGCCATGGGGATATCCCTCAAAAGTAAAAATGGCCACCTGGACCTGTTTGTTCGCTTCCTTCATGGCCTCTCTCTGGAGTCCAACCAGAGACTCTTAGCAGGCCTGCTGGGTCAGACAGACAACAGTCCAGAAATCATCCAGAGAACCATCAACAACCTGAAGGAGATGGACCTGTACGATATCTCTCCCGACAGAAGCATCAACATCTTCCACTGTCTGACGGAGATGAACGACCACTCAGTCCATCAGGAGATCCAAGAGTTCCTGAAGTCAGAGAACAGATCAAAGAAGAAACTCTCTGAGATCCACTGCTCAGCTCTGGCCTACATGCTGCAGATGTCAGAGGAGGTTCTGGATGAGTTTGACCTGAAAGAGTATAACACAACAGAGGCAGGACGACTGAGACTGATCCCTGCTGTGAGGAACTGCAGAAAGGCTCGGTAAGTCCAGATGTGATCATTGACAGTGATACATTTTCCCAGGAGGTTCTGAGCACTTGTGATGTAAAAATTATTCTGACCTTTTTTTTTTTACATTAAAGATAATCATAGCTTGATTTAAAGGTATAGTTGGTAATCCTGTTCAGAAACACTTTTTGTTATACTGGGTGAAATGGTCTTCCCACCCTGAGAGTAGTCCAAACATAATGTGTTCAGAAAAAGGACTGAAATAAATCAGCCCTCTGTGGCAGCTGCAGGCCTGTAAAAGCTCTGACCAATCCCTCCCTCTCGGTCCGAGTTGAAGGAACCAATCAGATGCCTTCATGTCTCGTCCTGCCTGCTCCCCCCTCCTCCCTGCCGCACTCATCACGTGTCACTGTTGCCAGATATATTCAGCACAATGCATATGGAGTTAGCAGGAGATACACTCCACTCCTGTTTGCCAACAGCCATAAAACAACAGAAGAAGAAGAGTTAGCAGGAGAGAACAATGGCAGAGGAAATGCAGCTAAAGTAGCACTTCCAGAAGTGATGCAGAGGCTGCTGTCTTTCTGTTGGACAGGTAATTAGTTGTTTTGCTTCGGGGGGATTTGTTATTTTCATGAAATATGTAGCGTTAGCCAACTGAGCTACTTTTGTAGCTTGTATTAGCCCAATGCTAATGGCTCTCCTCTGCCCTGCTGACGGACTGTCTGATGCGCGTTCAAGTTTGTGGGGGCGGGGCTTTGGACGGAGCACTGACGGGAGAGGGAGAAGGGGGTGGAGCTTAGACAGGTGCCACTTTCAAATCTTGCTAGCTCTCTAACATTACCAACTATACCTTTTGAGGTCGGGTTCACACCTAAAGGTCCGTGAAAGGTCCGTTTTTTAATCCAAACCAACGCGAGGATGATACATTGTTCACAAAGGCCAAACTCAAACCGTCCAAAATCTTGGTCAAACTGTTTAGGCGGGTAGTCAGCAAATCTGTGCATCAGATCAGCAGCCTACTGTACATCATGGAGCGACTGCTTATTTTTACATTAGTGCTGATCTGGCGGGCTTACACGCGTATGAACGCCTGATAGAGCAGCGGGCATTAAATAATGTCTTGATCCATGCATTTCGTCGAAGACGCTATGCGATTCGACGATCGTGCCGGAGTAGACGACAGGCAATAATGAGAACCTACCATGACGTTTTTGCTACACAAGCGGGACCAGTGAGGGAAGCAGACAATCACAAACGTGTAAAAATCACAAAGTTGGCTCATCATAAAAGCAGCTCTTTTTTATAGATTCCATGCTTGAATGAATGAATGAACAAATGAATGAATGAATGCCCCTATACTGTAGGACCCCCAGGGGGCGGTTGTTTGGTCCGCACCAGAGTTCGAGGCCAGCGTTCACACTAGGGGTGTCAACGTTTACAATTTTTTCTACACGTGTACACGGGGCTTCTAACCGACGTGTACCCGGTTACACGTCGGAGATTTATGATCTCTTTCTATCGCAGTTGCGCTACATAACCACTAGAGGGTTCTGTCTCCATTCAACCGCCTCCTAATCCCATTAAAGTCTCATAGTGAAAGTAATCTGGAATTGGCGATAGAAAGAAACTAAAGAAGAAGCCAAAGTATGCTGAAGTGAGAGGAAAAAACTTCACCTTTATATCCACAAAGCTAAAAAAAGTGGAGGGGGAATCTCACAATTATTCACTAAAACTGTTGGGGAAAAAAATGTTTTTTTTCCTCCTCTTTAGACGCAAGGGTATGTGATCAGGTCGTAAAAAGCCGACACAGAACACCAACCAACAATATAATGTACAACAACACGTAACAATAAAGGCTAAAATAACAAGCAATTAACAGTTTTTGTTTTCAGCAGGAAAACATTTGCGCGTGGAGAAGATGATGAGCCCCGCGCTCTTCTTAAGTCCTCCGCAGCCTGTTTTACACAGCAGCTGTCTTGCCTTTAAGTGCGCTCGCTGGTCTGAAAAACACAAATGGCTGTGGCCGCAGGTTTTTTTATATATCAACGTAACATTGTGCCCCATGCATCTATTATGTATGCGGATAACTGCACTCATGGGAACATTTAATTGTATAGTTAATGTTATTATCTGAAGCTTTCAGACAACATCATCACCCCTAAAAATACTATAGGCCTATATATTGGTGAGAAATAAACGAGGAGGAGGAAAAATAACGTGTAAACAGTTATTGATTTTTCTAAACGGTTATGATTTATTATCCGTGTACCCGTTTACACGTGTAGATGTTGACACCCCTAGTTCACACCGACCCAAACGGACCGCACCATTGGGCAAACGCTCCACAGTTCGGTTTAACCGGACTTAACAAGGCTGGTGTGAACGCGCCCTGAGAGAGAAGTGACAGGATGTCATCCTGTGGTGATGCAGTGACGCATCTCTTACCTTGTTATCTTTCATAGAAGTTTAGTTAATTAACTTTAATGAGCACCAGCTGATCTGACCTGTTTTAGAAGTTAGCCATATGTTTTAAACGATGATCCTTGCTAATGTGATCAGGTTCAGTGAATCAGCTTTGGAGGGGACAATTACATGACATTTTCTCAGGAGCGATTCCTGAAGGGGACACCAAATGTAGATCTGAAAGAACAATGTGTCACCCTGCCAGCTAAGAAAAACTACATTACTCCTGCAAACACTGCCATTTGTGTTTACAGTGATATACTGGGGGGAAAATCCTGGATGGGGCTTTGTGCCCCCTTTGCCCCCCTGGCATTTAAGCCATTATGATTTGACAAACGCTATTATTTCATGTGACCCCTTTCACCCACTATACTATCATTTAAATCCACTGGGTGTGGCTAGCTAGCTGCCAAATATTCTCAAATGATATATTATTAACTCTCCTTTTTTCTAGAATTAACTTGTATTATCACAGTGTTGTATCATCGAACAGTGCTAATGTACTTAAATGTAACAACATTTTCAATGGTAAAATAACGTAATTCTTTGATGATCTTTAATGAATCCTTTCTAAATAATATGTAATATAACATTAGGGGTAAATTATGAAAGTATTGGGATGATGTTTAATGTCAGTATCTGATTGTATTGATTTTTTAATTTTTTTATTTATTTTACCACAGACTTTCTGACTGTCGTCTCTCAGACACTCAATATGAAGTTTTGGCCTCAGCTCTGAAGTCCAACCCCTCCCATCTGAGAGAGCTGCAGCTGGACTCCAACAACCTGAAGGATTCAGGAGTGAAGCTGCTGTGTGCCGGACTCAAGAGTCCAAACTGTAGACTGGAGACTCTGAGGTCAGTTCACGGACCATGTTTGGTCTTTTGTGTGGTTCATTGTGTCTTCTGTGGTTTAGGGGTCGGATTAGGGCTGGGGTTATCCCCTGAGCACAAATCCTGAAATGAAATTTTCAAAGTGTATCAGTCCAAATGCTGAACAGTTGGTTTAATTTTATCAAAAGGGATTTAGATATTCTAAAATCTGTGGTTTGAAATTAAAGCTTCAGAAGTGCTGCGATTTTATTTAATATCATTTGGGCCATTGTGGAATTCTAATGTAAAATCTGTCTTTCATAAAATAACACAATCATATGTTATAAATTTGAGGAAACAAGAGAATGAACGTAGCAAATCTTTTTTCATTCATCATGTCTGATGGGATAATTATTCCAGACTTGAGTTCAGCAGCATGTTAATAATCTCTGTAGATGTGGTGACATGATGAGACATTTTTAATTTATAAATTAATTAATCTTCATCTTTTATGCTTCATTCAGATTGAATTTCTGCAGTTTGTCAGAGATCAGCTGTGCTTCTCTGGCCTCAGCTCTGAAGTCCAACCCCTCCCATCTGAGGCAGCTGGACCTGGGTAACAACAACCTGAAGGATTCAGGAGTGAAGCTTCTCTCTGCTGGACTGGAGAGTCCAAACTGTCGACTGGAGACTCTGAGGTCAGTACACCAACACTATTTCTTAATTGTAGAAAATGTCCTCTGTGTAAAGTTTATAATATTTGGTAAATTGTATAAGAGTTGTTGGTGTGTGTGTTTGGTTCTCGTGGTGTTTCTTGGGCTCGATTTTGGAGTAAATTTCAGACATTTGACCACAGATTTGGATTAAGGATTTCAGAATATCTGCTGAAGTGACTGTTATTGACCACTGATTGCATTAAGACGTTGATTCAGAATCATGGACTGTCGATCACTGGACGAGCCGACGGCTGACAAGTTTTTGTGAAGAAAACAACCGGTAATGGAGGTAGTCGACATAAAGAGGTTGCTTGACTTTCTGTTAGAGGAGGTGTCCGTTGTCAGGCTGCAGCAGAAATCCATCCTGGACCTGGTGGCAGAGGTGAAGGCTCTGAGGCTACAAAACACAGATAAGTGACCACTGACCACGATTGGGAGGCCAGTGAGTTAGTTTCTGACACCGTGGAGCAACAAGTAGCAGCCTTTCTGCAGTCCAAGGGCATCGAAGTGGACTGTAACACCATTGAAGCATGTCACCCTCTGCCCCGGAGAAACAACAACAACAACAAACTGGCCGTAAAAATGAGGTTTGTTAACAGAAAACACAAAACTACACCGCTTAAACCAGGATGGAAGCTGAAGGGAACAGACGTCTGCATCAATGAACACCTAGCCAAACGCAACACAGATATTGCCAGGAAAGCATGATTCACAAAGAAACAGGAAAGCACAATCCACATGGACCACAAACTGCAAAATATTCACACCGGAGGAGGCCAAAGTGCTGGTAATCAAAGACATCGAGGAGCTGGACCAATTTCAATGAGGATCAAAGTGGACTGTAAGGTAACTGGAAACACAAGTGATTAAATACACGGACATGACACACTGAAGGAAATCATTCATCTACAACTGAAGATAATATACATATAACACTAAATATTGCTGACTATGATAAGCTGGAACTGAAAACATTTGAATACACTGAGCACAATTCACAGGACATCGAACACAATATGGACCCGGAGACTAACTTCTTTAACATCAACGACGACGGCTGCTATTACACAGATGAACAGTTCAACAAGACAGAAAGGAAACTATCACTTATTCATTTTAACAGTAGAAGCCTGAATGTGAATGTCCACAACATTAAAGAATATTTACGTCAATTCGCACAACCATTTAACATTATTGCAATAAAAAGAGAATGACAGATGGGTAAAGAGAAGATGCTGCTCATTTTGCTCAGTTTGGATTTGATCCAGTTATAAAGAAGACTGAGGAAGCGGAGCTCAGTCAGTCAACTGTGTGTTGATGAAGATGACAGTGATGATGAGGATCGTTTAAATCTGTGGTTTGAAATTAAAGCTTCAGAAGTGCTGGGATTTTATTTTTTAATTCATTTGGGCCATTTTGGATTCTAATGTAAAATCTGTCTTTCATAAAATAACAATCACACGTTATAAATATGAGGAAACAAGAGAATCAACGTAGCAAATCTTTTTTTCATTCATCATGTCTGATGGGATAATTATTCCAGACTTGAGTTCAGCAGCATGTTAATAATCTCTGTAGATGTGGTGACATGATGAGACATTTTTAATTTATAAAGTAATTAATCTGCATCTTTTATGCTTCATTCAGATTGAATTACTGCAGTTTGTCAGAGATCAGCTGTGCTTCTCTGGCCTCAGCTCTGAGGTCCAACCCCTCCCATCAGAGAGAGCTGGACCTGAGAGGAAACGACCTGCAGGATTCAGACGTGAAGCTGCTGTCTGAACTTGTGAAGAGTCCAGACTGTAGACTGCAGACTCTGAGGTCAGTAGAAGGTTTGAGTCAGTTCCTGCTGGTTTCAGCAGTATTGAACTTAACATAGTATCAAAGAAAAGATCCAGTATTTTCTGGTTTCCTCAGTGAAGCTGTGACAGGAGACTGGAATGGTCCAATAACCACTGCTGATGGTTTTCTGTCCAGACTTTATGAACATGGATATATCTGTCCATTTGTTTGGCTCATATTTACATATTTGTCTCATAATATTTCAAAATAGATTAAATATTCAAATGTCACAGAGACATTTAAATCTAACAGCAGTAAATCGATCATTAAAGTGAGCAGTATCTGTTTCTGCAGTAGTGATGTGTTCAGGGACTCTCAGCTGTTTATTTCCACTGTGTACTTCAGTGAAATCTGCAGAGTTAACAGACTTGATGTCCAAAGTGTCTGCAGGTCTGTGAGCTTCACTCCCACATGAGAGCTGAAAGGAAGCTGGCTACGCTACACAGCCGCTCCACTTCTGGCCCTGCTGGTCTTTACAGTGGATGTGCTGCATCACTGACTGACCGTTGATGAAGGGATCTCTGTAAACATTCATGACTTCTGTTGTCTCTCTTCTCTCATCAGATGGAAATGATCTCTGTAAGGGTGGTGGTGTGGAGAGGATCAGCTGTGTCCGGATTATCCAGAGAGGTTGAAGCGGCAGGATCAGCTACCTTAAGTACATAACAAAATAACATGTAAATTTGTATGCATTGTTAAAAATAAGACGTATAAGACGTGTGTATTCTGAATGCATGTGGGGTTTGATATTGATGCAAACGTTTGACGACATAAAACCTGTATACAGTGTACAAACTGAAACAAGGATATTGGAAAATTTTAAATTAGGTTGAAATGAATCAGCCTAAATAGTCGAGGCAATCTAGCTCAGTTTGGACCCAAAAATAGAACTAAACTTTTTCATCATACATCATTTCTATGAGGTGTCCAGAACAACATACTAAAAGTCCTAAGAAATCCTAGTTGGGGAAATATGTTAAATTCTCATCAATCCAAGGTGTGTGCCAATAAGGCCGGACAGCAGTACACCGCAATGGGGCTATTTTTTTCCTTTACTCCTATCGCAATCAAACTTTACACAATGAAAGTATCCAAGAAAAGTAAAAATGTTTGTATTACAAGTTTCTTTGAAAATGAATTTAAATATGCAAATGAGCAATACACTAGTACACTAGTAACCCTAAGGTATTCAGTCAGTCAGAGGAAAAGATGGGAAAAGGCATTATCATTGCAGCAGGTGAAAAGGCTCTAGTATCACTGTATGGGGGTGGCAAAGATGAATCGCTGGATATGCTGAGACACAGGCGATTCTGTGAGAAAGTATCTAACAACACATCTCCAGTGGAACCTCAAACTCCACCACCAACATCAACAGCTGCAAAGTTCCATCGTCTTCCTGTGTTTTACCAAATGATGGAGTGGAAAGGTAGAAGTGAAAGCATGAACCCAAAAGACTGGGGATTGGCATGTTATGGATGGTAGATTTATGCCAATAATGACTGATCAGCCTGCTGCACCACCAGAGTTACTGGATGTAGTCCGCTGTAGTTGCAAGCAAGACTGCAGCACAAAGAGATGTACATGCAAGAAATATGGACTCCCTTGCACTGCCATATGCGGAGAATGTCGTGGTACTAGCTGTACAAACTCCCAGTTGCCTGATTTATCAGATGGCTATGAGCGGGACGAAGAACCAAAGAAGAATCCAGCAACCGAAACATACCGTAATGCTAAACTGAGATATAATAGTAAATAATGAACAGACGGGGGAGGATGGACAGGAACAGAAAGCATGGGCAAGTACTAAAATGAACTACAAACAAACATAAATGATAGTTAACACAAAGGGGCAGCTGTAGCTCAGTGGGTATCCTTGAGCAAGATACTAAACCTCGAAATTGCTCCTGGCGTGCAGTTGGCACCTTGTGTGGCAGCCTCTGCCGTCAGAAGGGCCCTGCGATGAGCTGGCGACTCGTCCAGGGATATACCCTAGGGGGGATAAAGCAGTAACATCCCCGCAACTCTCACGGAAAAGCGGTAAAAAAAAAAAAAAAGAGGATGAGATGAGATAATTAACACACTTAACACTAGGGGTGTAATAGTATTTGTATTCGTCCCATACCGTCACGGTTTGGTGCACACAGTTACACGACGAATACGTCTGAGTGAATATTAAATATATTAATATAATATTAAAAGTTTAATCCAGGTGGTAAGCCTGAAAGCTGCCAGCAACCGTCATAACAGACGAGGAAGAGAAGTGCTGAGAGTGTGAAGTTAGAGGAGCCACCTGCTTCATTTATGAAACACAAAGGCGACGGCTCGCGACTGGTTGACCGGACAAAGTCCGTCTGCGATGTTTCGTGGATGCGCGGTGCGGCGCTAGAAACGCATCAAACACGTTAAGACAGCGCCACCCCGATATGTCAATCACTGGTGCAAGGAAAAAAGACAAGTTGTGTGCAACAACTTATCCCGCTGCTTTTAAGCCTCTTGACATGAACACAGACACCAAAAACATCACCAAGGCAACTGGCATCTAGTCTAAATTAACTGTGTAAACCAACATTGATGTTAGTTTCTTGTTTGTTTTTTCTAAATAATAGTTGTCAGTTGTGTGCAAGTGCAAGTGTAGAATTAATGAATGGTGTTTAAACACTCCTTGTGCACTTGTTTTATTTTTTATTCTATTTTTTTTTTTTTTTTACTATTAGAACAGAAGATGGTTTTTAGTTTGACATTCAAAAGTGTCTAAAAAAACTTAAAAAAAAAAAAAAAAATCTTAAAAAAACAAAACCCTAAAAACAATCCTCCCCTGTTGTTGCTACCTTGTCGTGGTGGGGAGGCTTGTGTGCCTCCATGACCCTGAGGGCTATACCGGTAGGTTCAACCAAGCCAGGCAGGTTAGAGGCCGGTCCAAAAGCAACAGTGCCATCAGCCATTGGCAGTAGGATGGTTGGGTGAAGATTTGACGGGAATATGCATCCGTCATGTATGAATGGTGTTTTTGACATAATTCCATAAAAACAGTATTTTGATGAAATTGTTCATCAAAATCTGATCAGTGTGTTTGATATCACACAACAAAAACATTTTAATTACAATACATTTTGTGGAAAGACAGTTTTCGTGTTAGGAAATTTGGGAATATTCAATTAGTGTTGAGCTAATTTGCTTATTAAAATTCGTTTTCAAAGAAGCTTGTAATACAAAAAAGTTACCTTTCATGTATACTCTCACTGTGTAAAGGTTCATTGTGGTAGGAGTAAAGGAAAAAAATAGCCCCATTGCGGTGTACTGCTGTCCGGCCTTATTGGCACACATCTTGGATTGATGAGAATTAAACATATTTCCCCAACTAGGATTTCTTAGGACTTTTAGTATGTTGTTCTGGACACCTCATTGAAATGATGTATGATGAAAAAAAATTCTATTACAATTAGTCTGTCGTAAAACGCTATCTTGCCTGGACTAAAAAGGAGATGTAACAAATACAAATGTTTGTGTTGCTGAGTTCAAGATCTTCACTCCAGCAGAAAAATGACGACATCAGCTTGTAGGAAAACGTGCAGGTTTGGCCTTAGCTTTCCAACAAACCCTAAATTATTCCACATTTTTCATGTATTCTTGACATTATTCAAAGTTTTCAAAGCCACCGATGTGCATTTGCTGTCAGCTTCTCAACAGGCAGCATTCACAACCACAGGTCTTCAGGATTTGCCTTCTCTAGTTTTCATTTGTTTTTTAGTCTGTTTAAGTTCGACTCATTCACATGTATCAGTTAAAGGTGGATAAACTTAACTTGATTCATCTACATTTACTTGTAATTGTCCATGATTATAATACAATTCATATAACATCTGTGTAATCAATGAATTCTGACTTTCAGTCAAATATATTGAATTATGAAATGATCTAGATTTAGATTCATTTTTTGGAGTATGTTTTGTTTTATTTTGTCTATTTTCATTATAAAGTTTAAAAATGAGTTAAGTCATGAGTGATTTTCTTTGCTATGGTTGAGTTTTATCAAAACATAAGGATATTAACACTTTTTAATGACTTTGAAATTATATCATTATATCAGTTTTATTTTCCTAGGGTGGTGAAAACCTTTTGTAAAATGTCTGTTACTGTATAGCTGCTCATAATATGATGGTCAAGGAGCCTCATGTTGCTTTTTAATCCTTTTCAATAATCCTAATATGTTTATTATGTTTCAACCATTTGTCTCTCGACCCTCTAAAGGCCATTTCAATATATACATGTTGTCAGCATCCTTCCAGTGTTTTCATTTCTTATTGTCTTTAATCAGAAATGTGTTTAATTCGTTCATAATACTGATTATCTATTTTTTTAAACTTCTTTGCTGTGTCTTTTGTTTGTGATTTATTTCATTATCACCAAATATTCCTGTTACAGGGTGCCGATAAGCTCAGTTTGTAGAGCGGGTGTCCCATGTACAGAGGCTCTGTCCTCGCTGCAGCGGCCCGGGCTCAAGTCCTGGCCCGGGGCCCGTTGCTGTGTGTTGCTCCACCTCTCTCATCCTGTTTCCTGTCATCTCTCAAGCGTTACTGTCAATAAAGGCCCAAAAAAATAAAAATTCCTGTTACTGTTTTTTTTTCACTACATCACAAAATATATCATCATTTCAGTTAATTTTTAAAAATTCCATTAGCCACATAAATTACTTTTTTGTTTTGTACCTGCTAAACTTGATCATAATTCATTTGTGATCAGAAAGATGATCAACATTATGTGAGGATTCTGAAACAAACTGTAGAAAAGAGAGAAGATAAAACCAATAAGTAATTCTGGATTCTAAAGATCTGATGGAGTCGCTCCAATTAAACATCTTCACATCAGGATTAAAACCACCAAACATCTTTGAAAGACGATCACAAATAAATTAAGTACTTCTGAGTCTTGATTGTGGGACTGAGCTTGTAGGTACTTTATCTACAAGATCATCTGGAGCATCTCTGATCTCTAGTGAGCCTCCTCAGATTTGTTTTTAAGTGCTTCTGTCTTGATGCAAAGTTGTGTCATCTTTGCCTGATGTGTTATTATGACTATATAATTTACAGACTATGAAAAAAAGATCATTTGCAAACCAGTTGTTCACCCTCATCTGAAGTGAGCAACTCAACTATGTCCCTTTTAAATATGTTAATAACACAAACAAAATAACACTGATCGTCACATCAAGCTTTCCTAAACCTCCGATCACTCTCACCTGAACGAGTCTGTTGTTAAAATATCAAGTCAGCATTATTTGTCTACAAACCATAAATGTACATGTCAGGTTGTTCATATGTGTAAATGTCTGATTTTGCATCTGTCCAAAGTAGTTCTGCCCCCATCTCCTCTCTTTCTATCTTAAAAGGAAACATCAGCGCACACTGTGCACATTCATTCCCTTAACAAGAACGCAGCCTTCAGCTTTACTGTAAGGGAAGAAGTACATAAGTAAAAGTACTACTAGAACAGTGTAGAAATACTGTGTTATTTACTCTTTGTGGAAGTCCTGTATTCATTATTTGCATCTCTGTGTGATTTCAGAGCTACCCCGCTGGACACCCACTTCTCGCAACGTTTCTGAGATCTCATGATGTCACTGCATTCATAAACATGTAATCAATTAGAGACATGTATGGCTCGAGTGAGGCCATTAGAACGTGGGACTCCAGTGGTCTACTGGGACTGGACCATAGACTGTACACAGTCAATGGACTGGACCGTGGGACGCTCAGACCGGTGTGTTGTTGCTCACCATGGATACCGAGCGACCACACATTGTGCATGCGCAAAGCGTGGCCACACAGCAGAAATGCACCGTGGGAAATGGTATAACAATAACGGAAAATGTAAATTAGATTTGTTATTTCGTTTTGGTTTCCTTGTTTATTACATTTTCCGTTTTGGGCTGAAAATAGGAAAACAAACACCAGTTTGTACAGAAAAACGAAATATTGTTTTAAATACGTTTTTCGTTTGCCACATTAATTGGAATAATTGAATGATCAGATGATACACGGACCGAGAAACCCTCAAAGTGAAAGTAAACTCAGTGTTCAGACTCCATCTTAGGTCGACAGAAGGAGCGGCACAGCAGCAGTCTGAGTCAGGGTGAGTGTTAACACACAGTTTATCATTGTTGTACAGACAGAGAGAGTCTGAGTCTGTTTTCTCTCTGTGTGCTGAAGAGCACAGACATGTTAGGATGAACTTATGGACGCTTTATTCAGAGAGTTTGACGTCTTATCTGTCGAGGCCTAAACTGCTCACCGCGCCTAACAATAACAAAACTCAACCAAAAGTAAAATGTCGTCCCGCTTCTGAAACATGAGGCCGTGCTGAGGACGGAACAAAAAAACAGCGTGGCACACGACAGGAAACAGGAAACAGAGACGTGTCTGGTGGAGTCGGAACAAACTGGGTTTATCTGCTGTGGTTCGGCTTTAAGACAAACCTGTCTGACTGCTCTGTATGACGTCACATGTCACCTCGTGTCATGTAAAACCAAACAACACATTTGATCGTCTTTTGTACGGTTTTGTTGAACTGCCTGTGTGTGTGTGTGTGTGTGTGTGTGTGTGTGTGTGTGTGGTTGTGTTTCACTTCCTGTTCTCTTGAACAAACTTGTTTCCTGATTCTTGTGTCCTGAGCTCACAGTGTGTCACTGTTTCACCTCTCAGACTGACTTCAGAGGAGAAGATGGATAAAAGTGAGGAAGAGGAGGACAGAGCAGAGTCTCCAGTACCCAGCTGTGTGTCTATGAAGAGTGACTGGTCCAAACATCATCCTCTACTCTTCAGTAATGAACCTGGACCCTCAGACTCAAAGTAAGAACTGATTCTGACTCATGTTCAGTATCTCTGTCAGTCACATGTGTTTTTGTTGTAATACAGTTTCTCCTAAAAATGCATCTGTCACTAAAATATGATTCTTACTGTGTTTTCACATGTAGTCCTCTTTAAGTGAACTGAACTCAGTCTTCCTAAAGAGACTCAGTCCTCTGTCTGTTCACACTACAGTTCCTCTGGAGCTCTTGGTGATCTTTACACCTTTGAATTATTGAATAAACTCTCTTTGATATGGATGAGAAATTATGACCAAAGAAATCATTCGTCCCATCTGCCTCATGATTTGTGTATTTAGAGCTGTTAAAACCGTTTTGTCATTGAAGAATTTATCCAGGATTCATCAGATTTTGATGTTTGCAGAGTTCAGTCCAACAGACAGAGAGCAGAGTCTCCAGTGTCCAGCTGTCTGTCTATGAAGAGTGACTGGTCCAAACATCATCCTCTACTCTTCAGTAATGAACCTGGACCCTCAGACTCAAAGTAAGAACTGATTCTGACTCATGTTCAGTATCTCTGTCAGTCACATGTTTAGTCTTTTTCTGTTGATTTTGAGTATAACAACATTTCTTTTAAGATGCAACTGATGCATAAAAAACGAAAAAATGTTGTGATCGGGAAAATGAAATCATTCGTCCCATCTGCCTTTTATTTTGTTTATTTAGAGCTGTTAACAAGGTTTTGTCATTAGACTGTTTATCAGAGATTCAGGTGATATAAAATAAGTGATGTTGGTGTTTGCAGAGTTCAGTCCAACAGACAGAGAGCAGAGTCTCCAGTACCCAGCTGTGTGTCTATGAAGAGTGACTGGTCCAAACATCATCCTCTACTCTTCAGTAATGAACCTGGACCCTCAGACTCAAAGTAAGAACTGATTCTGACTCATGTTCAGTATCTCTGTCAGTCACATGTGTTTTTGTTGTAATACAGTTTCTCCTAAAATGTATCTGCCAACTAAAATATGATTCTTGCTGTGTTTTCACATGTAGTCCTCTTTAAGTGATCTGAACTCAGACCTCATAAAGAGACTCAGGGCGCTTTCACACCGCTAGTTCGACTATTTGGTCCGCACCAGGCAGTAAAATTGTTAAATTGTAGCATACAGACTGCGGTGTGGTCCGCGTTCACACATGCAAACAGACCAAAATTGGTCTGAATGACATCTTCCGGTAGAAATAAGCGCCAATTTGGACTTTCACAATGGAGCGACATTTTCATACACTGTTACTTGCGCTGGTCCTTGCTTTTTATATTGTACAACACCTGTGTGTGTTGATCAGCTGTGGGCCAGTAAAACACAACACAGCTGATCAACACAGCACAATATGATAAAAAAAGGGCAAGCATGTTCTTCTGATTCTGACCTTACAACCCAGTGGATTGCCTATGTGGTATGCAGAGGTGGCAAAAGTAAACTACTACAGATTGATTTTTAATTGCGATGTCATTGAGGGCTGCGCAGTCACACTCGCAGCCTCACAAGCGGAGCAATGCAGCGCAAACTTGGTTTAACTGAGTGGCTTAGGAATCACCAAATGACTTACTTTAACAAATTTCGTTAGTTTATTTCATGAAGATTTGTAACATATCACTTTTATGAGGATCACAGTCAGAAAAATGTTGTTGTTAGTGATGTTAGTAGCTGCATCATAACGATATCCACGCAGCACGCATATTAAGCTTTAGCCTATAACTATTCATTGATGGACATACATTGTGTTATTTTGCCTTAATAATAAGCAAAAGCAGGAAAAATGACTCACCATCCTCAACATCTGGGTCAGATGTGTGGGTCACGTTTATACCTGAGTTGGTCCAGGTTTGTGTTCTCACCAGAGGGACCGCACCAAAGGTTGGCATTTGGTGCGGATTCAAGCGGACAGAGACCACCCCTTTTTGGAGGTCTCGGTCCGCTTGATTTAGTGCGCACCCGAGTGCGATTGATGCTTTCACACCGACGAAAACAGACCGAACTAAGAGCTTTTGGTACGAATGGACTGATTAGTGTGCACCAACTGCTGTTGGTGTGAAAGCGCCCTCAGTCCTCTGTCTGTTCACACTACAGTTCCTCTGGAGCTCTTGTTGATCTTTACACCTTTGAATTATTGAATAAACACTCTATGATACGGATGAGAAATAATGAACAAAGAAATAATTTGTCCCATCTGCCTCATGATTTGTTTATTTGAAGCGGCTTCATTTTTCTTTCTTCATAAAACAATTTATCAAGGATTCACAGGATATAAATGAAACCATGCAGAGTTCATTTCAGCAGATGGAAAGCAAGGTCTCCATTATCCAGCTATCTTTTCTATCCCAAGATGAACCTCCAATGCTCGTGGTCGGCATAAAGCATCCTGTCAATTTTCAAAATAAAACACCCTGTGCAGACTCGGGGATCTTCAGAACAACAAAGTCAAATCAAATCAAATCAAATCAAATCAAATTTTATTTGTATAGCCCAAATTCACAAATCACAGTTTGCCTCAGAGGGCTTTACAATCTGTACAGAGATGACACCCTCTGTCCTTCGACCCTCGATTCGAGTGAGGAAAAACTTGCCCCAAAAAAAAGCCCTTTTAACAGGGAAAAAAAATGCAGAAGAAACCTCAGGGAGAGCCACAGAGGAGGGATCCCTCTCCCAGGACGGACAGACGTGCAATAGATGTCGCATGTACAGAGCAGATCAACGAGATCACAATGTATTCAATTATAAGCGATGGTTGACAGGAGTGAAAGTACATAAAGATGTATTACAGCAATAATGATGAAATGCACATGGAAATGTGATTACTAGTGATAACAAAGTCGGAAATATTAACAATAAATACACTTAAAACAGACGAATAATGAAACCATTTAACTACGTATCCTACTCATCGGTGTTAGAAGCACAAAAAGACAAGTCAACATCAGAAAGGTGACACTCTGCCTCTGAAACACTCCAAGTGGGATATGAAGGTTACAGAGTGTGGTCGCTCCCATCAGGATTTAACGGGCTGATGTGTTAAGGAAACCGGTTTAAAACACAGGGGCGGCTGTAGCTCAGGTGACCATGGCTGCCCTGGGCGGAACTGAGCTACATGCTGAAGCATCCTTGAGCAAGATGCTGAACCCCGAAATTGCTCCTGATGCGCAGTTGGCACCTTGCGAGGCAGCCTCTGCCATCAGCGGGCCCTGCGATGAGCTGGCGACTCATCCAGGGGTGTACCCTGGCCTTTGCCCCTTGAGTACTGGATTAGGCCCCAGTAGCCCTGCAACCCCCCTGAGAGGGGGGATAAAGCGGCAACACCCCGCGACCCAACAGGAAAAGCGGACAAGACAATGAGATGAAATGAGATGAGGTTTAAAACAAAATGAAATCTTATCTGTAAACTGTAAAGAACAGAATTATGAAACATTCAGTGTCTCAGGTGTTTCAGTCTTTGGACTGAAATCTTTGTGCCCCGTCTTCTCCTCTCCTTCACAGAGAGAAGAAGAGTCATGTTTCTAAGGAGGAGCAGCCGACCTGCTGTGTTTTCTGTCAGGACGTCCTGAAGGATCCAGTCTCTACCAGCTGTGGACACTGGTTCTGCAGACAGTGCATCACCTCATACTGGGACCAGTCTGCGTCACCAGGAGACTCCTCTTGTCCCCAGTGTGAAGGTAAGATCCAGAACAAGAGCTGGACTGCAGACAGCCAGTCTGACCAGCACTGTACAAAGTAAGACTACATCTGTCTCCTGATGTCATCGTGTCTGAAAACACTGTTGATTTAATAAAGTGACATTTGTTTGTGTCACCCTGCACGGACAATTAAGATCGTTATAAATATCACTACATTTAAAGTACAACTGAAATATAATAACATGTTTTTTTCTGCTCTAGCAGCAAATCTGTTCTGCATCACTTCTCTTCACAACCAAAAGAAATACATTCAGATTTGATATGTTGATGATGGAGAAATGTTTAACTCTGTAAAGCAGCAACATCTCGGTTCTATCACAGTCACACTGTCTAAAAGCTGAACAGCAGCCTGAGACACAAAAAAGAGCCACAGACGAGCTGAGCTTCCTGCTAATGTCTCTTTCTTCTCTAACATACAAACACGTCTTATCCTCCAGATCGCTGCAGTTTTTTACTATAACATCACAACACTGTTTGTGATTCAGGTGGACTTTATAACCTTTACTTCTTTATATACTTTTATTTTGATCGTTTTTACATTGGTAATCAAATAATCACCAAATGTTCTGTGTTTGGTCACACCCGTTTCTCTTTTTCAGTGGATGTTGGTCTGCAGGAGGTTTTAGATGAACACAAGATCAGTCTGAGGAGGAGATGTGAACGTGTGACTGAAGGAAGTGATGAAACAGGAAGTGGAACCCTCCTCAACAGGATCTACACTGAGCTCTACATCACAGAGGGACAGAGTGAAGAGGTTAATACCCAACATGAGGTGATGCAGCTTGAGACAGTTTCCAAGATGAAGACCTTCAGTGAAACTCCAATCAGGTGCTGCGACATCTTTAAAGCCTCACCTGACCAACAGAGACCCATCAGAGTGGTTCTGACCAACGGCGTCGCTGGCATCGGAAAAACCTTCTCAGTGCAGAAGTTCACTCTGGACTGGGCAGAGGGCTCCGAAAACCAAGATGTCAGTCTGCTGGTTCTGCTGTCGTTCAGGGAGCTGAACCTGATCAGATATGAGCAGTTCAGTCTTCTCAGGCTGCTCCATGTTTTCCATCCAACATTACAGAAGGTGACAGCAGAGAAGCTCGCTGTCTGTAAACTTCTGTTCATCTTTGACGGCCTGGATGAAAGCAGACTTTCACTGGATTTCAAGAACCATGAGGTCGTGTCTGATGTCACACAGAAGTCATCAGTCAGCGTGCTGCTGACAAACCTCATCGAGGGGAAGCTGCTTCCCTCGGCTCTCATCTGGATAACTTCCCGACCTGCAGCAGCCAATCAGATCCCTCCTTCACGTGTCGACAGGGTAACAGAAGTACGAGGCTTCACTGACGACCAGAAGGAGGAGTACTTCAGGAGGAGGTTCAGTGACGAAGATCTGTCCAGCAGAATCATCTCACACATCAAGACCTCCAGGAGCCTCCACATCATGTGTCTGATCCCAGTCTTCTGCTGGATCACTGCTACAGTTCTGGAGCACATGTTGACTACAGACCAGAGAGGAGAGCTGCCCAAGACCCTGACTGACATGTACTCGCACTTCCTGCTGGTTCAGACAAAGAGGAAGAAGCAGAAGTACGATGAGGGACGTGAGACGAGTCCACAGGAGCTGACGGAGGCTGACAGGGAAGTTCTTCTGAAGCTGGGGAGGCTGGCGTTTGAACATCTGTGGACAGGAAACATCATGTTCTACCAAGAAGACCTGGAGCGGTGTGGTCTTGATGTCACAGAGGCCTCGATGTACTCAGGAGTTTGTACAGAGATCTTCAGAAGAGAGAGTGTGATCTTCCAGAAAACAGTCTACTGCTTTGTTCATCTGAGCGTTCAGGAGTTTCTGGCTGCAGTCTACATGTTCCACTGTTACACCAACAGGAACACCGAGGTACTGAAGGACTTCCCGGGAGAAAGTTGGGAGTATGGAAGAAGTGACTCTTCCCTGGATGTCTTCCTGAGCAACGCCATGCAGAAATCCCTCAAAAGTGGAATTGGTCACCTGGACCTGTTTGTTCGCTTCCTTCATGGCCTCTCTCTGAAGTCCAACCAGAGACTCTTAGCAGGCCTGCTGGGTCAGACAGACAACAGTCCAAAAATCATCCAGAGAACCATCAACAACCTGAAGGAGATGAACAGGGATGATATCTTTCCTGACAGAAGCATCAACATCTTCCACTGTCTGACGGAGATGAACGACCACTCATTCCATCAGGAGATCCAAGAGTTCCTGAAGTCAGAGAACAGATCGAAGAAGAAACTCTCTGAGATCCACTGCTCAGCTCTGGCCTACATGCTGCAGATGTCAGAGGAGGTTCTGGATGAGTTTGACCTGACAAATTATAACACAACAGAGGCAGGACAACTGAGACTGATCCCTGCTGTGAGGAACTGCAGGAAGGCTCGGTAAGTCCAGATGTGATCATTGACAGTAACATTTTCCCAGCAGGTTCTGGGCACTTGTGATGTAAAGATTATTCTGGTTTATTTTTTAACATTAAAGATAATCATAGCTGGATTTAAGAGAGAAGTGACAGGATGCCATCCTGTGGTGATGCAGTGACGCATCTCTTACCTTGTAATCTTTCATAGAAGTTTAGTTGATTAACCTTAATGAGCACCAGCTGATCTGACCTGTTTTAGAAGCTAGCCATTTGTTTTAAACGCTGATCCTTGCTAATGTGATCAGGTTCAGTGAATCAGCTTTGGAGGGGACAATTACATGACATTTTCTCAGGAGCGATTCCTGAAGGGGACACCAAATGTAGATCTGAAAGAACAATGTGTCACCCTGCCAGCTAAGAAAAACTACATTACTCCTGCAAACACTGCTATTTGTGTTTACAGTGATATACTGGGGGGAAAATCCTGGATGGGGCTTTGTGCCCCCTTTGCCCCCCTGGCATTTAAGCCATTATGATTTGACAAACGCTATTATTTCATGTGACCCCTTTCACCCACTATACTATCATTTAAATCCACTGGGTGTGGCTAGCTAGCTGCCAAATATTCTCAAATGATATATTATTAACTCTCCTTTTTTCTAGAATTAACTTGTATTATCACAGTGTTGTATCATCGAACAGTGCTAATGTACTTAAATGTAACAACATTTTCAGTGATAAAATAACGTAATTCTTTGATGATCTTTAATGAATCCTTTCTAAATAATATGTAATATAACATTAGGGGTAAATTATGAAATTATTGGGACGATGTTTATAATGTCAGTATCTGATTGTATTGATTTTCTTTTTGTGTATTTTTATTTTACCACAGACTTTCTGGCTGTCGTCTCTCAGACACTCAATGTCAAGTTTTGGCCTCAGCTCTGAAGTCCAACCCCTCCCATCTGAGAGAGCTGCAGCTGGACTCCAATAAGCTGCAGTATTCAGAAGTGAAGCTGCTGTGTGCCGGACTCAAGAGTCCACACTGTAGACTGGAGACTCTGAGGTCAGTTCACAGACCGTGTTTTGTCTTCTGTGGTTTAAGGGTTGGATTAGGGCTGGGGTTATCCCCTGAGCACAAATCCTGAAATGAAATTTGTGTATCAGTCCAAATGCTGAACAGTTGGTTTCACTTTAATCAAAAGGGACTAACACTTGGGTCATTACCACACCAACTCACCTTGGGCCTCCCAGTTATCATGGATTTTAATGTTTTATATACATGCAGTGAGTATCAACACTTTGTTTTTTAAAGAAAATCCATTTTGTGAACTGGGATCAGTTGTGGATTTTGGGTGAGTTGGCGTGGAATGACCCGCTGGTAACAAAGCTGTGGGAGTCCCAGCTTCCTTTAAGAGAATGACAGATGGGTAAAGAGAAGATGCTGCTCATTTTGCTCAGTTTGGATTTGATCCAGTTATAAAGAAGACTGAGGAAGCGGAGCTCAGTCAGTCAACTGTGTGTTGATGAAGATGACAGTGGTGATGAGGATCGTTTAAATCTGTGGTTTGAAAAAAAGCTTCAGAAGTGCTGAGATTTTATTTTTGTTTCATTTGGGCCATTTTGGATTCTAATGTAAAATCTGTCTTTCATAAAATAACAATCATATGTTATAAATTTGAGGAAACAAGAGAATCAACGTAGTAAATCTTTTTCTCATTCATCATGTCTGATGGGATAATTATTCCAGACTTGAGTTCAGCAGCATGTTAATAATCTCTGTAGATGTGGTGACATGATGAGACATTTTTAATTTATAAATTAATAAATCTGCATCTTTTATGCTTCATTCAGATTAAATTTATGCGGTTTGTCAGAGATCAGCTGTGCTTCTCTGGTCTCAGCTCTGAAGTCCAACCCCTCCCATCTGAGAGAGCTGGAGCTGAGTGGGAACAAGATGAAGGATTCAGAAGTGAATCTTCTCTCTGCTGTACTGGAGAGTCCAAACTGTCGACTGGAGATTCTGAGGTCAGTACACCAACACTATTTCTTAATTGTAGAAAATGTCCTCTGTGTAAAGTTTATAATATTTGGAGTTGTTGGTGTGTGTGTTTCGTTCTCGCTGTGTTTCTTGGGCTCGATTTTGGAGTTAATTTCAGACATCTGACCACAGATTTGGATTAAGGATTTCAGAATATCTGCTGAAGAGACTGTTATTGACCACTGATTGCATTAAGACGTTGATTCAGAATCACAGACTGTCGATCACTGGACGAGCCGACGGCTGACAAGTTTTTGTGAAGAAAACGACCGGTAATGGAGGTAGTCGACATAAAGAGGTTGCTTGACTTTCTGTTAGAGGTGTCCGTTGTCAGGCTTCAGCAGAAATCCATCCTGGACCTGGTGGCAGAGGTGAAGGCTCTGAGGCTACAAAACACAGATAAGTGACCACTGACCACGATTGGAAGGCCGGTGAGTTAGTTTCTGACTCCGTGGAGCAACAAGTAGCAGCCTTTCTGTAGTCCAAGGGTATCGAAGTGGACTGTAACACCATCGAAGCATGTCACCCTCTGCCCCGGAGAAACAACAACAAACTGGTCATAAGAATGAGGTTTGTTAATAGAAAACACAAAACTACACTGCTTAAACAAGAATGGAAGCTGAAGAAATCTGCAATGCAGATATTGCCAGGAAAGCATGATTCACAAAGAAACATGAAAACACAATCCACATGGACCACAAATTGCAAAATATTCACACCGGAGGAGGCCAAAGTGCTGGTAATCAAAGACATCGAGGAGCTGGACAAATTTCAATGAGGATCAAAGTGGACTGTAAGGTAACTGGAAACACAAGTGATTAAATACACGGACATGACACACTGAAGGAAATCATTCATCTACAACTGAAGATAATATACATATAACACTAAATATTGCTGACTATGATAAGCTGGAACTGAAAACATTTGAATACACTGAGCACAATTCACAGGACTTCGAACACAATATGGACCCAGAGACTAACTTCTTCAACATCAACGACGACGGCTGCTATTACACAGATGAACAGTTCAACAAGACGGAAAGGAAACTATCACTTATTCATTTTAACAGTAGAAGACGAATGTGAATGTCCACAACATTAAAGAATATTTACGTCAATTTGCACAACCATTTAACATTATTGCAATAAAAAGAGAATGACAGATGGGTAAAGAGAAGATGCTGCTCATTTTGCTCAGTTTGGATTTGATCCAGTTATAAATATGACTGAGGAAGCAGAGCTCAGTCAGTCAACTGTGTGTTGATGAAGAGGACAGTGATGATGGGGATGGTCTCAATCTGTGGTTTGAAATTAAAGCTTTAGAAGTGCTGGGACTTTATTTTTTATTTCATTTGGGCCATTTTGGTTCTAATGTAAAATCTGTCTTTCATAAAATAACACAATCATATGTTATAAATTTGAGGAAACAAGAGAATGAACGTAGTAAATCTTTTTCTCATTCATCATGTCTGATGGGATAATTATTCCAGACTTGAGTTCAGCAGCATGTTAATAATCTCTGTAGATGTGGTGACATGATGAGACATTTTTAATTTATAAATTAATTAATCTTCATCTTTTATGCTTCATTCAGATTGGATTTATGCAGGTTTTCAGAGATCGGCTGTGCTTCTCTGGCCTCAGCTCTGAAGTCCAACCCCTCCCATCTGAGAGTGCTGGACCTGAGTGCGAACAACCTGAAGGATTCAGGAGTGAAGCTTCTCTCTGCTGGACTGGAGAGTCCAAACTGTCAACTGGAGATTCTGAGGTCAGTACACCAACACTATTTCTTAATTGTAGAACATGTCCTCTGTGTAAAGTTTATAATATTTGGTAAATTGTATAAGAGTTGTTGGTGTGTGTGTTTGGTTCTCGCTGTGTTTCTTGGGCTCGATTTTGGAGTTAATTTCAGACATTTGACCACAGATTTGGATTAAAGATTTCAGAATATCTGCTGAAGAGACTGTTATTGACCACTGATTGCATCAAGACGTTGATTCAGAATCACGGACTGTCGATCACTGGACGAGCCGACGGCTGACAAGTTTTTGTGAAGAAAACGACCGGTATTGGAGGTAGTCGACATAAAGAGGTCGCTTGACTTCCTGTCGGAGGAGGTGTCCGTTGTCAGGCTGCAGCAGAAATCCATCCTGGACCTGGTGGCAGAGGTGAAGGCTCTGAGGCTACAAAACACAGATAAGTGACCACTGACCACGATTGGGAGGCCGGTGAGTTAGTTTCTCACTCCATGGAGCAACAAGTAGCAGCCTTACTGCAGTCCAAGGGTATCGAAGTGGACTGTAACACCATCGAAGCATGTCACCCTCTGCCCCGGAGAAACAACAACAAACTGGTCATAAAAATGAGGTTTGTTAACAGAAAACACAAAACTACACCGCTTAAACAAGAATGGAAGCTGAAGGGAACAGACGTCTGCATGAATGAACACCTAACCAAACGCAACGCAGATATTGCCAGGAAAGCATGATTCACAAAGAAACAGGAAAACACAATCCACATGGACCACAAACTGCAAAATATTCACACCGGAGGAGGCCAAAGTGCTGGTAATCAAAGACATCGAGGAGCTGGACAAATTTCAATGAGGATCAAAGTGGACTGTAAGGTAACTGGAAACACAAGTGATTAAATACACGGACATGACACACTGAAGGAAATCATTCATCTACAACTGAAGATAATATACATATAACACTAAATATTGCTGACTATGATAAGCTGGAACTGAAAACATTTGAATACACTGAGCACAATTCACAGGACTTCGAACACAATATGGACCCGGAGACTAACTTCTTTAACATCAACGACGACGGCTGCTATTACACAGATGAACAGTTCAACAAGACGGAAAGGAAACTATCACTTATTCATTTTAACAGTAGAAGCCTGAATGTGAATGTCCACAACATTAAAGAATATTTACGTCAATTCGCACAACCATTTAACATTATTGCAATAAAAAGAGAATGACAGATGGGTAAAGAGAAGATGCTGCTCATTTTGCTCAGTTTGGATTTGATCCAGTTATAAAGAAGACTGAGGAAGCGGAGCTCAGTCAGTCAACTGTGTGTTGATGAAGATGACAGTGATGATGAGGATCGTTTAAATCTGTGGTCTGAAATTAAAGCTTCAGAAGTGCTGGGATTTTAATTTTTATTTCATTTGGGCCATTTTGGATTCTAATGTAAAATCTGTCTTTCATAAAATCATCATGTTATAGATTTGAGGAAACGAGAATGAACGTAGTAAATCTTTTTCTCATTCATCATGTCTGATGGGATAATTATTCCAGACTTGAGTTCAGCAGCATGTTAATAATCTCTGTAGATGTGGTGACATGATGAGACATTTTTAATTTATAAATTAATTAATCTGCATCTTTTATGCTTCATTCAGATTGAATTTCTGCAGGTTTTCAGAGATCGGCTGTGCTTCTCTGGCCTCAGCTCTGAAGTCCAACCCCTCCCATCTGAGAGAGCTGGAGCTGAGTCACAATAAGCTGCAGGATTCAGGAGTGAAGCTTCTCTCTGCTGGACTGGAGAGTCCAAACTGTCGACTGGAGACTCTGAGGTCAGTACACCAACACTATTTCTTAATTGTAGAACATGTCCTCTGTGTAAAGTTTATAATATTTGGTAAATTGTACAGGAGTTGTTGGTGTGTGTATTTGGTTCTCGATGTGTTTCTTGGGCTCGATTTTGGAGTAAATTTCAGACATCTGACCACAGATTTGGATTAAGGATTTTAGAATATCTGCTGAAGAGACTGTTATTGACCACTGATTGCATTAGGACGTTGATTCAGAATCACGGACTGTCGATCACTGGACGAGCCGACGGCTGACAAGTTTTTGTGAAGAAAACGACCGTTAATGGAGGTAGTTGACATAAAGAGGTCGCTTGACTTCCTGTCGGAGGAGGTGTCCGTTGTCAGGCTGCAGCAGAAATCCATCCTGGACCTGGTGGCAGAGGTGAAGGCTCAGAGGCTACAAAACACAGATAAGTGACCACTGACCACGATTGGAAGGCCGGTGAGTTAGTTTCTGACACCGTGGAGCAACAAGTAGCAGCCTTTCTGTAGTCCAAGGGCATCGAAGTGGACTGTAACACCATTGAAGCATGTCACCCTCTGCCCCGGAGAAACAACAACAACAAACTGCGTGGGAGGAGTCCTGAAGGATCCTGCACGCTGTCCTCTGTGTTTGCTGCTCGCACACGGTGGAAATTGCTCTGATCGGCAGTCCAATGATTTTAGAGCAGACTTTGACTGTGCTCTGCAGGCGTGTCCTGTTTTGCAGGCTTATGGAGTGGAACCAGCATGAGACGGAGAAAGTGATGACACTCTCTATGAAGGAGTCATAGAATAGAGAGAATGTTCTTATTGACCCACAGATGAGCAGCACAGATGAACCAGCTGCTGAGGGATGGGACCCACCCAGAGTGGCTAACCCAGGGCAGGACAGTCATAATCCTGGAGGACCCCCAGAAGGGACCCATCCCATCCAACTACCGGCCAATTACCTGTCTCTGCACAACATGGAAGTACCTGTCAGGCATCATTGCGGCAAAAATGAGTAAGCATGTGGCTCAATACATGAGCGAGGCACAGAAAGGAATTGGCAGTAACACCAGAGGAGCCAAGCACCAGCTACTGGTGTCGCCCGAGACTGTAAGAAGAGACAGACCAACCTGTGCATTGCCTGGATTGACTACAAGAAAGCCTACGACTCAATGCCGCACACATGGATACTGGAATGTCTGGAACTGTATAAGATCAACAGGAACCTAAGGGCCTTCATCCAGAACTCCATGGAAATGTGGAAGACAACCCTAGAGGCCAATTCAAAGCCGATTGCCCAAGTCAACATCAAGTGTGGCATATACCAGGGAGATGCGCTATCACCACTGCTGTTCTGCATAGGCCTGAACCCCCTCCGTCAGATCATCACGAAGACTGGCTACGGGTACCGATTCCGTAGTGGGGCAACAATCAGCCACCTGCTCTACATGGATGACATCAAGCTGTATGCAAGGAGTGAGCGAGAAATAGACTCACTGATCCACACCACCAGGATCTACAGCGATGACATAGGGATGTCATTCGGATTGGACAAGTGTGGCCGGATGGTCTCAAAGAGATGCAAGATGATCAGGACTGAGGGGATTGACCTACCAGAGGGCAACATAGGTGATATCCAAGACAGCTACAAGTACCTTGGCATCCCACCACCATCCCATCAACATGTACGCACTACCAGTCATCAGATACCCCACTGGTATCATAAGCTGGCCAAAGGAGGAGATAGAAGCCACAGATGTCAAGTCTAGAAAGCTCCTCACCATGCACGGAGGGTTCCACCCCAAGTCCAGCACCCTGAGGCTATACAATAAGCGGAAGGAGGGAGGCCGAGGGCTAGTGAGTATCAAGGCCACAGTCCAGGATGAAACATCGAAAATCCGAGAATACATCAGAAAAACGGCCCCGAAGGATGAACTGCTAAGTGAATGCCTCAGGCAGCAGAACCCTGATGAGAATGCAGAGGAGGAGGAGCAGACAACCTGGAGGGACAAGCCCCTACATGGCATGTACCACCGTCAGATAGAGGAAGTGGCTGATATCAAGAAATCCTACCAGTGGCTAGAAAATGCAGGACTGACAGACAGCACAGAGGCACTAATCATGGCAACATAAGAACAGGCCATAAGCACAAGAGCCATAGAGGCCAGGATCTACCAGAGTAGATCAGACCCAAGATGCAGACTGTGCAAATAAGCCCCTGAGACAGTCCAGCACATAGTAGCAGGGTGTAAGATGCTAGCTGGATCAGCGTACATGGAGAGGCACAACCAAGTGGCTGGGATAGTACACAGGAACATCTGCAACCAGTATGGAATAGAAGTACCCAAATCCCAATGGGCCATACCACAGAAGGTGGCTGAGAAGAACAGTGCCAAGGTTCTGTGGGACTTCAGCTTCCAGACTGACAAACAGTTCCTGGCTAACCAACCGGACATAGTGGTGGTGAACAAAGAGCAGAAGAGGGTGGTGGTGATAGATGTGGCGATCCCAGCTGACGCCAACATCAGGAAGAAGGAACACGAGAAACTTGAGAAATACCAAGGGTTGAAAGAGCAGCTGGAACAGATGTGGAAGGTCAAGGCTAGCGTGGTCCCCGTGGTAGTGGGGGCACTCGGGGCAGTGACCCCCAAACTGGGAGAGTGGCTCCAACAGATCCCAGGAACAACATCTGAAGCCTCAGTCCAGAAGAGCGCAGTCCTAGGAACAGCCAAGATATTGCGCAGAACCCTCAAACTCCCAGGCCTCTGGTAGAGGACCCGAGCTTGAGGATGACACAGATACCACCCCACCAGGGTGAGAAGGGGAAAAGAAATACATCATTTAAGTTACATGCACTTTAGTTCAGTGTTAATACAGCATTTTTTTATACTTTTGTACACACTATGTACTAGTATTATTGAGCTGATGTTTTCTTACTCAAAATGTAGTGAGTTATTTTACAATTTCCAAGAGGAAAGAAACATAATTTAAATTTACATGCACTGTAGTTCAGTGTTAAAGTAGTGTCATGTTTTGTCATGCTATGAGTTATACCATGGCTGTTCATAAGGCATGAAACTAAATACTTGTGTGTTTCTACTTGATACTGAATTGATATCGAAGCATTTTAATCAATATTGAATCGAATCGTTACCGAATCGAATGGTGAGATTCTTAACAATACCCAGCCCTACTGTAGAGGTGACCGAGACGTCGGAGAAGGTGTTATTGACCAGCACCCTCTGTGATCTGTTGGTCAGGAAGTCTGTGATCCACAGGATCAGCTGGTCGTCCAGGTGGAAGCGGGTGGAAAGTTTCTTTGCCAGGATGTGTGGCTGTAGGGTGTTGAATGCAGAGGAGAAGTCTGCAAACAGGAGTCTGGCTGTAGTGTTGGGGTGTTCCAGGTGTTTGTGTACCGTGTCCATGATGAGCGTTTTGGCATCATCAACCCTTCTGCTTGCATGGTACGCAAACTGGAGAGGGTCCATTAGTGGGTCACCATGATGATGGGTCTCTTTATGACCCTCTCCATAGCCTTTATCACGAGAGAGGTGAGAGCCACAGGCCTGAGGTCGTTCAGAGCTTTGTCTGAGCTCTTCTTGGGGATGGGGACCACTGTGGAGACACCGTGTCCACTTGCTCACTGATGTTGCCGGAGGGGGCAAGCAGGTTATCCCAGTTTGTGGGTTCAAAGCATCCCTGCAGAGTTGCAATGCTGTCATTGGTCCACTGCTTGATGTGTTTGGTCATCTTCTCCTAATGACCGGGGTGTAGGCTGGTGCCAGCAGGATGGTGTTGTGGTCAGCAAGGCCAAGGGGGGAAGAGCAACTGATCAATATGCATCTGGAACGGATCCAAAGCATTTATCCAGAGTCTTCCCCAAACGGGTGGTGCAGGTGACATTGATGAAATCCTTTCAGTGACTTATCAGCTGAGCAGTGGTTGAAGTCTCCCAGGATGAATTTGGGAGTCAGGGGATATGAGTCCAGTTTGTTTACTGTTTTCTTTATGTGGTCTATGGCAGTGGAAGCGTTTGGTCTGGGGTGAATGTAAACCAGGATTAAAAACAGCTGTGGGAACTTTCTAGGAAGGTAGAAAGGGCGGAGGGAGAGGGCCAGAAGCTTGATGTCAGTGTTGCACAGCTCCTCTCTGATGATGACCGTTGAGCACCAGCGTGTGCTTACATAGAGACACACACAGCCGCCATGTTGTTTCAGGGTGAGCTCCGTGTCTCGGTAAAGACTTATGGGGGGGGGGGGGCAAAGCCATCAATGTGCAACATGTCATCACTGTCTGTGTTTTTAACCACGTCTCCATAAATGCAAGAATGGAGGCAGTCCTGTATTCATGCATGTGGTTAACGTTGGCTTGCAGCTCGTCGATACGGATTCAGATCCAACAGATCAACATCTTCAGCAGTCACTGAACTTATTGAAGAAATCACAAGCTGCTTAGAACAAAAGAAATACGCAGCTGGGTATTTATTGATCTGAAGAAAGCATTCGATACAATCAGTCATGACAGATGGATTAATAAAGTGGAGCGGTGTGGTATCAGAGGGGTTGTTCTGAACTGGCTGAGAAGCTCTCTAGGTAACAGCAACAGTTTGAAGATGGGTGAGGACATGTGGTCATGTTTGGACATTGCTTGTGGAGCCAGGGGTCAGTGTTTGGGCCAGTTGTCCTCATACTCATTGATTACATATATAAAACATAAAAAATGATTAAGATTTGTGTTATTTGCGGATGACACAAATCATTTTTGTATTGTAGAGGATTTTCAGCAGCTTCTGAAGTTAATTACATCTGAAATTAGCAAATTAAAAAGGTGGTTTGACAGAAATCAATTATCATTAAATTTGAAAAAAGATATAAAAAGATCATGTTTGGAAATTGTAAATCAAATAATGAAATACAGGTTAAGATAGATAGCGTGAATATTGAAAGAGTGTTTGTAAATACATTTCTAGGTGTGATAATAGAGCACAACATTTGCTGGAAACCTCATATAAAACATGTTCAATCTAAAGTGCAGGCATGCAAACTGGTTAAGGGAGAAAAAAGTGAGAACATTGCATGGATAGAGAAAACCGGGTAACCTGGTTTGCCTCCAGGGCCGAAGTTGATGCTAACTTCGAGGCTAACCGTTAGCCTAGCTCCTCCCTCACTTTACCCAGCAGCTGGGAAGCAAGACACGGGAACTTTCCTGGGTCCTGAGGAGCTGCAGCATTTACTCAGAGACAAACAGAAACCTAAACTGTACATTTTCTACTACTAGACAACTTTACTGTTAATTTCTTCTCTTCTCCATCACCCACACCTGTCAGCTCTGTGCTCAACCACCGTCTCTCTATCTCCGGCTTCACCACACGCTACGCTCTTAAAGGAGCCATGCTGCTCTTAAAACACCATGTTTCCATCCAAGCATGTCTATGTGGCCTTTCTAACATTGGACTATAATTTCCTTGATTGTGGAATGGTTCGAGCACAGAGCTAAAGCAACGTCCAAACATGATCCAGTTCAAAACAAGTCACAGAGACATGATTTTCAAAAGATACAGGGATGAGGGAGGGCTTTAAAAATCGCTAGGGGTTTTCATAGATGTACGCATGTGTTTGTGTGCAGAAAATCTGAATATGTTATAAAATATAAATATATGGTTATAACTTACGTTTTATAATAAGATATAGAAATCTGGTCAATGTATTATGTATAATATTTTATAGGTTAAGTATGTATATATGTAAGTGTGTTCAGTACATATGTATATATGCATATATAGGTGTGTATGTAAATATATTTATGTGTAATGTGTTTTATGTTAATTGTACACATATCAAATTGTATATAGTTAGATGGGAGTGTACGAAGGTACACAGGTTTAGGAGTGGAAGTAAATTGATTACTGAGTTGTGGAGAAGAGGTAGGGTTAAATAAGTGTATACTTCATCCTACTGCTTTTCGGGCATGTCAATGCTTGTTAATGGAATATACTTTTTTAAAATTGTGTTAATTAATAATTAAATTAAACTAATTTCACTTTTTGTTTTCACATTCATTTATTCCTTCATGAATCAGTAATCTGTACACTGAAGACCTTTTGAACTAATGTTAGTTTAAAATTGATAAAGTGTTTATGATGAATATGAATCTGTGTTGACATGAACAGGTGTATGAATGTTGTGCTGACATTTTGATGATGTGTGTAGAAGGCTGACATTATGATGATCCTCAATAACACTAGGGCTGCACAATTACTTTCAAAAATACACAATATGACTCAGCGCAATTGCAATATCTGTCAAAATAATCGCAATATCACTTTTTGACCATATTGTGCAGCCCTAGATAACACAATGACAAAGTCACTTGACACATTTTAGAGAAAAGCTCGTTGATTAGGACACAGCAATACCTTTCAACACATCTGATTGTATTATTAATGGTTTTATCTACATCATTTTTCTTTATTCAGATTGAGAAGCTGCAGTTTGTCAGAGATCAACTGTGCTTCTCTGGCCTCAGCTCTGAGGTCCAACCCCTCCTACCTGAGAGAGCTGGACCTGAAAGGAAACAACCTGCAGGATTCAGACGTGAAGCTGCTGTCTGATCTTGTGAAGAGTCCACACTGTAGACTGGAGACTCTGAGGTCAGTAGAAGGTTTGAGTATTGAACTTAACATAGTATCAAACAAAAGATCCAGTGTTTTCTGGTTTCCTCAGTGAAGCTGTGACAGGAGACTGGTGACGAGCTCCAGGATTGGTCAGAAGAACAGAACAGTCAGCCAATCAGATCAACCAGCAACTTGTTGTTATCATGTGTTTGAGTTGATGTGAAGACGACTGTTTCATCGACTGACAGCATCACATGTATAGAGAGTGGTCCTCAGTCATCTCACCTGATCTGTTTGTGCTCTCATTTCAACACTAAAGAACTGATCAGGTCATCTTTGTCACAGCTCTCAGATCAGTCAGACTGATTTCAGCAAATCAAAGAACCATCGTTAGTTTTAGTAACCATGTGGTCTTAAAGGATAACTACCGTTTTTTACAACCTGGACCCTATTTCTAGCAAAATATATGATCATTTACTCACCCAGATAACTTTGGTGTCATTTGGCGTCGTTCGGACGAAATTAGATCCAGTGGAGCGCCGGTATATCCATATAATGCGAGTAACGGGGCATCGACACACAGCCTCTATGAGCATTATCTGCCACGAAACTAGTTCATTTCACCAATATTTTGTTACGATATGCTAGTGCTATTCCCATGGATGTATTATTAGTGGATACAGGACCGGAAAATGGCCGCCGTTGATTTCAACGGAGTTGCTCGCCTGGCGCATACGCCGAAAAAGTTTCTGACTTCCGGGTTTACTTCCGCGTTATGGGGCCCATAGAGCATGCGCAGTTGAGTCACCCCCCATGATGCTCTGGGGCCTCCCATCATGCCCTGGGGCAATGAGAACGAGCAAATTGCGTTCTGGACGAGCTGGACAAGCGCTGCGCGCTCATGAGTGCTTGTGGATGAGTTTGAGCGGTAACGACAGATCTACACAATCAAATGATGGATTTATAGGCACATCAACCGATGATGTTCTCAAAGTCATGGTTATAGACTATACGTGGTTAATTTGTGTTGTTTTATTATTTCTAAGTAAGGATAAAACGTTGTTCTCCGCTGTTTTCCTAACCCTCCTCCCGGTCGTATGCTTTTGTTTCAGCGAAGTCAATCGGTGGATCGATGGATTATCATATACATGTTGTGTTGTGTGTATTTGTGTAGTCTGATCTGTCATAAACAACAGATTACATGTTACGGGGCGCGTTTGTGTCGCGGACTCACGGTGCCACAGAGATGGGAACTTTTTTTTTTTCTGTGGCCAGAGCGACTGTCTGTTTAGTGTTTCATACTGAACACAGTGACTCAACTACATCACACACTGATGGCACTATAGTCTACACATGTGAGACACAGTAATTATGGCACATGTCCCACCAAACACTAACAAAGTGATACAGCATGTCCAGTCTCCTCTATTCAGGATCCTGACTCTCCCTTTCAGGCGGAGCTGCTGTGATGTGTAAACAATGTTGTGTGCGAATCCAATAAAGTACAAATATCTACCGAAGTGCAAGTGCCATTATTCATGTGCATTAAGTTGATTGTGTATATGTATAAAAAATAATTGTAAAATATTTCCAAGGCTCAAACAAATCTGTCCCAAGTAAACATTGTTTAATTTGTGATTACAGTCTGCAAACCTGAGAAAAATAGTTTGTAAGAGCCAAGTGAGAGAATAACATGTGACTGCATGTTGACTGTTGTTTCTTACTGTCTTTAAATAGAGAACGCTTTGACATTACTTAAGTAAAATGTGCATTTCTTAGTTAATTGTATCTTATATTTTTCTATTTTATTCATCTTTATTATTTATTGCGTTGTAGTTTATACTTGCATCATCATCAGTATGCTCTGCTGCAGACTGCATGACTCCAGGCCGTCAGACTGAGACGGTTCAAACCGTAATAAAAGGTCGTTATGACAGGATGAAAAGGATATTAAACAGTCATCAGACCCTGGTGACACACATCACCGACACTATCGCATGCATGGTAAATAACTTTTAGACTTTTCCACAGCAGTGGCACTGGCAGTAAGTGAAAATGCGGTCATTAAGCGGGTAATTTAACGCCAAAATACCTTTAGAACTGCATTTAAAATACATGGCATTAAAATATCAAACTTGTATCACAACTCTGTCTTGAAAAAGACTCACCCTGGAGTCATTTAATTCACTTTTCCCACCACGTTTAGCCCCGTTCAGAGCTGTCATTCAGCCAACAGGCATCCTCGCTCCCGAGACACAGCGCGACCGCGCTTGGGAGTGCACGCACACAGCTGTGACGTCACCATGGAAAATGAGACTTTGGGGGGGCTTTTCTGGCCTTTACAAAACTTTGTGACGGTTTAAAAGTCCATGACTTAAAAATATGGAATACAAAGATTAGCAGTTAACAGTGGTGACAGCTGGAGGTGTCCTGAGAACAGTTTTACAGGCTTCTCTTTTACTATTACGGCTTATGGGAAAAATGCTTTCTGGGCCCCATGGGATTTTTTGTTGCAATACCGCGAGTGGCCACTGGAAAAAATCGGCGTGCCTGCTGAGAGGCTTCGTCATATCCAGGTTATATTATAGATCCATGGCTATTCCCCTCTGAGTCCGGGCTCGTCTGGTGTCAACATCCGGGGTCTGTAGGTTGACCTACTACCTCTGACCTGGAAGATGTCATCTCTGAGCTGCGCGCGCACCCGCGACAGCCGGCTTGTTTACCTGTAGCTGCTACTGCTAGTTTGACCCTGGATGTTGATAACAGACGAGCCCGGACTCAGAGGGGAATAGCACGAGCGTATCATGACAAAATATTGGTGAAATGAACTAGTTTCGTGGCAGATAATGCGTTATATAGAGGCTGTGTGTCGGTGCCCCGTCACTCGCATTATATGGATATATCGGCGCTACGCCGGATCTAATTTCGTCCGAACAACTTCAAATGACACCAAAGTTATCTGGGTGAGTAAATGATCATATATTTTGCTAGAAATAAGGTCCAGGTTGTAAAAAACGGTAGTTATCCTTAAAAGGTATAGTTGGTAATGTTGGGGAGCTAGCAAGATTTGAAAGTGGCACTTCGTCTAAGCTCCACCCCCTTCTCCCTCTCCCGTCAGTGCTCCGTCCAAAGCCCCGCCCCCACAAACTTGAACGCGCATCAGACAGTCTGTCAGCAGGGCAGAGGAGAGCCGTTAGCATGGGGCTAATACAAGCTACAAAAGTAGCTAAGTTGGCTAACGTTACATATTTCATGAAAATAACAAATCCCCCCGAAGCAAAACAAATAATTACCTGTCCAACAGAAAGACAGCAGCCTCTGCATCACTTCTGGAGCTACTGTAGCTGCGTTTCCTCTGCCACTGTTCTCCTGCTAACTGTGCTAACTCTTCTTCTTCTGTTGTTTTATGGTTGTTGGCAAACAGCTGTTAGGTGCATTACCGCCACCTTCTGACCTGGAGTGGATCTCCTGCTAACTCCATATGCAGTGTGCTGAATATATCCGGCAACAGTGACACGTGATGAGTGCGCAGGGAGGAGGGGGGACAGAGGGGGGTGCAGGCAGGACGAGACATGAAGGCCTCTGATTGGTTCCTTCAACTCGGACCGAGAGGCAGGGATTGGTCAGAGTCTTTACAGGCCTGCAGCTGCCACAGAGGGCTGATTTATTTCAGTCCTTCTTCTGAACACATTATGTATGGACTACTCTCAGGGTGGGAAGACCATTTCACCCAGTATAACAAAAAGTGTTTCTGAACAGGATTACCAACTATACCTTTAATACAGAGCAGACTCTCTGCTGTAGTCCAATAACCACAGTTGATGGTTTTCTCTACAGACGTTATGAACATGGATATATCTGTCCATTTGTTTGGCTCATATTTCTCATATTTCAAAGTAGATGAAATATTCAAATGTCACAGAGACATTTAAATCTAACAGCAGTAAATCGATCATTAAAGTGAGCAGTATCTGTTTCTGCAGTAGTGATGTGTTCAGGGACTCTCAGCTGTTTATTTCCACTGTGCACTTCAGTGAAATCTGCAGAGTTAACAGACTTGATGTCCAAAGTATCTCCAGGTCTGTGAGCTTCACTCCCACATGAGAGCTGAAAGGAAGCTGGCTACGCTACACAGCCGGTCGACTTCTGGCCCTGCTGGTCTTTACAGTGGATGTGCTGCATCACTGACTGACCGTTGATGAAGGGATCTCTGTAAACATTCATGACCTCTGTTGTCTCTCTTCTCTCATCAGATGGAAATGGTCTCAGTAAGGGTGGTGGTGTGGAGCGGATCAGCTGTGTCCTGATGATCCAGAGGTTGAAGCAGCAGAATCAGCTGAGATGAGTGCTGCAGTCTGAACTGCTCTAAAATCTGCTCCAGTGTCAAGTCCACAATCATCCATTTATGTGTAGATAGTCCCACACAGAGTTTAAAAGCCTGCAACTCCTCCAGTTAGTTAGAACTGAAGAAGCCTCTTAGATGAGAGGTGAAACGTCTTCAAGACACTGAAACAAGTCCAGTCCTACGATACAGCACTTTGAATGTTTAAAGAATGAATTCAGGCCTTTTCCAAGCTGTTATTATGATGTTGTTATTTCAGCATCCCTCTGACCCATTTATTGAAGTCATATCATAGAGAAATGTCTTTGTTTTGGGTTCATACCGATGTGGTAGACAAATTAATTCAGTCTACGTCTACTTTTTTAAAAATTCATTTATTGAACACCTATTAAGAAACTGCCACTCAGTGGAGACAGATGGACAGGTGCTCTGCAGCTGAGAACTAGGCACCCGTCAGTCTCGGGTAGCGCTGGAAGTCATCCAAAGATCAAAGTTGCGCGAGTAAAGTGTGTGACGAGCATTTGGTCTGAACACGGCGTGAGCCACGAGGAAGCAGCTAGGAACGAGAAGATTCAAGAAGTAAGGGAGAACAAATCAGGCAGGAGGCCTGAATATTGTTTCTGTGAGGAAAAGATTGAGCTCTGAGCATCTGACTATTGGATAGAAAAAAGTCCAGCAGCACCTGACCCAAATAGATGTTGGGGTTTTTTTCAGTGGTGACTGAATAAAAATGAGCGGAAAACAGCAGAATGTTTCTATACTTGTAAAGTGATAGAAAATATTCATTTAAGATAACAACCGGCCATCAGAGATGTGTTAATTTTCTGAGTTTTACAAGCAGCAACTCTACTCGTTCTGTGCGGCTGCAGATTACATGTGGGCCTGTTTATTGCCTTTAGTTCTGTTGGTATATATCTATGGGAACGAACAGGGAGAAATCACCCCCCTCACTTTGTCAGCCTACCCAGGCAACTGCCGAATCATCTCCTCTAATCATTTGCAAGGAATGCGTCTAGGATCTGAACGCTTGACTGTTTTATGTACATTCACATTTACATTTAGGGCACTTAGCAGACGCTTTTGTCCAAAGCGACTTACAATAAGTACATTTGTCATTTGTAAGAAACCACAACATTTCACCGTCGATAAAGTGGAAAAGAAAAAATAGACAAAGTTTTCAGGCCCTCATCTGAGCATGGTAGCTGTTATTTCTCAAAGATGCCTTAAGTACATAACAAAATAACATGTAAATTTGTACGTATTGTTAAAAAGCCATGGGGGGTCGTGTGTATTCTGAATGCATGTGGGATTTGATATTGATGCAAACGTTTGATGACATAAAACCTGTATAGTGTACAAACTGAAACAAGGATATAGGTTAATAACTTGTTATATCATATATTTTTGTTTAGAAATTAATCAGCCTAAAAGGAGATATAACAAATACAACATGTTTGTGTTGCTGAGTTCAAGATCTTCACTCCAGCAGAAAAATGACGACATCAGCTTGTAGGAAAATGTGCAGGTTTGGCCTTAGCTTTTAACAAACCCTAAATTATTCCACATTTTCATGTATTCTTGACATTATTCAAAGTTTTCAAAGCCACCGATGTGCATTTGCTGTCAGCTTCTCAACAGGCAGCATTCACAACCACAGGTCTTCAGGATTTGCCTTCTCTAGTTTTCATTTGTTTTTTAGTCTGTTTAAGTTTGACTCATTCACATGTATCAGTTAAAGGTGGATACACTTAACTTCTTAGCTTGATTCATCTACATTTACTTGTTATATGAATTATAATCATGGACAAGTTACATCTGTGTAATCAATGCATTCTGACTTCTAATCAAATATATTGAATTATGAAATGATCTCGATTTAGATTATTTGTTTGGAGTGTTTTATTTTGTCTATTTTCCTTATAAAGTTTAAAAGTGAGTTAAGTCATGAGTGATTTTCTTTACTATGGTTGAGTTTTATCATAACAAAAGGATATTAACCCTTTTTAATGACTTTGAAATTATATCATGTATTCTTGTAGGTTTTAGTTTTCCTTTTAGTTGTGTGTTTATTGTGTAGTTATTCGCTTTTTTTTTTTTTTCGCTTCATTTCTCATCCTGCAGCTGCATGTGACTATGACGTCTGTCAGAGATCTTGAAGCTTGTGGTTTTATTTTCCTAGTGTAGTGAAAACCTTTTGTAAAATGTCTGTTACTGTATAGCTGCTCATAATATGATGGTCAAGGAGCCTCATGTTGCTTTTTAATCCTTTTCAATAATCCTAATATGTATTTTATGTTTCAACCATTTGTCTCTCGACCCTCTAAAGGCCATTTCAATATATACATGTTGTCAGCATCCTTCCAGTGTTTTCATTTCTTACTGTCTTTAATCAGAAATGCGTTAAAGTTGACAATAACACCGATTATCTATTTTTTTAAACTTCTTTGCTGTGTCTTCTGTTTGCGATTTATTTCATTATCACCAAATATTCCTGTTACGGGGTGCCGATTAGCTCAGTTGGCAGCTGTTTCCTGTCATCTCTCAAGCTTTACTGTCAATAAAGCCGTATAAAGGCCAAAATATATATATATAAAAAAAACAACCTGTTACTGTCTTTTTTTCACTACATCACAAAATATATCATCATTTCAGTTAATTTTTAAAATTTCCATTAGCCACATAAATTACTTTTTTGTTTTGTACCTGCTTAATTGATCATAATTAATTTGTGATCAGAAAGATGATCAACATTATGTGAGGACTCTGAAACAAACTGTAGAAAAGAGGAAGACTGAAATAAAGAGTTAATTTGAACACCATGTTACCCTGGCTGGAAAGATGAGCCAGAGCTCCAGTATAAAGGTTTAAAACAACACTTGTTTCTTTATTTATACAAAAGTGAAAATTGTGAAAATGGCTCTGCTCTTGTAAAGCGCTGACAGAGTGACCGTCACAGGATTTCACCTGTCGACCCTCTGCAGCGGCTCCCTGTGACATTTTACATGAAAATGAATATTTTTCTTTGTATGATCGTCACTGTTGTAGGCCGACAGTGGTTCTTACATACTCTGACTAGCAATGTGCAGCCAACACACAGAAGTGTATCTGATCCATCAAGTAGTGATTAATGATCCTGAGCTGACCGCATTGTGTTTCATGCTCAGGTCAAAGGGTCGATCACTGTATGTGGCTGAAGATTTTAAAAAAGGATGAACTCACACTGAATGGACTGAGTAAAATTAAACTGTCCTGTGTTTTTTAATCTAGCCTGGCCTATGTGTTTTATTTATTATCAAATGAAGCTACTTTTTATTGTGCACATTTTCACTAACACAGGGAGGACTTGAGTAGGTCTGCATATATAGTTCTGTATCGCTACTGTATTTCTATTAATGGTGGGTTTGTTCTTTTATTTCATAAATGCACCAGAACATGGCATCATTGAAATGGACATGCAACGTTCAAGTACCTTACACTGTCAGCACAAGTGGCCCCCTGCAGAGTTGCCACATCATATACATGAATGTTCATTTAGGCCTTTTAATAGTCTTGATAGACTAAGTCAGACTTTCTAGGCTGCGTTACCTTCACATATGTTTTGAGATGTTCTTGTGATGTTACAGGTTGCTGACACCTGCCCTCACTTCTGGTGAGAAGTCATCCTCTCCCTTCTGATATTCATCCTGACTCCTGGAGCAGTGTGAGATACATGTCTGGACTCTGCTATGAACCATTATCTACGGCCGACACAGGTGTGTGTGCGTCACAGGTGGATCTGGGCCTCCGCCGCAGCTGACCGACCTCACGCTGACTTCAGGCTGGATGTCGACAAACTCTGCAGGCTGAACGACAGAGTGCACAGTTCTCACATCGACTTGGCGCCAGCTTAATAGCGATGTAAACAGCTGGGACCGATGGCTTTAAGCGACCATCTGAACGGAGTGTGGTGTGACAGAAATACGCGATGATATCAAGAGTCACAAGTTGACCGGGACGCTGCGCACTCACCGCCGCAGCGAACAGCTCTGCACGCCGCTCCCCGTGAACAGATGCCTCGGACTGTCCCCCCCACCAGCTGCATGTGAGTACAGACATGCACCACACAGGTATCAGACCGACAACACGCACTTTTGGACGATTTATTGACAGTTGCGTGTTTTTGGACAGGCATCGACACGGTCACCTACACTGTCACTGTGTGCTCTGCAGCGCTCGTCGGCTCGCTTCCGCCCTGCAGCTGTTGTAGTGACCACAACAATGCAGTCAGCATTAACATGTGCGCACACACACACACACACACACACACACACACACCATGCCGAGCGGACAGTGGACCCTCCTGTTCACCAGCTCGCTCATACCCAGGAGCCCAACAACCAGTTGTTCACCCTCATCAGAAGTGAACAACTCAACCATGTCTCCTTTAAATATGTAGAGGAGGATGGTGACCCCTGCTGGTTGTTTGTTGGCATGACAAAAATAACACCTCCGATCACTCTCACCTGAGTGAGTCTCAGGTTAAAATATCAAGTCAGCATTTTTTTTGTGTACAAACCATAAATGTACAACACGTCAGGTTGTTCATGTGTGTGAATGTCTGATCTCAAAAGGAAACATCAACACACACTGTGCACAAGAACGCAGCCTTCAGCTTTACTGTAAGGGAAGAAGTACGTGTGTAAAAATACTCCTAGCACAGTGTAGAAATACTGTGTTTGAAAGTCCTGTATTCATTATTTGCAGGTAAACTGAGACAAAGTTGTGTGAGTTTCTCTTATACGGAACAAAACGGATCATAATCAGTAGACACCCTTCCTGTTTTCATCCCAACGGGCCTAATGGAAGGAAATGCCAAAGTCAGATCTCCATCTAAACGTTGCTTCAGCTGTGTTCTCACGCCACCAGAACAAAAACATTAGCAGCAACATGTACTTGAGTTACAGAAACTAAAAGTCCTCAGTATGCAGAATAATGTGTATGATATTATTGGATTATAATTCTTGATGCATTAATGTTGCAGCTGGATGGTGGCAACAAGGTGCCAAGTGGGCGACTGCAGTTTGAGTCACACCACTGGATATTTTTAAGACTGGAGGCATTTCCCTCTGTGATCACGGTGACAGAGACAGGTATTTTTCAGCCACATCCTGATGTTATTTCTGTCAAGTTGACCAGAGCAGAGTATAATCACAGCGTTGTGACAAGAGAGAAATAGAAAGTTCAACCTAAACAAAGTTTCAACATAAAGAAACGTTCAGGTTTTAACTTACCTGTAGTTTTGCAGAAACATACTAATACATATACAATACTAACATGTATTCTGGTAAATGGTTTGAATTTACTGAGACTCAGAACAGGGAGGAGACCTGAAGTAAAAGTCAGTGTTCAGTCAGTCAGACTCACGTTCAGTCGACCGAGCAGAGCTGAAGTCTGAGGCAGGGTGAGTGTTGATACAACTTTTCATTATTTCTATTATTACTTAAGTTGGTATAAGTTAAGGGCAGCATGGTGATGCAGTGGTTAGGAGGTGCTGGTTGGAGACCCGGTCGGGGCAGAGCCCTTCAGTCTGCACACTCGGATCTGGTCCAGATGATATGAGACAAGTTTGAGGTGAATCGTTCACTTTCTCATAAAAGCATGAAACTTTGTTAACTTGTACAGTTTGGGGACCTGAACATTTTCAGAGATGAAGCCATCACCAGAATGTCACGTCGTGTCCATGACGGCCATTTTAATGTACAACATAACTGAGTTATGTATTTAGCTTTATTGTGATATTAATAAGTCTCACCTAGCTTCTCAGATCCTTTTTTTCTCATAATGTAACTGAATTCAGTATGAACTGTTCACCTGAACAGTTTATGACACTCTGGCAGCAAGGCTGGGGTGGGGGCACCAGCTGTGGTAAATAATGAACTATTTTCTGGTGTTATTAATGTCTATTGACGATATATTGACTTTGTATTGATGATATATTGATGTTGTATTGATGATATAGGCCATAGTGTGAACACAGATGTGGCTATAATAATTGTCAGCTGTCTGTCTTATGTACTGAAAGTATTCACACAATCCAAACAGTGAAACCACACAGAAATAGATACATCGAACACTGTAGAAACACTGTAGGTGAAACACAATTTATTTATTTTTAACATTTTATATGGGTATGGGTAGGTGGGTACTAGCTGTAAGAGGCTAAATGCAGTTGGGATGATGCTGCGTTCAAGGCAACTTGGAAATATGGGATAATCCGCATCCCATATTGATTCAAAACGGGACACAATATTAAATGTAAAATACGGGACGATTCCGTATTTTACGTTATGGGTGGCCACTGTAATCATTGTGATCCTCGACCATCGAAACATCGGGGTAGACATCACCTTTTCTGTGTTATCATGTTTGGTTCAGTAGATGTGATGCAAAATACATATTTAGTTATGACGGGAAGTAAAATGGCCGCTATATGCTGTTTTTGCGATGGCTCAATTTCTGAAAATGTTCAGGTCCCCAGACTGCACTAGTGTACCAAGTGTCATGCGAAAAAAACCATTGACTTTTTCATAAAAGCATATCACCTGGACTGTGGGTTCTCACCGGGTGCTCTGGCTTCCTCCCACAATCAAAAGACATGCAAGTGAGGTTAATCTGTCACTCTAGATTGCCCATAGGCATACATGTGAGCGTGAATGGTTGCTTGTCCCTATATGTCAGCCATGTGATGAACTGGCGACTTGTCCAGGATGTACCCCGCCGCTCGCCCAATGTCGGTTGGTATCGGCTCCAGCCCCCGTGACCCTGCAAAGGACTGTGGACTGTAGGGGAAAGACATTTTAGACTGAACTTAACGGTTTTGCTGTACTGTGTGTGTTTATCAGTCAGTGTCACTGTTTCACCTCTCAGACTGACTTCAGATAAGATGATGAGTAGTGAGGAGGAGGAGGACAGAGCAGAGTCTCCAGTACCCAGCTGTGTGTCTATGAAGAGTGACTGGTCCAAAGATGAACCTCTAGCCTTCAGAAATGAACCTGGACCCTCAGACACAAAGTAAGAACTGATGCAGACTCATTTTCAGTTATCTGTCTATGCCATGTTTTGTTTTTTTGTTATTTTCCAGTTTCCCCCCATAAATTTTGTGTAATGAAATTTCTACTAAAATGTAATGGTTCACTAAAATTTGACAAATGTTTTGTGATGGGGACAAAGAAATCATTCGTCCCATATGCCTATTAGTATTTAGAGCTTCAGAAATGGTTTTGTCTTTGAAGAATTTATGAAAGATTCACATGATAAAAAATGAAAAGATTTTTGGTGTTTGCAGCCTTCAGTCCAACAGACAGAGAGCAGAGTCTCCAGTCTACAGCTGTGTGTCTATGAGGAGTGACTGGTCCAAAGATGAACCTCCAGCCTTCAGAAATGAACCTGGCCCCTTAGACACAACGTAAGAACTGAGACTGTTTTGGTTTTTGTTATCTTCCTTTTTTCCCTGTTAATTTTGTGTAATAGTGAAATAAAACTTCTACTAAAATGTAATGGTTCACTAAAATTTGACACAAATGTTATGTGATAGGGACAAAGAAATCCTTCGTCCCATTTGCCTCTTAAAACGGTTTTGTCTTTGAAGAATTTATCCAGGATTCACATGATATCAATGAAAACATTTTTGGTGTTTGCAGAGTTCAGTCCAACAGACAGAGAGCAGAGTTTCCAGTACCCAGCTGTCTGTCTATGAAGAGTGACTGGTCCAAAGATGAACCTCCAGCCTTCAGTAATGAACCTGGACCCTCAGACACAAAGTAAGAACTGAGACTGACTCATTTTCAGTTACGTCAGCCGATGCCAGGTTTTACTTTTTTGATTATTTGTTGTGTTTGAAAAATAAAATTTCTACTGAAATGCAACTGTTGACTCAAATAAGTATGTAAAATGGCATTTTAGTGGTGCGTAGAGAGAGAGTCCAGCAGGTTTGTCTGGACTGCTCTTCTGATCAACCTTTGTAAAGACCACAGATCAAACAATTTAGGAGGCAGAACGGCCGATAACAATCTGTGGCTGATCAGTCAGAGCATCTTTACTCTTAACAGTAGTTCAAACCTATCTAAGTCAAGCAAAGCTGCCCAATGTGACTGTTAAACAGTAAACGTCATAATCAGCTCTCTTTAATTAAAGACTTTAGCTGTGAAGTAGCTGCAAAGTGTTGAGTTGTAGTCTGTTAGCAAACTACAGGCAAACCACTAAACTTCAAGATAAAAAGGACAGTCGTATTCACAACAGACTCAATGTTAAATTCGAACAGTAGAGTAATTACCTTTTTACTGTGATCATCTGAGCTTCCAAACTGTGTCCTGCCCTATTAATATGTTTCAACAATTGATAAATCATTTTAGTGATTAAAAAATGTCTTCACAGAAAGAGGAAGAGTCATGTTTCTAAGGAGGAGCAGCCGTCCTGCTGTCTTCTGTGTCTGGGCGTCCTGAAGGATCCGGTCTCTACCAGCGGTGGACACTGGCTCTGCAGACAGTGCATCACCTCATACTGGGACCATTTTGCTTCATCAGGAGACGTCTTCGGTCTTCAGTCTGAACAGAGATCCAGAACGAGAGCTGGACTGCCGAGAGCCGGGCAGACCACCACTGTACAAAGTAAGACTGTCCATCCGTCTGCTGATTTCATCATGTCTAATGATATTGTATCATCTACACATGCAGTATGTACAGAAAGAGTATGTAAAGAGTAACGAGGGGTCTGGTATAAGTTAAACACTGCCTGTTCAGTTTTCATCGTAATTCATCGCAATACATCCAGGTATCCTGACCTCTCTTCAGTAACGAGTTGAACCCTGAAGCGACCAAACAAACATCAGAGCAGTTCACTGCTGCCATCAGTTTCCAGGCTATGGTAGATGGCAAATTAGCAAGTGTGTTGAAGAACATTAAACAGCTTTAAAAAACTCACCCTGCTAATATCAACATTGATTTGTTTTTGTATTCAGAATGAAAATAGCCACCAAATCTCAAAGTCTTCTTTAGTCGCACATTTCTTCTTCTTTTTCAGTGGATGTTGGTCTGCAGGAGGTTTTAGATGAACACAAGATCAGTCTGAGGAGGAGATGTGAACGTGTGACTGAAGGAAGTGATAAAACAGGAAGTGGAACCCTCCTCAACAGGATCTACACTGAGCTCTACATCACAGAGGGACAGAGTGAAGAGGTTAATACCCAACATGAGGTGAGACAGCTAGAGACAGCTTCCAAGAAGAAGACCTTCAGTGAAACTCCAATCAAGTGCTGCGACATCTTTAAAGCCTCACCTGACCAACAGGGACACATCAGAGTCGTTTTGACGAACGGTGTTGCTGGCATCGGAAAAACCTTCTCAGTGCAGAAGTTCACTCTGGACTGGGCAGAGGGCTCCGAAAACCAACATGTCCATCTGCTGGTTCTGCTCTCGTTCAGGGAGCTGAACCTGATCAGAGATGAGCAGTTCAGTCTTCTCAGGCTGCTCCATGTTTTCCATCCAACATTACAGAAGGTGACAGCAGAAAAGCTCGCTGTCTGTCAGCTTCTGTTCATCTTTGACGGCCTGGATGAAAGCAGACTTTCACTGGATTTCAAGAACCATGAGGTCGTGTCTGATGTCACACAGAAGTCATCAGTCAGCGCGCTGCTGACAAACCTCATCGAGGGGAAGCTGCTTCCTCTTGCTCTCGTCTGGATAACTTCCCGACCTGCAGCGGCCAATCAGATCCCTCCTTCACGTGTCGACAGGGTAACAGAAGTACGAGGCTTCACTGACGCCCAGAAGGAGGAGTACTTCAGGAGGAGGTTCAGTGATAAAGATCTGTCCAGCAGAGTCATCTCACACATCAAGACCTCCAGGAGCCTCCACATCATGTGTCTGATCCCAGTCTTCTGCTGGATCACTGCTACAGTTCTGGAGCACATGTTGACTACAGACCAGAGAGGAGAGCTGCCCAAGACCCTGACTGACATGTACTCACACTTCCTGCTGGTTCAGACAAAGAGGAAGAAGCAGAAGTACGATGAGGGACGTGAGACGAGTCCACAGGAGCTGACGGAGGCTGACAGGGAAGTTCTTCTGAAGCTGGGGAAGCTGGCGTTTGAACATCTGTGGACAGGAAACATCATGTTCTACCAAGAAGACCTGGAGCAGTGTGGTCTTGATGTCACAGAGGCCTCGGTGTACTCAGGAGTTTGTACAGAGATCTTCAGAAGAGAGAGTGTGATCTTCCAGAAAACAGTCTACTGCTTTGTTCATCTGAGCGTTCAGGAGTTTCTGGCTGCAGTCTACATGTTCCACTGTCACACCAACAGGAACACAGAGGTGGTGGAGGACTTCCTGGGAGGATGGAGTGACTCTTCCCTGGATGTCTTCCTGAGCAGCGCCATGCAGAAATCCCTCAAAAGTAAAAATGGTCACCTAGACCTGTTTGTTCGCTTCCTTCATGGCCTCTCTCTGGAGTCCAACCAGAGACTCTTAGCAGGCCTGCTGGGTCAGACAGACAACAGTCCAGAAATCATCCAGAGAACCATCAACAACCTGAAGGAGATGAACAGTGATGATGTCTCTCCTGACAGAAGCATCAACATCTTCCACTGTCTGACGGAGATGAACGACCGCTCAGTCCATCAGGAGATCCAAGAATTCCTGAAGTCAGAGAACAGATCGAAGAAGGAACTCTCTGTGTTCAACTGCTCAGCTCTGGCCTACATGCTGCAGATGTCAGAGGAGGTTCTGGAGGAGTTAGACCTGAACAAGTACAACGCATCAAAGGAGGGACGACTGAGACTGATCCCTGCTGTGAGGAACTGCAGAAAGGCTCTGTAAGTCCAGATTAATGTTTAAGTAAGGCTGAAGTCTCAAGTGTTTGAGTAAATATATACATGTTATACACATGCACACTATTAAACTGAAAGGAGGATGAAGAATGAGGTGGAGAGTTACTTTGAACAGCTGGAAGTATAGTGCAAAGTGAAACCTGTTGAAAAAACAACGACTTGTCTACTGCCAGAGAAGAAGCATGACCTTTGGCTAAACAACAGAAACTGGCTTCTATTGCAGGACATGGTTGTGGAGAGGTGTTAGGAGTAAAGAAGCTCGTCTCTGTGTATATTGTGGAGAAGATGTTACTTATGTCCACAGTTGACTCACCCTCAGTATAGAGAAAATACCCACGAAGCGTGATAGGATAGGAATCTATGCCGCTCTTGCAGAGGTAGACTTTGTTTCCAGTACAGCTGACATCTTGACACAACAAAAGCATCAGGTTGAGATGCAGGAGTGTCATTGCTAGTTTCCAACAGACACAGATGTCATTTTCACACCCAGCACTCATGTTGTGTAAGTACTAAATATTGCCCGTCAGTGCCCACAGGCGCGTAGATCTTTCAATGACATATGGTCAGGTGCATTTTTGGGGGTCGAGGGTTGCACAGTATAATGAAGTATGTACACTGCAGTATGAATGTGAATGGCAGCTGTAAACAACACTGCTATAACTTTAAAGTGACAAGTTAACAACTTTGAAATGCTTCCTGCTGCTATGAACGTGCACACACGTCGGTCACTGAAGGGGCATTGGCAGCTGTAGGCATGGTTACTGGTAAAGTACTCATGAGAGAGTGACCGGACCAAAGCTTTGTGACTGGTATCTTATTCACGAGCGAGCACTTTCTTCCCGCTGCTGCTGTACAGTAGCTTCTTCGAACTCGCGCTGCAAAAGCAAGCACCTGGCTCCCTCAATCTGTGGCAAGAAGTGCTAGCAGCTTCCCACCCCCACCGTTTTCCTCTATCCATGCCCAGCACCATTTGTTCTCAACTCCTCACCGCACTCACATTTCTTAGCAAGACCCGCCCTACTAGGCCTCTGATTGGCTAGCACTCGTTAGTCGGCCTCTTATCATTGGTAGGTGGAACCTCCCTTTGCTTCGCTGAAGATGATAAGTTAAACCACGCCAAAAGATTTGGCACCACACCGGAGTACAGTAAGCCTTGAAGTAAGAAGCGCCTACATAGGCCAGTTCACAGCACGCGTGCACTGGGCTTGCATGAGTAGAGACGATGCTCTCGGCCATTTTAAACGTTTCCATGCTCGTAGTAATGTCACTGCAGCAAATATCGTGGCACGATAACCAGAACACAGAACATTAATCTACATTAGATCCTGACAGGTCTTGTAGGTGTATCAGGAAATGTTAAACTACAAACCATGTGATACACGATTGGCCAGATTTTATTTATTTTATCTAAATGTTATCTGTAATCACAGACTTTCTGGAGGTGGACTCTCAAAGACTCACTGTGAAGTTGTGGCCTCAGCTCTGAAGTCCAATCCCTCCCATCTGAGAGAGCTGGACCTGGGCGACAACAAGCTGGAGGATTCAGGAGTGACGCTGTTGTCAGCTGGACTGGAGAGTCCAAACTGTAGACTGAAGACTCTCAGGTCAGTTCATGTGTTTTGCACTTGTATGGTGTATATCTACCTTTAGTTGTCTTGTTTTCTGGGTTTGTCAGAACAACAGCTGACATGTCCTCACGTTATGATGCATTTAGAAAATGATGTCACTTTGTGTTCTGACTCAACTAGTAAAGAGGAGGATAAAAAATATACTATATTTTTACAAGGTTTGAGGTCACATCTAAGATTAGGAGAACATGCTTCTCATTTTGCTCAGTGTGGATTTGATCCAGTTATAAAGAGGACTGAGGAGGAAGCAGAGCTCAGTCAGTCAACTGTGTGTTGATGAAGATGAGAGCAGAAGAAGTGCTGGGACAGGTGTTAAAGAGGTGTCAAAGTTACACATTTACTGTATTTTTTTCTTTTTTCATAAAGTCATTCATGTCAAACTGACCATTGTGGATTTTTATATAAAACTTCAGTCTTAGCATTTCCAATAAATGACACATGGTTGTTATAAAATGTGAAACGTGAAAACAACACGGCTGATGTGATAATTATTTGTCTGCTCATTGATGAGGACGCAGCAATCTTGAGCTACATATCTCAAACCCGAACACATCTGATTGGATTTTAAGTTAACTTTTATCTCCATCTTTCATTCTTTCTTCAGATTGAGGAGGTGCAGGTTGTCAGAGATCAGCTGTACTTCTCTGGCCTCAGCTCTGAAGTCCAACCCCTCCCATCTGAGAGTGCTGGACCTGAGTCACAACCAGCTGCAGGATTCAGAAACGAGACGGTATGATTTTCTGCTACACATTTAAACTCTGAACACGTCTCATTGGATTATAAACTTTTGTTTATGTTTTAAAACTTTTTTTAAAATTTTTATCTACATCCTTTATTGCAGGTTTTGGGACCGCAGTTTGTCAGACCTCAGATGTGCCTGTCGGGTCAAATCTTTGAAGTCTTTTCTCTCCAATCAAAGTAAGATGAATCTGAGTCACAACGAGGATTCACTAGTGAGGCTGCTGTGTGATTATCTGAAGAGTCCACTCTGCAGACTGGAGACTCTCAGGTCAGACACCATTTATTACTTCTGTGCTCAGATCATACCAGTGTTTCACAACAGTTGTGATGTCCATCTGTAGAATATGTCACAGACATGGAGAGATTACACACAACAGGTGAAGGGCAGTTTTTTCCCTGTGCACTCTTTTTCTTTCCCCCTCCCTCGCTCTGTCAACAGGGGTAAAGAGAAAAATGACATCATCATATTTATTGATAATTATAAAAGGCAACTCCATGTAAACAGATAGGTTGTGATAGGTGCACACACACACACACACACGTCACAAGTGAGCAGCAGCAGCTCAACAACACAGCCGCCACGCACTACAGAAGCAGCCAATGTGACTCACGCTGCTTCTGTCAGCAGATATTGTATCTTCACTCAGCCGAGTGCTGAATGCATGTGTCTGTTTGCATTTAGCAACCAAATAAACAAAATCAATTCATTTAAATAATAAAACCAGAATAAAGATCCAAAACTTCCCCTCCTCACACACACTCTCTCTCTCTCTTTTTATATTTACTGAATATACAAAGATTTTATTATTACATTATTATTTAGTTTGGTTTAAATGGCTGGCCTGACACTTTTTTCTCACTATTGCTAAAAAAAATGATTTATAGTGTAATATCAGCCTACAAATTAAAGTTTGATACATATTAAAGGTGCTATATATGACTTTGGAGAAAGGTAGTTCATTGTTGAGTGTTACTGGAGGGAGTTGAGTTGGTAGTCTTATCTTCCATTTTGCAAATTACTTTGTGAGTAAGGAAACGTCCCAAATTCCTGTCCAAAAAATCAACTTTTTGTCGCCACAAATGAAGCTAGAAACTGTTCCAAGGCATCCTTTAAAACATAAATGTTGTCACACGTAGAAGTCGAAGTCCAATCTTAAGTTTATAAAAAAACTTCAAAAAGTTCTCTTACTCTTGTGATCAAAAATATTGATCTGCAGCTAAACTCTGAGGCTTTTCTGGGAAGAGCTTCAGAAATATAGCAAATTATAATCAACGTATATCAGCTTTAGGCATAAATCATCAATTTCCAGTTGAAGCACCACCCACTACTGAGTACGGATATGGATACAGATAATTTGGCTAGTTGAACAGATACAGATAGCAGAGTGCTGGTTAGCATTTTTGCACTTGTACTTCCCTCGTCTCAAAGTCAGTGGGTTTTCGGTTAAATGCCTGAAATTAGGTCTGGGGTTACCACAGCCTGAAGATATTTACATGTTCTGTTCTGCCCCATAAAATATATCATTAAATGTCCCACAATTTAATTATAAAGCGCGTACATGTCTTTATGAGCAACGTCCTGAAAAAGACTACAGAGGTTGTTGGGGACATTAAACGTCATCACAGCGAACATGACTCATCTACTCACTAGTTTGTCTTTACAGGCTGACCTCAGTTACAAACTATTCTAATTATATTATAAATATAAGTTATCAATTGATTTATTTTTATCTGCATCATTTATTCTTTATTCAGATTGAGGGGCTGCTGGTTGTCAGAGATCAGCTGTACTTCTCTGGCCTCAGCTCTGAAGTCCAACCCGTCCCATCTGAGAGAGCTGGACCTGAGTAAGAACCACATGCTGCAGGATTTAGGAGTGAAGCCGCTGTTTGAATTTCTGCAAAGTCCACACTGTAGACTGAAGACTCTGAGGTCAGTTCACTGACCGTTTCTGATGTAGATCTTTAAATAATATAAATAACATGTTTTAGCACAATAACAAAGTCACTCAACTCATTTTATTGAGAAGCTCATTGATTAGGACATAGCAGTGTTGAACTACACATTTAAAATCTGAACACATTTGACTGGCTTATAAATGGATTTTCATCTACGTTATTTATTCTTAATCAGATTAAGTCGCTGCTGGTTGTCAGAGATCAGCTGTGCTTCTCTGGCCTCAGCTCTTCAGCCCAACCCGTCCCATCTGAGAGAGCTGGATCTGAGTCACAACGAGCTGGAGGATTCAGGAGTGAAGCTGCTGTGTGATTTTCTGCACAGTCCGCAATGTAGATTGGAGACTCTCAGGTCAGTTCAATGACTCTGTTACTATTGGGTCATTCCATGCCAATTCACCCAAGCCCTCCCAGTTCATGTCAGTGGTTTACTTGGAAAAAAAACAAAAAACAATAACATGTTGAAACTCCTATGGTATTCATAGGACCTTGCAAAGTCCTATAGCTGCACTACAAATACTTTTTTTAATGTTATTTTTTGAAGTTTGGCCCTCGTAGCTAAATTTCATACTTTGAGTGACTATTTGTATGTTTATTCTCAGCCTCATCAACTGCTTATTTCTCACTGGATTGGGTTGAAATTGACCTGAACATCTAAGAAACTCCAAGGATCATTAACAACACGTATTCATTTAAAGAGTGAAATGAAGAATCCTTTTCATCCATTTTCAATACCTCCACTAGTTTTCTCTTTGTTATAATCAAATGTTGATTCTGTGTATTATTAATATAGCTCTATTACATCTAGAAGTACTTTGGCCCTACATTAAAAACTGAGTGACACAGTTCTAGTTAAATATATAATAGCTCTGGAGCTAAAAATCCAGCCCTTTTTAATTATTTGTTTTTTGACTGTAGATTTTTCTCAGAAGGATCATTTCAATTTCCTTGAAATTGCATATATATGTGTATATATATATATATATATATAATATGTTTATACATACATACATATAAAAAAAATATTACTATTACACAATAACACAATGACAAAGTCAATTGACTCATTTCAGTGAAAAGTTCATTTATTAGGACATGGTAATGATGGTGAAATCTGAACACATTTGACAGGATTACGAATACATTTTTATCTACATAATTTACTCTTTATTCAGACTGTGGAATTGCAGTTCATCAGAGATCAGCTGCGCTTCTCTGACCTCAGCTCTGAAGTCAAACCCCTCCCATCTGAGAGAGCTGGACCTGGGTAACAACTACCTGCAGGATTCAGGAGTGAAGCTGCTGTGTGATTTTCTGCAGAGTCCAAACTGTGGACTGAAGACTCTGAGGTCAGACACCATTTTTTACCTCTTTGTTGTGATTTAATGATGTGAAAGTTGTGATGGCACTAAACTGCAGACTTAAAGCTCATACTATACTCATCCTTTGTGAGTATCTTAAGGGTCCAGTGTGTAGATTTCAGGGGATTTATGGGCAGAAATATAATATAACATTTATAATTATGTTTTAATTGATGTTAAAGCACGATTGATGCTATAGCCTTATGCAGCTTGTCCTGGATGTGGCAGCACACAACGTGGCGTTTCGAGGCAGCTTGTTCAGTCTATTTTCAATTTTTGGAGCATATTTTAATACGATCTTGAATAATCCCAGGAGTCCTTAGTTTCTCTGTGGTCTCCGAGTGGAATTTCTAGGTTGGCACACATCATAGGAATGTCCAACACAACGTTAACATGTTCCCTGTTTCACTTAACAAATTAAGGGGCATCACTGTGCAGTAGGTTCAACACTGTCCCATGGCTCTGCAGTCCCTGGCTGTTCCTGTATGATGCCAGCTTAGTTAGCACAATAGCACGCAGCTTGCTAGACTCACGTTTGATGCAGGCCTCTCTAAAGGCGTTTCCAGCTTTTGTAGCCATCTTTTACAAAATTAAACTCTGTGTGCATCTCCGGAAAATGTCTATACGCTTTACAAAACATTGCATCTAGTTCTTTACTTTATTCAATCCATTTGAACTTCCTATAACAGTCGCTATTGAATGTGTGCCATTTCCCAGCTAAGACAGTAGCTGAGTATTATACCAGCTTTAGTTGAATAGCTGGTTTCTCCATGGCTGATAAGGTCCAATGGTCTTTAAAGCAGGAGCATTGTCTTCTAAAGTTACATCAATTATTCTTTTTTCAGGCTGAGTTGGTGCAGTTTATCAGAGATCAGCTGTGCTTCTCTGGCCTCAGCTCTGAAAACCAATCCCTCCCATCTGAGAGAGCTGCAGTTGAGTAACAACAATCTGCAGGATTCAGGAGTGAAGCTGCTGTGTGATTTTTTGCAGAGTCCACACTGTAGACTGGAGACTCTGAGGTGAGTTCACCAACTCTCTGTAACTATTGTAGATCTTATATGTTTAATTAATGAGTGAACCTAATTTATGCTTATTCTGTACTCACATACTGTACATAAACTTCTCCAAGCGCATATTTTCACATTTCTTGAGCTAAATTTAGTCTGCAGTCACTAAAAACTTCTGTTTCCTAATAGTAGAAAATGTCCATTGTTAGTTGTTAAAGTAAATTAAAGTTCATAATGTGTGGTTTATGATCACATCTGAATACAGAAGATCCTCTCAAATATTTGGATGAAGTCTGTCTAGAGGGCTGACATTATGATGAGCCACAAAAACAAGTCGCTCGACTCATTTTAGGGAAAAGCTCATTGATTAGGACGTAGTAATGTTGAACTACACATTTACAATCTGAACACATCCTATTTGATTATAAATGTATTTTAATCTACATAATCTATTCTATATTCAGATTGTGGGGCTGCAGTTTGTCAGAGATCAGCTGTGCTTCTCTGGCCTCAGCTCTGAACTCCAACCCGTCCCATCTGAGAGAGCTGCAGCTGGGTGACAACGAGCTGCAGGATTCGGGAGTGAAGCTGCTGTGTGCTTTTCTGCAGAGTCCACTCTGTAGACTGGAGACTCTGAAGTCAGTGCATCTACTTTGTTCTTGTACAGTTTATATCTAACACTAACCCAGGCTGCAGGATTCTGGGGTGAAGCTGTTGTGTGACTTTCTCGAGAATCCATGCTGTAGAGACTGAACTGTACCTCTGTGTTGTTGAAAGTTGTGGCGATACTAAACTGCAGCTAAAAGGCTGATAGTATACCGTATCTTAAAGGTCCAGTGTGTATGTATTTCAGAAATAACTTATTATACTGGCCACTGGTGGAGCTGGCAGAGTAAGAGGTGAAGTCACATAATCTTTATTTAAGTAGAAGCACGTCATTGAACTAGACCGTTTGGAGATTTTCTAAACCTCCTTCAGCTCTGACCAGATTATTACTGATTGAATGTATTTAAGCAGGAACATCGTCCTCTAAAGTTATGTAATGTATTCTTTATTCAGATTGTGGAGCTGTAGTTTGTCAGAGATCAGCTGTGCTTCTCTGGCCTCAGCTCTGAAGTCCAACCCCTCCCATCTGAGAGAGCTGGACCTGGGCTGGAACAAGCTGCAGGATTCAGGAGTGAAGCTGCTGTGTGATTTTCTGAAGAGTCAACACTGTAGCCTAGAGACCCTGAGGTCAGTAGAGGGATGTATTGTGTTTATTTCCACTGTGTACTTCAGTGAAATCTGCATAGTGAACAGACTTGATGTCCAAAGTGTCTGCAGGTCTGTGAGCTTCACTCCCGTGCCGCTCCACTTCTGGCCCTGCTGGTCTTCACAGTGGATGTGCTGCATCACTGACTGACAGCTGATGAAGGGAGTCTCTGTAAACACTCATTCATGACTTCTGTTTTCTCTCTTCTCTCATCAGTTGGAAATGATCTCTGTAAGGGTGGTGTGGAGCGGATCAGCTGTGTACTCATGATCCAGAGAGGTTGAATCAGCTGAGATGACCCTCAGTGCTGCGGCCTGAACTGCTCTCACTGGAGATCAGCTCCAGGGTCAGACAAAATGTCATATCCACCATCATCCCTGTGTTCCTTTGACCGGTTATCATCAGTGTATCTGGACTGCTCTGCTGCTCTATCCTTCTACACAGTCTCTGCAGACACACTGCGAATCCTCCATCTGCTCCACAATCAATCACTTGCTCCACCTGGAACATTGACGAGGGATAAAAATGTGGATTATATTGAAGCTTCAGTGAGTTACACAAACTGCTTTGTTGCAACTGAGTTACTATGTTACATTGTTTCTGTGTTTTGTTGTAGTCACTTAGAAGTTATGTCATTTGACTAGTTAGGAGGAAGCAAGTATACATGACTCCTTAATCTAGTATTTAGACCTGAATATGGTGGCGTCGCTCTTTAAATTTCAAAAACTTTCCGAAAGCCAAGGAAAGCAATTAAAAAATCTGTGACATCATTATAATGTAAAGTCTACTGGCAGACAGGGAACCTGTGGGCGGGACATGTGGGATACATGATCAGGAATTAAACCCGGACAGTAGAAATGTTTTTTTGGCCTATGCATTAGCTAACTATCTAATTCCACTATAAATGTGTGACTAACGTTACATTCATTAGTAGTTCCACTTACCGTTATTCAGTTCCCCTCTACCCTTGATATGATACAGCGTAAGAGGCAGGGAGGCCACTTAGAGAGTCAAGGGGAAAGTAAGTGGGGAATTAAATGAAATGAACTTAGCTTTGCACACTTTCAGCACAAACTATACAGATTGAGCACCAGATTTAGGCTTAGCAATACACTACCTTTTTTTTTTTTTTTTTACAAAACGTGATAAACACCCGCAGATCAACTTTAATGAGGCGTCTTCTGTGGATAATTGCATTATTACATTTCATAATTAGATGCATCAGTTTCTTATTTAGACATGCGTTTGTTTGTGATCTTTGATCCATGATTATCATAACTATTACTATTACCGTTTATGGTGTCTTGCAAAAACTGTGCACTTCTTTCCATGCATTTACAGACACTGTGATAAAAAATAAATGATACAGCTAAACAACTGCTAAAATAATCTAAATATCAACTGCAATTAGTTATGATGTTTTTCAGTATATTATCTTGCTATCAATGAGGTTTTTTTTTAAAGAAACCATTTGCTTACTAGGTGAGTTAACCTATACGCATGTGTTACGTTGATGTGTAATCTGAAATATTGATGAATGTGCACCGTTGAAGTTGGTTGCCAGTTTTTTGCACTAGCTAATGCTTGCTAATGTTGCTAACACTAGTGGACGGTAACGTTGCTAATGCTAGCTAGCTAATGTTACTGATGCTAACTCTAGTGAACGTTAGAGCAGTACAGTATACTGAGCTCATACTGTGCAACTCAACCATTTTTAATTTTTCTTTCACAAAATGGCAACTACCAAGATCACTAATGAAACCCGGATACCACGAGATACCAACGATGTCATACAGTCGGCTCACAAACCTTGTTAGAAGCTGGAACCAACTGTCAGAATGATGCAATCGATGCAGAGACACATCATAATCGAGAGTCTGCAGCTCATGTTGATTGTTGATTGTATGGCCTCAACTGGACAATAAAGTTACATCGCAACATTGCTCCCATGCTTTGAATTGTAGGTGGACATTAGGCTAATGTTACTTATGTAGGAGGTATGTCAGAGGGAGGCAGAGATCATCTGCGAGTGATTTAAAAAAAACTACGGGGCACATGTTGGATTTTATGAACTTGCTGGGACGCACAAACTGGACGGGACTTCTGCCTCACAACAACTTCTATTCATGTTAGCCATTTTCACCTGAAGCTAACGTCTGCAGCCGTAAATAATAACTGTTACAGCGGGCCTTGCTAATCAGCCAAGAACTGAGGAGGCTCTGTCAACTTTGCCATCCAACTCTGAGAGAGGTGTGTGCAGCAGAGTCGATAAATGCATTAACCTAAAGTTGCCATGGGAAAAAACAACACTATTATAGATTACAACAAACATGTAAGGCAGTGCAGACGGATAGATGCATCGAGAATCGCTTTGCATTCGAATCGTTGACAGCTGAATCTTAATCGAATCAAATCATGAGACCAGTAAAGATCCAGAGCTCTACTTTCCTTCACTGCTACATCATTCAGTATATTACATCTCATCAGGATGAATCCAATCTTAAAGGACAATGAAGTGCAAAAAACACAAACGATATCATTTCTATATTTGATGATAGAACAAGCAGAAATTAATTCCTGTAACGTGAGATACAATGAGCACACATAAGGAGAATTCAAGTAAAATTTAAAAAAGTAAAATCAGGATAGACATCCGATAAAAGTAGATAAATCACAGAAAATGCTAATGATACTTTTTAAAGGACATACTTGTGCACTGTTTTATTTCTTCATTTTTTAAATATGTGTATTTAATAAACGATTGAGTTTATTTTTGATTTGATGTGTAATCACCTTGTTTTCTTTGTTATAATAAAAAATAAATGTAACACCTGTAGCTGTATATTTCTCAATGGTTTAAGCTAATTTACCGGCTCAAACTCACACCCGCACTCTTGCTCTGCAACCCAAATAAAATGTTATCCTCTTACCAAATAAAATAAATAAATAAAACATTGCAGGTCTGGATCATTGCGTGGGAGGGTAGTGAGCTGAAACAAGTGGCCATTTGTAACAAAAATTATGTACACCGTTTAATTGGTACTCACAAGTTCTGAGTTTTCACCTGCAGCGCGGGTGAAGGATGAGGAACTGGCCGATGGTTGCCAAGATGAATGGTGAGTGAGGTCACAGGCGGGACGGAGGCAACAGTCCAGACGAAGTCATAGCTGAGTGGGAGACATCTACTCTTCCAGCGGGTCCAAAGAGTTTCCTGGTCCTCTGTGAACACACATAAACAAAAAACAAGATTGTGAACTTCTGTGTACTGTGAAACCATAAAACCATGATGTTTTCCTGAGATAGTTATTGTGAAAATCTCATATTGTTGCAACCCCACATGAGACTCTACACGTTTTGCTGTCATACTCACAAACATTGTGTCTACACTTGAATAAGAGTTTTTAAATTTCAGATAAAATATAAAACTCTCATCTAAGTGTCAAACCTATCAGGCCACAGCCATGACAATTATACTGAGGATCACACATGATCTTAAATCTATAGCTAACAAGCAGCATCTGTTGAATTATTGATTACATTTAATGATTTATGTAACTTCTACATGTGATAAATACCTGTAAATAATCCAATATAATATAGAAGCAGAGTAATAAAAAACACAGCTGTCCACTGCAATGTGTTTCCTCTGTCTGATCTCCTACTTATAACTGACGTCAGCACAGGACATGTGTGAACACAAGGGGGCAGCGCAGGCAAAGGAAACAGTGACGAGTCAAACAGCAGGTGGCAGCGACCCAAACTAAGGTTTCCTCCACAGAGAAGAGTCGCAGAGCTTCCACAGGATTTAACTGAGACTGAACTCACTCAGACTGACGTCAGCTAAAAATGACACACTTGTTTCCAGTCACCTCAAAGCCTGAATATAACTGGCAGGCAGAAAACATTCAGGCTGCTGGAGCAACGATTCTTTCTACTATTGTTGTCCGAACATTTATGGGGAAGTTTTCTCCCTTTTCAGGAGTGGAGGGTTCTTTATGCAGCCAGTTTGTTGCAGTCCTCTGCTTGTAATTGTGTCTTCGTGTCTTTGGTAAAAACTTCACATTACATAATACCAGTTACCATGTTACCAGTAGGCACATTTACTTCCATGCTCAAAAATAAGATAATTAGCATTTTTCTACTATTTGTCTTCGTTTATTAGAAGGTGACCACTTCACCTAAAAATGTAAAGTCAGTCATAACCTCCTCCCTCCAGGCTGATGGAAAGGGGAAGTTTCGTGGTCTATAAAACATTGCGGGAGCTTCACAGCAAAACAGCGTTGCAGCATTCTGCTAAACAACTGAACCAAACCAAAAAAAAAATTACTCCACACAGCTCGTCCAACATAAGGAAATCTCCGGAAGCCCTGAGATCCCAAATAGATTTAAAAAGATGTTATTTAAACTCTTGATGCAGTGTTGAGCTCGAGCACACACTTCAGACAGGATGTGCATTCATGTTTTTGCTGAGCAGTAAAACTGAAAACTTCGGCTTTAAAGGGAAATGATAGTATTTATAAACCCGGGCCCTATATTGACATGTTATGATGTATAAATTATTAATACTAAAACGTAACTGCAACGTAATCCTTTGGGGCAACTCCGACTGTCAAAGTTACGATATTACAGATTCCCATTGCTATAAAACTGTTTGTTAAATAATACGATCAGTTTTGTAAGCACAAACAAGTCTCGCTCAAGGAGAAGACGACGACGGTGGAGACGTGAGTCGGAGTTGGAGTGAGGAGTTTGGAGTTTACCTCGAGGAAGTGCCAGCAAGAAGTTATTTTAAAATTCATGGCTGAATTATGGACGTAACTTTGACAGTTGGAGAAGTCCCTTTTTTTTTTTAAAGCCAAAATCTCCATTGTAAACGATCTGAAAAACTAGTGTTCAGAGATCAGCAGTAAGGAGGAACTGCAGGGAATGATCTGAGGTCTCTGAACCAACCTGACCTTCATCCTAACTTAGATTTATCAGAACTGAAAACAAGCAGGAAACAGAAGGAGTTTGGTTTCCACTGGAGGGCTGAAAACCCCAGACTTTTGTTATTTAAGAAGACTTGCAGGATTTGCCACCTGATTGCCTCATTTGTGTTCTCAGATTTTAAATATTTGGGGCAGACTGTGTGTTCTTGTGATATTAAAGTATTTTGTGTAAACCAGCTCAGACCTGCAGTGGAAAACCAGCTATTGGTGGAATCAATAGACTAAATTCAACTCATTAGATGCTCTACGGGTGATTCAGAGTTTGCCCAGTGTGTGGCCTTTGATTATGAAAACTATCTGCTCGTCTTTCTCTCATTATCCCTCCGTCTCTAATGCTGCCTTCCTTTTCTTACAGCCGAGTCTCTCCGGCACACACAGCCTCTCCTCTGTTTGCTGTAATCCGACAGCAGCATTAGCAGCAGTGATGGTGGTGGAGGTTTTCACAGTGAAATAGGCAGGAAATGGAGGGCTGATGAAATATTAATGTGGAATCATGGGAGGTCCAATGAAATCCATTAGGAGGCTCAAATCAATGGGAGGAGTAAGTAACACCAGACTCCCTCCCCGAATGACCCTGATGAAAATAACACAGTGGTGGAAATACAGAGTCTCTGCAGTGAATAGACGGAGGAAATGTGAACATTACATTCCTTCATAAAATACAAAGATGCACTCTTCTCTCCCCTCTTACAACAGTGAAAACCTCTGGAATAATTATTCCCAGTAATATGGCATTAAAATGAAATGTAATTTAAATGGATATTTAGTGGGAAAGTGCATTATAGAGCTCTGATGAAATGTCCTGCACGTCTGGTGGGGCGTGGGGCAATTACAGGCAATATACTAGACCAGCAGCTCCTCTTGCTGCCGGCCAGGACCTCCCAACTGGCTTCAAGATAAATCTGAGGGGCTGTGAGATGGTCAAGAGGAAAGGAAAGGAAAGGAAAGGAAAGGAAAGGAAAGGAAAGACGAGGGGAAAAAACATGTCTGCAAAACAAAATTCAGCTTATTTCTTCAAAATTCAAGTCTTTGCTTTTACTTTCAAAAGACTGAGGAATCTAAAACAATTAAAATGAAACAATGATGCCTGTAGCTCTAAAATATTATGAAATCTGTTAGCTAGCACGCTAACAGGGCTGTGAGTACACAGCCATGCTAGTGGCTCTGTGAGGCTACTTGCTAACGTACAAAGACCACACTAACACTTTGATGTTGACCTCATCAAATATGTTGTGTCACCATATTGCCCACACTGTTTATATTTGTATATATTATGTATATAAAATTCTATTTATATTTTTGCTCTAGCTCTTCTTCTTACCTTTTTATTATATTGTTTATTTTTCTACTATTATTATTATTATTGTTGTTATATTGAACTGTTTGGCTGCTGTGACGCACAAATTAGAGCTTTATAGAAAAATAATAAATAGACCTTTTTTTTTTCAAACATTCAGAGCCCATCTTCATAAAAAAAGCATCACAATACTTCAGTCGTCACCAGAATATCACAAAACTCTCCTGAGATGCTCTGAGTTTAAATGGTTGGCTCTTTAACTGAAGCAGCAACAGCTGAGATCAAATGACATCTACCAGAACACGACGAGCATGCTGCTGGAAGCCTCTCTGTACAGTACATCCCATATACAGTTGTCAATAGGCCCCTCAGGGATCTTGGCTTCTCCACATCTACATACATCATCGTTTTCCCAACACAGCAGAAATCTAAACCGGCAGACTCAGAAGCTGCGGCTCCTTCCTCTTCTGCCTCTCTCCTCCTCAGCTCTTTTAAACCTCTTCTCCACCTCCTCGACTTCCTCCTGCTTCCTCTCACTGCCAGTCCTTTTCTTGTAGTTGCCTCCATTTCATGTACTGCACATGATTTGAACATGGCTGTCATTTATGTTCCTCACAGGATGAACACTGATGTGCATCCATTTCCTACATCAGCAAGCATTTTGTGGAGTCCTGCTACATATGTTTAAAAGTAGTTTAAATCCTTTAGTGTCTCAGAGGGAGCTGTGTGAAGTCTTTTGTTCAGTCAGCGTCAGCAAAGACTTTAAGTTTGAAATGAAACAAATCTGTGGGTGTGGAGTCAGAAAGAAGTGAGCAGACTACGCCTCAGCTCCAGGCTACCTGCAGTACACAAGCACATTTTCAACAAGCTGTCAGCAGTTGTAGTTTCATTGTGGGTAATGTAGGCACCAGGTTTTATCAAGAAAGACGTAGAAATGCAGTTAAAGAGACAATGGCTGAATCCAAATGTGACGTACCGTGACGTGTTCACTGTCATCGCGTCAAGTCTGTGAGGGCGGGAGCAAGGCTGATACAAGCCGCTGATAGGCAGGCTAAAAGACTACAATAATACAATGATTACCTCTTCAGCCTATACTTCGATATATTTTTGTATAATGATGTGGCTGAATATTATTTCCAGCCAAGGCCTCAGTGATATGGCTAAAAAGTCTATCACAATATATAAGATTTCATTATCATAATTATTGATCATGTTTAATGACCTGTCCTATTTTTTTTTTTTTACGTTATTTCCCGTTTTATTTTGAAAGAGTCATATTTCTTGGCTGTTTTGCTTCCTGTCTTTGTGTTTCCTTTATCAGCTGTGACTCATCAGTCTCCGGTACGTTATGGTTGTCGTGTGCTTCCTATCATTCGCTAGTCACTGATTTCTGTTTCATCTGATGTACCTGACACCTGTTGCTTGTTTGTTCTGGACCTTTCTTGGATTTGTTTGCCGGTATTGGACGTCCTTCCTGGTTTTGACTCCTGCCTGCCTCAACTTCAGATGAGACTTCGTACCTTCATTTTGGTGTAAATAAACTGCGTCCCTCAGACATCTATGTCGGAGTCCTTCACTCGAAATCTTGTTCACCTGCACATCAGCTGTGACAGATTCTGGTACACTGATTTTATTTCATTTATTTTTAAACTGTCGAACTGAATTGGAAAGACTCTTAAAACTCGTGTTTAGTTTCCTTTATAGAGACCTAATATTTTATGGTAGCTAGTATTTGCATTTTTTCTCCAAAGAGCACTGACCTTTATAACTTTATCTTTGATTTCTGGATTCTGACATCTCTTTTTTTTGGAAAATATCAACTGTAAACAAAAATATACAATTATTTTATCCTTTTTCCCTCTCAGTTCAGTGCTGCTCATTAACTCTATTTCTCTGAGCGCACTGCAACAACTGCAGGCATTTCTGATGAATATATCAAGATACTGCTCAGCTGCTCGCTATATTAGTAGCTGATCAGCCGGGTGACACAGGTTAGGGAGGTTATAGGAAGAAAATATAATGGACTCGAATAGAAACCAAAAGTGGGGGGACATGTCGCCACCACTGCCAAGTGGAAATTGTGCCCTTGGTGAGATGTAATCTTCCAACAGTAAAAGTCCCTTTTTCCCAGATCTAATTTGGTGGTGAACAAGAAGGCGTAAAGTTGTGAATGGGTCAGGAGCAGTAAAAGATTTTTGATTTGAGAAATCCTTTCCTTCTGAAAAGTCGTCCCAAGCAGAGACACGACTTGCCTGACAGCGTGGTGCACAAGGCAAACAATACAACAAATTTCCAACAAGCCCTGAAGAGCGATGGGTTTACTGCGGATGCTGATGAATGCTCACTAAATATCACAGCTATCTGTGGTGCAGAGCAGGGGATTGATCCAGGAGGAGGAGGAGGAGGAGACAGAAAGGAACAGATGAGGGAGGAGTGAAGCCAGGAGAAAGAAAAAAGAAGAGGTGGATGAATGGGACAAGGGGTGATGAGGGGAAGGATGGACTCTGAGGAGGCATTAGTTTGAAATGAGAAGAAGACAACGAGGAGGAGATGTTGGTATACGAGGCAGAGAGAACTGGAGGAGAGGAAGATGAGGAAATGACTAAGGAGGCTGCTGGAGAAGTCAAGCAAAGAAGGTCGGCAGGAAAACAAGGGGAGGACTTTTTTGATCCATGGAGGTTTTATGTGAGAGAAAAGTGATTTAAAAATCTGTGACGTCATCACAATGTAACGTCTATGGGCCGAGTGGGAAATCTCAACTCAACTCTGCTGCACGTTTCTTGACCACCATCCATCCCAGTGTTTCACGGTTATGGCAGGGAATGATTATGGTCATAGTTCAAGTAATGTCAGCTAACAGCCAGTTTCTTCTGGTGTAGCCATCTAGATGACAGATATCCAGGTTAGTGTCTACAGTCCGAAGCCCCGAGATCCAAAAGTGATTTGAAAAGACGCTTTTTTACACATTTTTAAAGTCGAAATCTTCACCGCAGCTGCTGAGCTACAAGTGTGTGCACAAGCTTGACCGCACATCGTGGGTGTAAATGAATAACTTTCAAAATCATGGAGACTTGCATTACACCAGACGAGCTGTTTGGAGCCATTTCGAGTCCTTTTTGGTTGTTTTTTTAGTCTCCAGCTGCTTCACTTGTTTAGGAGAATGCTGCAACGCTGGTTTGTTTTTTAAAATATTTTGCAAACAAAGAAACGTCACCTGACTTTCATTTTTGGGTGAACTTTTCCTTTAAGACAAGAGAAACAACGTTTTCGGCTTATCTTATCTAATCTATCTGTACATGAATGCAACTAAAAAAGATGATCAAAAACTAAATTGTCATCAGAAGATAATTCTGATCTCTTAGTTCAGTCAGTTTGCACTGGTTTAATCTTAATAATAATCTTAAATATGCATCGTTATTTATTTAAAAAGATGAGTGAATGTACATGTACATGTACTCACTGAGCCTGCGACTAGTTAATGAGTTTAGTCAGAATAAAATGGAAATACTTGTGACGCTGCTTTTTTCTATCCAATTATCAAACATACAGTGGAAACTCATTTAGACATCGACTTGAATGTGCACTGGGCAGCTGGGGAGATGAGACAGGAGAAGGTGTAGAAATGAAGCAGGAAAGAAAAGGATTGTTTTTGGGTGAGGAAGAAGAAGAGGAGAAAAGCAGGTGGAGGAGGAGGCTGGAGCGAGTCGGGCTGAAGGAGGGCGAGGAGCGGCTGGTAGAGGGAAAAGGTGATGGCAGGGGAAGGAGGGTGACATTTGAACAAAGGGAAGACAGACAGCAGCGGAGGAGGAGGTGGAGGAGGATTACTGGATGTGGCAGTGGAGGTGGGAAGAGTCTGAGGAAGAGAAGGGATTATTTTGGATGAGGAGAAAAAGAGGAAGATGAGGAAGACGATGACCACAGGAAGCAAGGAAGGAAGGAAGGAATACCAGGAAGGAGTGGGAGGATAAACTGATGGCTGAATGCGTGACGTGCCGACAAAAACCAAACAACGAGTTCTCACCAGGCTGGAAGAAGGATGGGTCGAGCTGTCTGCAGCTGTGAGGGGAGGAGGGGAGGGAGGAAGGACAAAGTGGTGAAGGAGGTGGAGATGGAAGGAGAGCGAGATGATCCAGGCCGGAGCAGAGTGGTAGTTTCAGAGAAACAAAAGAAGATGTTAAGAGAGGCTGAAGTGAGGAACACACAATCAGGAGAACACGATGAGGAGGAGGAGTATCACAGCATGGTGTACAGTCAGAACAATACCACAGATTTCCAACCAGCCTGAAGAGAGATAAGTTTAGCTGTTAGTGAACAGTGGTTAAATGTCAGCGCTTGTCTGCAGGACAGGAAGAGGAAGAGGGCTAGATGAGGTGGCAGGAAAGGAAGCTGTTGAATTAATATTTACTGGATATTACTGCTCTCTGTCAAGTCTTCTGTTCCTGCACAGCACATAATGCAGCTTACGATCACAAAGGAGCCCAGAGAAAATCTTATTTTTGAAACAGTGGGTCCTGACGACGGACAGAAGCAGACAAACGCAGCGTCTCATTTCTAGCCGGCGTCAATTTATTGTTTTTATGACTGAAACAACCGCTGTTAGCAGGCTTTATCAGCAGAAGCTAGCTTCTTAATTCAAACATCCTGACTGGGTCGAAAACAACTTCTCAATGTTTCCATCTGGCTGAAGAACTCATTGGTTTCATCAAGTTTAAAGCAAACAGCTTAAAAAGCTACCTTATCTTTTGAACGATGTGAGAAAAACACAGATCAGTCCGTCCAGATTGTTTTCTATCATCTTACTTTCTGTTTATAGTAGAATAAAATAAAATAACGCAGCCTTTCTCTTATATTGCCAACATTGTTCTAGAGGCCGCGTCCTGTTTGAATGAACTTTACCTCAACAATCATCGGACAAAACCGACTGAGCGACACATGCTAACAGCAAGTCTGAGCTCCACGTCGTGGCCAGACAGTATTAAAGCTGTAGGTTTGTGTCGTACAGAGAAGCTGATTAAAACTTTTAGACTGAGTTACACAGATTAATAAAAGCACTTCTCTTTAACACAAAAATGCACATTTGTGTTTTTAGCCCACAGAGCTCCAGCTCCCAAAGATTCGAGGCCCAGAAATGTGCCCGTGTTGCTACATACAGACCTCTCTTCTTCAGACGGCGACAAGTAATAAATAAACGGGGTCAACTGTAATATTAACACATGATGAGAAGTTCACAGGCACCACACTGCTTTCCATAATGAGTCATTATCAGACATAATAAATGTTTGAGCTTTTCCAGGCTGTTTCCTCCATGAATAAAATTTACCATTGCATATTAGAGAGCTGAAGATGTTTGATAGGATTCCCAGAATCATCGGTCCAAAAGATTGCACCCATATACTCATTACCTCAGCGTGCGGCCGGTGATGGTGAAATCTTTTTACAACCTTGATGCAGTGTAATATAGTTATATATTCATTTTCACACTCTAGGATTTTTAATCCAGTGACCCTTTCAGTTAGCTCCACTTTTCAATTTCATGTATTAATTCATGACAACGGTTTCCTCTTCCAGGGAGATGAACACAAATCTCTGTTATCCTCTAATTTTACAACCTTTCCACTGTTTCTTTACATGCTGTTGAACTTCAACAGTGGATATAAGCGGAATTGTTTACATATATATATATATATATATATATATATATATATATATATATATTTACTGAGGGTTATGTTGCTGAATTAGACCCAGAACCAGACCTCGAAATAAATTGGGCTCTTCTGATTCCTCCATTTTGTGCCTCCGCCCTCCAGACTGTCACCTGGAAATTGATCTAAGCGCGCGGTACTGAAGGATGTCTTAATTCCTACATGCATCTCCAGGAGGGAGGAGGCTTTGCTGGAGGAGCTATAAGTGAGGATGCACAGATGAAACCTTTTCAGAAGTCTTTGCCAGTGACGCAGAAAACAGGCACGCCTGGGAAAAAGTTTTTTTTTTCATAAGTTGTGTTTTTAGATTATTTGTGTAGCAAGACACAAAGACACTCACCTTGATATTTTCTGTCACATTATGCTACGTTGTGAATTGAAAAGTAAAGATAAGTTGTCATGAACACGATTATGCTCATATGACAAAGATATTAAAATACAGTGTTAGAACAGATCAATGGAGAGACGATGCAGCTGCGCCACACATCCTATTTAATTGACGTCGCTCTAAAATATGGCTCCGGAGCACCAGCTTCTCATTATGTTAAATGCCTCAGCTCCTCTCTCCTCGTGTCTCTTTAGTGCCTCCTCTGTTCACCAAGGTTTGATTTAGTCATTTTGGGGCCTAAGGCGAACACAGACATCGGGGCCCTCCACATCCTAACTTCATCCTCATTAAAACACCCACCTGTAACATCTTCTCCTCAAGCTTGATCTTCTCTTCACCATCACTGACACAGTAATCGTGGTCACACATCTGGAACTGCATTCCTGTCTGATGAAGGGAAACAAACGAGACTCAGTCGAGCAAAGTGTAACTGTTTACTTGTGTAATGTTCATACATGTTGCTGGCTCAGAGATGTGATCATATTAAATGGGTGACATTTGCAGTTGAGCAGAGGTTAAAAGATCATGTGATCTATATTGTGAATTGAAAGAGGAGTTTAAGGTTGAAAGTTATCTACTTTGTGAGAACAGGCGGTACACCCAGGCTGTATCTAATAACAGATTTCCTAAATTAACCAGAACATGAACATACAAAGGTCTGGAAGGAAACAAAAGACTTTGTCCTTTATGTAATGATACTCGTCTGGGGGACGAACATCATGTTTTGTAAAAACACAATTATCGTTGAAAATAGAAATAATTATCTTCCAAGATACTTTGTTAAATATCCGTCTATGTTTAAACTTATACTCTTATTGATAAACCAAAGGTTGTATGTAAACCTGGAGTATTTTTGAGTAACGCCTTGTGTCTCTTTCGTCTTGAATCTATTCTGGTTGTCTGGTTGTTTGTATATTGTATTATGGTAATGTTTTACACTGTACCACCATGTGTGGTCAAGAGTAAATAATAATAATAATAATAATATAAAAAAAACACAACAAAACATATTCACCCATTGTAAAATCCTTCATAAACAATATAATCTCTGCCAGATAAGACTGGACTTTAGTTCATGTGGAAGAGGGTGAGGAGCTGCACATCGGAGCTGTTTTTTTTTCTCCTTGGGAATAATTCAAACCTCAATGTTTCTTTTCAAACTGATGTTTATGTCATGAGTACCTGTACACAGTAAATGGACATTACACGGGTAAAAAGCGACATCATTTTTTTTGGGAGCGAGGTTGATTTTTCTGCGCTTTCCAACCGTAAATGGAGGCATCGACCAATCATGTGAGACACAGACGTCACATCACAACTCGTGAGAATGGCGAGCCTGTCGATTGTTCATGTCTTTCACCACTAGGGGGCGACCGATATGGTATTTATATATAAATATTGTACTTTGTACTCCACTACATTTATCTGACAGCTTTAGTTACAAGTTACTTTCCAGCTTCTTCCTGTCCAGTGAAAACCAGGTTTCTCCAAACGATGGTTTTGAATATGAATGTTTGTGATGAACTGAAGGATGAAATCCCTCTGAGATCAGCTGCCTCGTCACAAAATAGAAAACTAGGATAGACCGATATTTAGCTTTGTCGGATTCGATTGGGGATTTTTCTGTCAGACTGCTGATAAAATAAATTAATAAAAAATAAAAAATAAAGGTGCCATTTTGGCTCTGATGCAACACATCACAATTAATAGCCAAAAATCACTGAATAATCAGAATCTGCAAAGTAACTAGTAACTAAATGCATCAAATAAACTTAGAGGAAGTATAAAGTAACATAAAAGTACTCAAGTAAAGAACCTGATAATTGGAAAAAAACAGTACTTCAGAGAAAACTGAACTTTGAACTTTTACTTCAAGTGAATATCGATCCCAAATAACTTCAGTGAAGTTGGTTTTGAGTTGGATATTCGACAGAAATTCGCAAGCCACTCCAACATTTCAAGTGCACCCGTATTGCAGACTTTACAGTAAACACACGGAGAAGACGGCTACAGCGTGTACAGACTTCCTGTTTTCAAAATAAAAATTTGGGATATTTAAAGCAGAGATACTGTGTTTAAAGCTATTGAGAAGCTATTGAGCTGAGATGCTAATATTTAGATATAAAAATTAATTAAAATTCGGAACAGATGTAAAATGTAAAAACAAGAGGTGTATCTCATGCAGCCAGTGTAGTTTCATGATCCCACACTGATTTTGAATCAATTGATCACATGACTTGGAAGCTATTGAGCTAAAATGCTAATATTTACATATAATAATTAATAAAAAATAATAAAAAATATTTTGAGATGTAAAATGTAAAAACAAGAGGTGTATCTCATGCAGTCAGTGTAGTTACATGATCCCACACTGATTTTGAGTCAATTGATCACATGACCTGGAAGCTATTGAGCTAAAATGCTAATACCTGGGAGCTATTGAGCTAAAATGCTACTATTTCCATATAATAATTAATAAAACATTAAGAGATGTACAAGAGAACAGAAGTCGGTACACGCTGTAGCCGTCTTCTCCGTGTGTTTACTGTAAAGTCTGCAATACGGGTGCACTTGAAATGTGGGAGTGGCTTCTTGCGAATGTCTGTCGAATATCCAACTTCAAACCAACTTCACTGAAGTTCCTAAATATCAGTTTTCAGTCTCCGGTATGCTGATAATACCTGCATACTTTGAGCAGTCCTCAGTGTAGCTGCTCATTCAGACAGGGTTAATACTCACCAGCTGTCTCCTGCAGGAGGACCGCGGCTCTTCACTCGCGTGAAGCGGCAGCAGCGCTAACGCTCCCCGGGCTGACGGTGACATCAGCGGGCAGCTCCTCGCTGTCAGCACCGCTAGTGCTAACACAAGGAGCTCCTGCCTCTTCCCGCTGTGTCCTGGTGATGTCATCAGTAATGGCCGCCGTGAATAATCTCGTCACCTTTGGTAGTTTTGCCACAAACTTTCTGTTTTCCTCCCGCTGCAGTGACTTCACTTCACATCAGTTCGTACTTCGCGCTGTTCACTTTGTTTTGCTGCTCTACTTCCTGAATCACCTGTGCACATGCGCAGTAGGGTGGAATAGTCCAATGGTGTGGGGACTGAAGGGGGGGCCAGAGACACTCATCATGGATTAAACTCTGCTGCCATTTCAGCGAATGGATTTTTAGAAAAACATAATTAATTAGACTAATGTAAATAACAACTTTATTAATTATAAGTTCATGCGGTGGTTTATGGAGCCTTAGTAGCTTTGGGCCCACAGCACTTCCCTGCCTTTGCCTGCTGGTTACTGATGAACGAGACGAGGGGACAGACTTTGGTTTTTGCCTTGATGATGTGGAGGCACTTATACTTTTTTCAAATATTTCCCTTAAACATATTTCAGAAGTAAATATTGTACTCCCCCCCCCCCTTCACTACAATAATCTAATAACTTTAGTTACCAGTAACTTTTCAGATTACATGCTGCATCACAGTCAAAAGAGTGATTGTTTAAATTAACTTCTTTTGTCTTTAGTCAGAAAAATGCTGAATATCAGATCCAGGCCGATAATCGACCTTCAGTATACAGTAGGCTGTATGCATACATGTAAATATACTGCATGTGTAATTTACTTTTGATACTTTAAGACTTTTACTCTAGTACTTTTTGTATGTGTGACTTTCACTTTTACTAGGGTAATATTTTAAAACTCAGGTATTACTTTTGGGTACTTTTAACAACACTGGGTTTTCGAGCATTTCATGTTAAAATAAAGCAATTTATGCTTCACTATCCTTTCAAAAATATGATGGACATAAGGTACAAGAGAGTAAGTAACAGACAAAACGTCTCCGGACAAAATTAAACTGGGTATGTTGCAGTCGTGTGCGTCATATTTTCTTGATTGCTTCCACATCAATGTAATTTCCCAAATACTGATCAACACTTACTGTATATGACTGTAAATGCACTGCTTTGACTCTGTGCATGTTGCATGTCGTTGATATCTGTTAAACCTCCTGTCTCTTCATACTTTACTTACTTCACTTGTTCACTCTTATTTTGAAGGCTGTAATCTGCATTATGAGAGGCAGCGTCACAGCACCTCATTTCGGGTGATGTTGGGTTGGAGGTCAGCCACACAGTCACTCCTCCACTCCTCCTCCAGTCACCAGATCCTTTGTCTTGAGGTAAGTAATACCTCCGCCTGAGGCCGGGGCTGCATGCAGGCAGATGGTGTCTCAGACGAGGAACTTCTGGTTCAAGGGGCCAAATATCCAACCAGACGACCCTTAATCCAGTCAGCTCTCTGCTTCACCTCCTCTCCTCCTGCCGCTGTGTTTTGCTCTCTATCAAATTGTGTGACCTCCTCTTCCTCCTGAGTGCCCCAAATGAAACCTTTCTTTGGCTACACCTCCATTACCTGTGTTCACACCTCGGTGTAGGGTGTCCTGATTCTGGCTGGGATAGAGGGGTAGGGTGAAGTGCTCGGGCTACATGTGATCTTTTGTAGTTGATGACTTGATTGATAGTGTGAAGCTGTGAGCGAATTACGAGCGTCCACCTACAGTTGGCCGAAAAACTTTAGTGGATGAAAACGTAGCTAAGTTTACTTTTTCTGAAAATTCAGTTAAAATGTGTGACGCACACTGCTCGTCTGGCTGAAAGTGCTTTTATTCTTTCATTTGTTTGTGTGTTTGTTGTTTGTCCCGCTCTGCCTCCTCTCCCGCCCTTCAGGATCTGATGGATGATCCTGGTGTCCACATGATATTTAGAAGAGTTTGTTTCGCTTTCTCTTTCTTCTGCCATCTCAACCTGTCTGTCTGTCTGTCTGTCTGTCTCACTTGCCATTTGTATTTCAAAGTAAATGTCACATACAAGTAATCCCCCCCATGAAGCCCCTTTTTCCTGTTTCTGCTGCAGCTGCACACTGTACTCCTCGACTGCTGCTGCACCTCCATCATCCCTCTCATGTCTTCATTCCCATCACTCCTTCACTTCTTTTTATTGCAACCACTACCTCTATCTACCCCTCTCATATCCCCTCCTGCCCCTCCTCCTCCTCCTCCTCCTCCTCCTCCTCTGTCAGCCGTGATGGATAAGGTCTTGTGATTGCCTTGTCAGACCTCTGGAGCATCTGCCCCTTTGGGACGATGATGTTTTTGTGTATTGTGTGTGCATGTGTCTCTGTTTACTCTCTCTCTCTCTCTCTATGTGTGTGTGTGTGTGTGTGTGTGTGTGTGTGTGTGTGTGTGTTGTCCCTGGCCCCCGGAGTTGATTGGATTGGATTGCATTTACAGGCAGAAGGGCCGGATGGATGAACAAAGCACTGTCAGTCAGGCCAAGCCCTCCATCCCCGCCCAGCTCAGATATAAGCTGTGTGTGTGTGTGTGTGTGTGTGTGTGTGTGTGTGTCTGTGTGTGTGTGTGTGTGTGTGTGTGTGTGTGACATGCCCTTTTTTCCCATCAAAATCCAGACAAGCACTTTCTTATTTTAACATGTTTAACCTGGTGTAAAGCTGTGTATTTTTGAACTGAAGGCACTTCTTGTCACTGACAATGAGTCCCTGCGTTAGCTTTTTGCTTCAGGTCTGTTTTTCATCTGACTTCAGTTTGCAGAAAGTGAAATGAGGGTGATAGATGTTTCCTGAAGTCTGTTCAGAGCAGATATTTGGTTAATGTACTTGTCTGGCTGTATTCATGACGCTTCTTTGCACAAAGAGTTGCTGAAAATTATTAGAATTATGATGTTTTCTCAGATTTTCTCTTACAGCTAAGACTTGATCCTGGTTAAGATAAGTTATTCACAATCCTTCTTAGCCCTTAAAGTGATAGTTTGGTCTTTTGATGTGAGGTTGTATGAGGTCAGTGTGTTACCTGCAGTAGACGACCGTCAGCTCTCCGCCTGTGTGGAGAAGCTGCATGAAGCACTGACAGGGAAGCAGAGTGTTGTACTGCTATACAGCAGCACTGACGGCAAGACAGATTTCAGCTACCTGAAAGAAGGCACACCTTTAATATATATATATATATATATATATATATACATATAACTAGAACACGTCACCCTGTTCTAATACAACACTAACATAATGCACATTTTAAGTCAACATAAATAAAAAGGTTTTTAATGAAAGTATCTGCAAAATGTTCACTGACTTGTTTTCAACAATGTTACAGTAATGTTGAGGTAACTCAGAGGACTCATAATGATGTAACACACTCACATGTTACACATTTTAAACTAAAGAAATCCTGACATATACTGTTTTTTTATCATTCTGTAATATTCGTAATATTGCAAGTGTTCAAAATAATGTGATTAGCAGGATTCAAACCCTTCGTGGTATTATGTGTAACGTTAATGCAAATATCGTCTTTCTGCAGGCTGAGATGTCGACAGACGGATGAATGTGTTTGAGCTAAAAAAAACAGCATCTGGTCCCTTTAATGCAGCTCTGACTTACAAAAACACTCAGTCAGCAGACTACATGAACTGGTTTCTGCAGCCCATCAGTCTCTGCTGTCTCCTCCAGACTGTCCTGGTACTGTCTCACAGACACACACACACACACACACACACACACACACTTACTTTTGAAGTTAATATTGTTTTTGATTCATAAACAAAGGTGGAACTGAAACTTTTGCACAAGTGATGAGCAGCGTGAACGCCAGCGTGAAGAGCTGCACCGGCTCTCTGAAGCTGCCCTTCATTTCCATTCACTGATTTACTGTTTTAAGTTTGTGACGCCCGTATTGTTCAGCTCCGGCCCAGATGCTCCTGTTAAGAACAAACTCTCTAAATGTAAATATGTGAAACTGAATTCAAAGGAGAGAAAAACGGAAGCTGATTGTTTGTGGAGGGTTCAGACTTGGAATATGTGAATCAAACTGTTTTTTGACGTTAAACTTCTGGTTCATCTTTTTTTCAAACATGACGACTAGAAAAGACGAAAGTTCAATGATGAGAGGGAAAACGATTATTTTGTTGCTGAAGCTTCATGTAATGACTCTGTTGAGCGTGAAGGACGCTCACTGCATTTCTTACAGTGAACGTCTTCAGAGAGTTTCCAACCTATGGGGACATTTTTATGTAAAAGTGTCTTATTGAGACGAGACACACTTATAAAACTGCACATTTATGTAAAGAAAAGGGGCTTAGGACATGAGAGAGCGCTGTTCACTTCCTGTTTCCTGTCAATGATAAAAAGTGACATGATAACAGTCGGAGGACAAGAAAGGTCTGAGGAAAGTGTCCTTGTTAAAACAGGCGGAGTGACACGGTACTCAGCTGGATGTGTTTCATGGGAACCGTCTACAAATACTGACAAGTACTCAGGCCGAGAAAGACTCAAGTGTGATGTTTAGTTGCTCGCTGAAGCGCGTATGGCTACATCCTGCAAAAACCACAGACATACGGCAGAAGCACAAGCTTTTAGGGAGTCCTCTTGGACTTTGTGAATCTAAAAACATGTCACACTTCCTACTTTACTTTAGACAGACAAGAGTCACAATTACTAAGACCACTAGAGGACGCCGTCACTTCAACATAAAAATGCATCAGTGATTTTGGGGTCACTTGCTGAAACGAACAATGCTCTTGTTTTTCACAGAAGGATGTCTGAAGCTATTTCTATTAAATACTTAAAAACACTGAATACATTTTTATGTTCACGTGGTGAACAGATGAAAATAGGTGAGTGTAACATTGCATTTTGGCCGCTCTCTCTTTCTCCTCTCTAAAATAAAACATCTCATATAAATAATAAAAACGAACATGTTTAAATAGAAACCAAGCACAGCTGACTCCCACTCCATCCCGTCAGCGTGTCGTTGTCTCCCCCCTGCTGGTGTTAGCCTGCGCGCAGATGTGACATCTGTATCATTATCTGCAGCGGACGAGCTGCTTTGTGTCCGTCTGCGTCCTCGTGTGAACAGGAGGCTCTAATTTTGTTTAAAACACAGAGTCGAGCCGCAATCCCTGTAATTACTGTCTGCCTCACTTGCTTGTCTTTATCTGTTTGGTCAGCGAGAGACGACCAGAGGAGATAAAGTGTGTGTGTGTGTGTGTGTGTGTTGTTGTGGAGGCTGCAGACGAGTTGTTCAGTTTGTAATAGATCAACGTCACGTGTGTGTCTGCAAGGCACACACACTGACAGACTCACAGCGACATGTTAGGACACACAGATACGTTTCATGCAGAGAAAATACAGTATCGAGTGTGTGTGTGTGTGTGTGTGTGTGTGTGTGATATTTGACCAGCTGTTGAGCTCTAAGCTTATTCTAAGACACACTTTCATCTCAGGCAGCTCTCAGTGTTTACAGAAGGAGGCTCGCAGCCGGCACGTGTGTGTGTGTGTGTGTGTGTGTGTGTGTGTGTGTGTGTGTGTGTGTGTGAGACAGACACACATTTATATATGTGTGTGTGTTGAAAGACGAACAAAACAGAGCGCGTGTGTCCCTGATGTACCTCGTATCATCAGTGGTGGAAAATACCTCTACTGCAGTAGTACTTCTACTGCACTCCGAGTTAAAGGAGCAATCTGTAGTTTTGGAGAATATATTTAACATTAACAGACAATATTAATGTGGTAATAATAAAAAAAATTACATATTATTTTTTATATAAGTGAATAAACGAGCTGTTCTCAGAGGACAATCAGGTCCCAGAACACAGTTTGAAGCTAGAAAGGTGGCAGGGTCCGCCACATATAAACTTATATAAACTCCTGTAAGGTCAGTTTGTTTATTCAGTCTGACTAACCTGTTCAAAAATATGACAGTGACTACCAAAGTAATAACCAAAACAGAGTGTTTCTGAGTGGTATTATTGTATCAAAGACGACCGGACCGTTTCTGTTTCCCTCCCAGTCTCAAATAACAACAACAACAAAAACGACACAGGACGACACGTGAGTTTGTTCAATCGTTTAGTCGATTTTAGAAATTAATCACCAGATTTCCTGAGTGGCAGACAAAATACAGTCATAGTGAGATTTATATGTAACCAGTGTAAACGCTGATGGTTTCATTATTCTGTATCCGTTACATCAACATGTACTTCGTAACGATGCGCTGAAGCTGAAAACTTGTCTGCTGCCGAGTGCTTCTTCCACCACTGGTGCAAAGTGTGTGTGTGAATGTGTGTGTGTGTAGCTGAAGCGAGTGATCAGTCATCATGTCAGTGTGTGTGGTATCATTAAACTTGACTCCAGAGGACAAAAGAACAACCAGTCGTGTTTTTCCTGCTGCTCGGTCCGACAGGTACCGGCAGCAGAGTGCAGAGCGCTGCAGCAGATGAGATCTACCTCCAATGACGATACATTTTGATTTTCAATTAGCAGCTGCTCAGGGTCAGATACAGATCCAGACCTTCTGGAGGAATAAACACCTGGAGTCTCATCAGATTCTGCTCTGATCCGGAGCCGTTTACCGACGGGAGCAGAGCTCAGAGATTACTTTTGAACTTCTAGGATTAAAAAGTGGATTTATCTTCACTCCTGTTTATCAACCTGACTGCAGCAGTGAGAGAACCAGAGTCTCTGCTGAGTGCTGACTTCACTCAGAGGTTGACCTGAATTCAAACGACCAGACTCGTGTCTTATTCGTGTTAAGTTTGGTCTTATTTGACGACTTCTCTGTCCCAGAGGTAGCGATGGGCAAACAAATGAAACGCACTGTTAGTTTGAGTAAACTTGTTGATTTCTCTGGTTTGAACATTGTTGGAAACATTTGGGATAAAAGAACACAACTCAATAAAATAGATAACTACAGTCTGGTCACATATTAAAGCTTTAGGATGAACCTCACGTCTCTGTGGTGCGACCAACATCAACACAGCTTCAGTATCAGACAAACTAGTTTCAATAGATCCTTTAATGTGGATTTTTAACTTAAGAAATAACTTGCTGATGCAACGGGCCGAAATCTCCCAACACTTCCTTTAAAATGTTGGCACGTTGTTGTGAACAGTGGTCTCTTGCTTGACAACCACCTCGAGTCATCAAGTCCTGCGGCAGAGTACGGCTGCAGGGTTGGGTCAGGTGGATGCGTTTCTTTTTACTTCCCACCACCTCGAGTATCTTCATCCAAACTTATTCGGACTCTTGCTGCCTCTTCATGTTGCTTTGGAAAACTGGGCTCTAGAGATGCTGTCAGGGTTCTGGTTCTGTGTTCACAGTGATGTTGCACGCTGCTGCAGACAGCTCAGCTGTATGAGCACAGCAAAGACAACCCTCTCAGGTTTTTGCACCATAATTAAAGTTAAAGTTAGATATCGACAGTATGCAGTCACAAGCAAACACAGGTGCTCTTGGATCTTTGACCGGCCAGATACAACATGAATCAGTCATCAGTGTTTTTCAGTGTGGGTTTTATTGATTAGAAGATGACATGAATGGAAAGAAAACAGAGAATCACAAACACGTCAGGCTGATATACAAAGAGAGAACCTCCCCACCTTCACAGGGAGCTGGAAATTAAAACGGACAGATGGTAGTACTTCATACTCAGTAGAGAATATCTTGTCATAATGGATTTTTCATGTTCAAGTGCAATACAATATTCATAACCGTACTCGTTTTGTTCAGCAGTTGGTTCAGAGTGAATGTGTGTCTGAGTGTATTTTCATGTGTTTGTCGGTTTGCAGTACAAGCTGTGTGTATTTGTAGAACGACTTGGAATGAGAGCATCGTTACAGAGTAAATTCCTTCTCCGTGTTTGATAAAGTCTCGTATAGTGTTGCTGAAACCTCCATCCTGCTGCCCTGAGGGTCTGATTCTCGCAGCACATTTACCCTGAAGAGCAACAAGATACCTGCACAATTATTTTATTTAAAAACCACGAAGGACTTCACATTAAGTGCGACCTGTGTCTGCCTTTTTTTTAAATGAAGAATCTGTTGTTGAGAGAAGAATTCAGCTGCATTTGTAGGAACACAAAGACCCGAGGTATAAAACAAGTTCATTAATAATCAGACGAGAGGACGAGTTATTTGTTCCTCCGCTGTCGGGTGTGTAAGTTCTGTGTTGACTGGAGCTGGAGAGGAAATGTACTTTATTTTATGAACATACAGGGGAGAGGTCGAAGAGATGAGGGAGTCTACGGTGTTTACTGAGTGTAGGTGAGACGCTCAACTGAGTTTAAACACACACACACGGCTAATGTACAGTACAGTGTCCGTGCTGTTTTGGGTAAATAAAACAAAAATTAGCTTCTAGTTTGGTCATAAAGCACCAGCAGGTCTCATGACTTCGACGTCACCACACATTTTACTACACTTTATAGTTCAAACATGGGGTATTTCACTGACGCATTTTATTTTGTAGGACAAAATGTGAAAACCACAGAGCTCTATCATGCTCAGCGCCCTGACACACCACGTCAACAGTCAGTCAACAGTGAGCACCTGTGGCCGCAGGTGTTGCGATGTTACCTTCACTGTTGGTGAGAGAAATCACTCAGTGGCTGTTTGAGTACAGACACAGAAAAAGAAAAGGGAAAGCCCCTCGAGCCCGTCGCTGTGGTGTCCTCCACTTTAACTATTTAATGTATTTTTGCCTCCTTTTTATCCGACATGGTCTCGACTTGAAGTGGCTTTATTAGTGAGAGTGGGTTGAAAAGAAACTCTTCTCCATCAGAACAATGGTTTGTTTGACCTCAGTCCTGAGTCTTCCGGTTTCCCTTTCTGAATGATAATACAGACTACCGCCACCTGCTGGTATGGAGTGACTGGAGAACGTACAAGCTTGTTGGCTGTTGGCTGTAGTCTTTGCAACTCTCACAGGTGACGTGAGGCGACGCAACAGTCGGCGTTTGTCGCCGCTAGTCCGGTCCTGACGAGATATTCATCCGGTTCGGTTCAGATCCCGGTGTTTGTCTCTGTGCTGGATGTTTTGGTTGGAGCTTTGTGAGAACTATTTGTGTTCTGTTTTATCATTTTTATCGAGTTAAATAAAAAGCTCTGATGCTGCCTTTTGTATTCATACAAACTTATTCAGCTTTCAAGTTTTGCAGGTTTGCAGGAGAACTTAATATAATCATGGTACTGTACTTGATGCTCTCCATTTGTAAACTAATCGTGATCATCAGGGCAGATGCATTGCGAGCCAGACCCGTATTCCACTGTAGCCCTTTCATTTCAGCTGCACTTCACAAGCACCAGCACAGCCTCCATGTGCGCCCGCACACGGACCACTGAGCTGAACCACACAGAGATGTTTTTGCATAGACATCGATTCAAGTCAGACTCATGCAAATGTACGAAAAAAAAGAGACGCAGGACGATGAGCGGAGAGGAACGGAAACACAGGGTGAGCGTGGAGAGGACGGATGAGTGACGGGATGAAACGCGGCGTCCACAGTTCAGTTCAGTTCATCAACAAGGTTATCTGACTTTTATAAAAATAAGTGAGCTCGTTTAATATTCCACATTATTATCATCATTTTTAAAAACAAAGAAAAGGAACAGAGATCTCGATGCATCGACAACCCATCAAGTTAAATATGAATGTATTCGTTACAGTTGAAAAGCACACACACACGTATATTTGCCCGCCAACACGAAGCTACTCATCCGGCTCTGTTTAGTATTGCTTTGAGTTCACACCGTCAGTGAAGAGGGAGTCAGTGCAACGACCGAGGCCTGTGTGTTCCCGTCAGTTTGATGTATCTGTACGTGAGTGTCAAAATCGTCAGGGTCACCTTTGTGTGTATTTACATGTCTGTGTGTGTGTCTGTGTGTCTGTGTGTGTGTGTGTGTTAGTGAGGCCAAGCAAACATGCAGCATTAGTCTCTGACACTCCGGCAGGGACAGTAAACCGAGCTGAGCATCAGTTTAGATGAAAAAAACAAAAATAAAAAGACAATAAAATAATCGTCGGTTTCTGCTTTCACACGCAGAGACAGAGGAGGGACTCTGCCACAGAACTACAACAAGTAGAACGACCATCAGTCACCTGAACACAGCAGGGATCAATATCCACAGTCCTACACTAAAGTCTAATGACAGTGAACTCCAACAGTACTTGTACTTGTATGATAAAGTACTCTTACCTTAAAGTATATATATATATATATATATATATATATATGATTCCATGTGACATTATTAATTGACTGATTTAATGATATTGATACATAAATAACTCACAGGGCTAACAGCGTTGGTATCTTGATGCTAATGAACGTGTCGTAATCAGCAGACCTGACTGAATGAACGAACCGACGGCTACTTAAATGCATGTTTTCTATCAATTTTAAATTCATGTTCTCTGGTTTTGATGTTTCACTGAACTTTAACAATAAAATGTCGATCCGTCACATGTTGACTGACTGATGGACTCTCCGCTTGAATCTAAAGGAAAACGTGATTTCAAGTGTGCTGAGCTTGTTTTGTGACATTTTACTTTGAAAATCTCCCCCAAATTACCACAATAATCACCTCTAGATTCACTGAAATGACCAAACCAGCATTTGATATAAGACTCTGTCCAACTTCTGCAGGTCACTAAAATTAATTTTTTTTTATCATTTATATTTCCACAACTTTCTGTATAATTTCAGCAGATCAGTCAAACTTTGGGACAAATTTCCTAAACCTCAAACCTAGAATTAAACTATAACAATAATATGAGTGTCGTTCTGTAAACAGCGACGCCAAGCATCGGCTTTGTCGGCAGCTGAGGAAAATTAATATTAATGACCTTTTACTCAAAAATGAGAGGAGTTAGAAGAATCCAGCACTCTGTGAGGAGAGTGGTCGTCTGTGTTTTTCATACTCCATCCTGGTGATTGTTCCCCATCAGCGTCTCAGGTAAAATTATGTTTTCATGTGTAATTTGCCGCCTTACATACGTTATGTAAACGTGTTATTATCCTAAATGCCATCAATTAGTTTACATAAAAGAGGCTGGCTACAATATTACACTACAAAACCAATATCTAAAACACTCATTCAACAATATTTTGTAGGAAAACGTCCCCGACATCAAGCTTTTTGATTCAAGCTTCTGAAAATGTTTTATATTTTTGAGACCACAGTTAACAAATACAGAAGTTGAGCAGAAATCAGCAGCTATTTATTAACTGCTCATTAGAAAACAGAAGAATATTGTTGGGATAATTTTCCGCAAAATCTGAGGTCATTATTCTGGTCATTTGGGGGGAATTTTGTTTCTTGGTCTTTGCCACCTACTTACCATAAAATTTACAGACCTGTAAAATGAAGTTACCTTTTTCTAATCACAGTGTTTCCCTGCTCGATCTGCTCCGAGCCGACAGGGTTATCGATCAATATGTGCTAAAGAATAAGTTTACTAAGATGCTGACATGTCCGCTCACCGGACAACGTACGAAGTCAAACATAAAAGCAGGTGTGATTGTTTCTGTAAGCTGCAGGAGAGCAGCACAGTGTGAAGGAAATATGAACATCTACGGTTTTAACACCAACTCATACAGGAAGCGGCAGTTCTACTTGATTCTAGTTCTGTGGACGCTCGACGTTGTGAAGCAGTAGATTTTTACAAACACGTGTCCCCAAGTTAGAAAGTGTGTGTGCGGTAAAATGTCCAGTTTGAGCTCACAAGTGAAAACACTACTCGTCTATCTAACAAAACATCTGGTTATTAGCATTAATGGTACAGTGATCATTATTTTTTCCCCTAAAAACAAAAAAAAAAGAGTTAATTTTGTTCACACAACTAAAAAACAAAACAATCTCAAACACAGTTTTACAGTATTCACCTGCAGCCATGTCGGGAAAAAAAAATTCTGTTTTCTAAACCTGTAAATGTAATACTCCTCTTAATAAGTTAAAAAATAATTTAAACAACACATTTCAGATGAGAAGTGCAGACTGTTAACACAAAAAGACATTTTTAAATCCGTTGTATGTTTTAAAAAAAAACTCTATACAACAACAACAAAACCCCTAAAACTAGAGAATAAAACAGACAGGAAGCAGAAAGGAAGTCGTCATATACAAGTAGACATCATTGTATACAAAAGCCGAGTCGTTCAGCTCAGTGTTAGTGACCAGTGATATAAACTCTCTGAGGGAATATTTCATATTAGTCAATAAATATGAGAGTATACAATAGAATAAGGAGCCGGGGACAGACGAGGGAGGGAAAGCTGAATAGTCTCTATGGCTTTTATAGGCTGTGTGGCCCAAATAACCTTTAACATCATCGTACAGTAGCTACAAACACTGAACCTCCACAGTCACTCCGATGAGGGCAGAGCTCCGGAAAACATGAATTAAACTCAAAGACTTTTGATCAAAGTGAAGTGGGATTATTGGAAACGGCTGAAACACTCAGACCTGCTGAATTCAATGGTTTTGCATGTCTCTGTACTTCATGGTGTATTTAAAAGGTATTTTTCAACATGGACTCTGATGTTGTGTCTAAGCGAACGATGGGGACGTTTTTTGAGAGCGCTGCAAAACAAGCTGCAGCAAAGTCCGCCCACTTATTACCGTTTCTGCCTCTGACGGGCTCAGATGAGCGTCTGACAACATTATGGATCCTGCAGAAGATCCTTTTTGTTTGACCAGACACAGGCGACAAATTGCTCTCATTAAAGCTGCCAGACTCCATTTACAGAAACAGTCATTTTCATCTCGGTCCGCATTTTCATTGTTACAACAATCACCAACTCTGTTATAGTCGAAATAAACCGTTAATTCACCTCGTTAGCTGTGAATATCCCGCTCATTTTCACATCTGTCCCTATTTATCAGACACAAAACAACTCAAATTGAGCCTTTTTACACAAGCTATTATTTTCATCTTCATGTTTATGGAAACAAGAAGCAGATTCTTTAAAAAGAGGCTGAATCACCTTCAAACTCAAAGATTGACGGTCAAACCAAAATACATGTACGTTATCGATTTACATGTGCTACAGGAAGTTTAGACCAGAGTTTGGTGTAATATACATGTGAGATATGAAATTACATAATTACTATCATGTAATATATTCTATTACATATGTTATCTTCTTAATTAAAAGACCTCAGCAGGTTTAAGCAAAGCTGCCGTGTGGAATCAAAGATAAAAACATATTTAAAGGCGATGAGACATGAAGACGACTGTAATGCAGAGGCGGCTAAGCTAACTGAGTGTGAGCTGACCTTTCTGAGTGATGACTGTGTTAAAGACCGGGGGGGAGGAGAGAGGAGTTAGCGACCCTGAGTGGTTTATAAAACCAGTGAATTAGAAGCAGAAGATAGTTGATGGTTATCCATCATCTGGAGGAAGCTGCTGTACAGGATTGTCTACTTTTGCACATTTTTAATCACCACTGAGAAATGAAAAGTCAAAAATATCTCACATGCTGCCTGATAGTAATGATGTGTTCAGACCAAACGTGGGGAGAATATTCGCCTCGTGTTGAATTTGATCGCAGGATTCTTAATTACTATTCACATTACTGGATTTCAGCGTCTGCAGCTGCATCTGGATGACTGCAGCGTCCAGCTCCACCTGAGGCTGAACATCTGCCTCCGCTGAGTGGCAGTTTCTCAATAAGTGTGTTAAAATAAAAAAGCCAGACGACAAGCAAACAACTTTTAAAATGCTTGTTCCCTGAATGGAGTTCGGATCGATCAGGGTTATGCAGTGCTGAGACACATTTCCATGACTGACCGGGGAGTCTGACTTACTCCCTCACTTTCCTCCACGCCAGCTCCCTTTTGTACTATCTCGTTACGAGTAGAAGTTTTATCGTACAGCTCTGGATGTCTGCAAACGATTATTATCCTCTGCTCCATTGCTGGTTACGAATGTCCGGACATCAGCGACGTTAACGCCATGACGTCAGGGTGAATGTCAATGCGATAGGCTTTCACAACACAGCGTCACATGAAATCCTCGCCTGAGTTTCAATGTATTCAACTCATGCTAAATCGCACATCTACTTGTGTTTTTGTTTGTAATCTCCATGTACGAATAATTGGCCTCGCGTTTGGTCTGAATGAACTGTCAGTATCATGAGTGATCAGACACACCGACACTGAGCTGGATGTTTCCAGTCCTCGCCTCGCTCACCAGGCTTTGAGGATTTAATAAAAACTCTGTTGTGAAACTGCCACTCAGAGAAAAAGCTGAAACAAACATGATGTTTGTGTCGTGTAGAAGACGTGGAAGATGACAATGGAGAGCTTCATTTCTTTATCTTCTATCTGTTCTTCAATTTATTTTCCCTGCGTGGAGCTCAGACAGAGATCAGCATGAAATCTGACGACCTCCCTCACTGCATCTCTGATTACCCATGAGCCACTGCAGTCTGGCTGTCATACGCAGGTTCTGAGTTATCTTACGGCCGTTTGTGTGAGTTTGCAGAAGAAATCATTTAGCAACTTATGAAATCACAACCGGCGTTAGTATCGCCTCTTCAGTTGCTCTTTCTTCAGGTTTTTTCCAAAGACTCGAGGTCAGTCCTCTTTAGCTGCACTGTGCCAAGCCGCCATGACATGTTTCCACAGCAGGGGGCGACCACGGATAAATCATGCCGGTCTCCCCTGTCCTGTGTGGCTGCACCAGAGAGAAAGCTCTGAGTCTAACTTAATCTATTTTCTGTGGAGTTTAGTTTCACTTGCCTTATTTTACTGTTGACAGCACTCTCACTTTCAGCTTCATCACAGTCAAAGGCTTTTATTGTGAAGAAGTAAAAGGAAATGTGTCCCCAAGTTAAGGGAGCGTCGTTAGAGATCTATTATTCCCTCGTTAATAGTACAAACAGGAGAAGCCTCCAACACGTCATCAGGGCTCATTTCACCCTTGTTAACGTTGACGGCACGGCTCTGTGCGACTAACTCCTGGAAAAACCTCATTTGTTGCTGCTCATGTCTTCCATGTCATCTCATCTGAAAGCAAACACGTTCCAATAATCCCACTTTGATGTTTCTCAGTGATCAAGAAGAAAAGAAACAATGGAGAGGAAGAGGAAGAGGAAGAAGTGAAAACAGAGAAAAGGAGCGATAAAGGACGGTAAAAGAAGGAAAATAAAAACTGCCCTTCCATCTAACAACCCGCCTCATTCCCAGAAGCTACCTCAGTGATGCAAACTCATCCTTTCATTCCTTCATTAGTACGGTGCAAACTTCTGTCTCTCCGGCTTCTTCATCCCATTGGCTGAGGAGGAGATCTTGGCCGTGTAGGACGCCAGGGCCGCCGCCGCGTGAGCCTGAACGGGAACGCCCGCCGTCGCTGTCTGCATCGAACCCTGCAACATGGGAGCCCCGATAGCAGCCGCCGCCGCCGCTGCTGAGGTTTGAGGGGTGGAGAGTGCCAGGTAAGGGATGGATTTCATCCCCAGGAGGCTGGAGAGGGGGAGGGCGTAGGGAGCGCCCAGGATGGGAGCGTGGGGCAGTGCGCCCATCGCTGCCAGGGGGGAGGAGGAGGAGGACGAGGCGGAGACAGGGGGGGCGGGCTGGGTGAAGCTCATGGTCAGGTCAACGGGAGACGGCATGGAGGAGGACTGGGCGGTGGATTTGGCGGTCTCTAAACTGGAGGAGGGGGAGGGATGGGATCAGGGAGGGACGGAGGGAGGGAGGAAGGGAGGGAGGGAGGAAGAGGAGGTGGAGGGAAGGGACGGAGGGTGGAGGGAGGGTAGGAGAGGGGCAGGGGACAGGGAGTTTTGGATGGAGAAGGGTTAGAGGGTTAAATAAAAGACATGTTAAAAAAATCAAGAGTAAAAACCAAAAAGAAAATCAAACCTAAAGAAAAACAAACAGGATCTTTTGGAGAGTAAAAAATGAAAGAAAGGAAATTTGACAAAACTCAAATCATAAGACAGGTGTGTTTTGCTGGAGGTTGCAACAGATTATTGTAGGGGAGTTCGCTGTACGGATGGGGGGTGTGCTGTATAAGTTGGGGTGATGGCTTGGGAGGGGGCTTCAGGGAGGAGGGAACAAAACCATCATAGATATATTAGGATGGAAGCGTTGTCAGAGATGATGCTGGTTCAAAAACAGGGAGAAGAAGCAGAGAAAACATTTTGTAGCCTACGACAGAAACCCAGTCAGTGTTTCAGAGAGCTCCAGGTTAGCATCTGTGCTATTAGCCTTCAGTTACTATGTATTCTGTGTGTCATGGACGCTTTAATTATAACACTTCTACACAAAATGACTCTTCTGGACAAAACATTTAACAACATTATGATTTCAGCCCAGCTGCCAGAATAAATGCCGGCAATTTGCATTTCTAAACACCACAGATGAGTAGAAACTTTACTGTTACGTTAGGTTTAGTCACAAAAACACTTGGTTGGTGTCAGGATGAGGCTGCACGTGCTCCTCCGATCGTCTGGAGTGGGTTCAGGTTCAGTGATACTGATGCCCACCTCCTGGATCAGAGTGTGGGTCAGTCATTGTATCATACAGCATTTTATTCTGGAGTCTGAGCTGATTTTTAAAAACAAAACTGTTGTTAGCATTCAACTACTACAGCTACCAAACGCTCACTGCAGCTGCTGAATGCTAATGAGTCACTTTTGTTTTATCTTGATTAAAATGATGATGTTGTAAATATTACTGGTCAAACAGTTGTAGATACCAAATTAAAATACAATCTGACATTTTAGAAAGACCAATGACAAACCAAGCTTGGAGAGGGGAGTTAAACTTGAGCTCTCTAAAACACTTTGTTAAATCTTCTGCAGCAGCTACGTTTTATTCTGAAGAGGATCATTTCTTCATGTGTTCAGTGTCATGGCGCTACAGCAAAACATTTATATACTCCGGTTATTAATGTGCAGCCTGTCGTCAGGACAACAGACCTTGTATTAATAATCATTCTTGATTCTGATTGGTCTCCACGTGTGAAGTATTTTTTCTTTGCAAAAGGAAGAAGTCGTCTTTAGTGTTTCAGCTGCTCGCCTGCGACAGCGAGTGTGCTGAGGTGACCTTTCAGCTTGTTGAGTGTTTTATTTTTAGCCTGGCTGTACAGATGTTATTTACACCTGGCTGTGATTTGATTGAATGTGAGCCAGATCAACCCCAGGTGTGATCTGTGTGCCATTTCCTTCATCCAGGTAAGATATTCAGATGTAGCTCGTATCTCACCATCAGGAGGAAACTGGGCTTTTTAAAGATTTAAGAGCAGTGTGACTTTCTGTTCTCAGCTTCTGTTTGAAGACACAGACTGAAGTTCAGGAGGAAATAAGAAAGGTGAAGCTCTAATTCAAGCTACACAATGAACAGGAAACAGTAGAGCAGTTACAAATATCTGATCCGCGAGTTGCAGTTAAACTAAAGCTGTAAAATCCTTTTGTTATTTTGGAAATGTTAAGCTACAGAGTGTAGCATGTAAGCAGAATGCACATTTCTTATTTTATTCATGTGATTGTTTGCTCTTGAACTTAAAAACAACATAGTCTCATTTTATTTTCAGGTTTGTTCAGATCAACGACCATCTGACAGCAACACAAACTGACCACATCTCATAAAACACATTTAGACAACTGATAAGTGTCTCGTTCTGCGCTTGTCTCTATTTTTCGGTCTCTCATCCTTCATCTGAATCCATCTGAAGCCCAGTTCAGACCAAAGGTCGTCTTTTGGAATATTTTATGTTCTCATATGTACTGGATGTATTTTATGAGACATCCAACAGCGACAATAAAGTTTTGTGAATCTTGAATCTTTGAATCTTGAAACAAAAGGTTGGAGAGAAAGAGTGCTGGAGAGCAGTCGGTGCTGATGACACTGGTTTCATGCATCACGTTCTAAAACCCAACAAGAAAACACCATCAGCCGGCCTGAGTGGAGCTGAGACGGGTCAGTTCACACCGCTGCGACTCTCTCCTGCAAAAAGTTCTTAAAAGGTTTCGTTGCATCATGAATGTTTGGTCTGAACCGGGCTTCAAACACATCAGCCAAACGACCGAGTGATGACTCAAATGGAAACGCTCATCGTATCCACTCGAGCTGCGGCTCCTTTCTCTCCACGCTGTGGTGCGAGTGTTTGTGTCTGACAGGTTCCCTGATTGCACATGAAGGTCCAGAGGGAGCTCGCTCCAAGGCATGAATAATCAACAGCAGATAAAAGGGAGTCACGTTCAGATCAGAGCGCTCATCCTCCATTTGTCTCCGACTAAACCACACAAAGCAAACGCACCGTTCTGAGTTCACCGTGACAGAGAGGGAGGGAGACGTCGTTTTATCGCACTGAAGAAAGTAACTGTGAATTAACAGTGAACAACTGTTGTGAGAGCAGCCGGATCAACCTATTAACAGGCGCCACAGCGTTTGCATGGGACACGTGGCCTCCTCGTTAGTGAACACAGACGACTTCAGCAGCTTTGTTGTATTTTACCCCGAGAACCAGAAATCTGTCTCATGTTGGGTTATCTTTCCAGCCCTGTGCTCTCCAGTCTGTCAGCTCAGTTTTAGTAATTTCACTTTATTTTTGGAAACACAGGATGTAAGCACCATGTTAACAACAGGCTGAAGCTGCATTTTGCCAAACTGTGCCTCTACAAGACAAAACATTAGATAATAAATGCCGCTGTGGGGAAAATTCGCTGTTAGATTTACAATCAAACGGCCAAATCGTGCTGTGAACCTGAGACGCCTGCCAGCTTTGTGTTGTTGGTCATCGAGCTTTGGTGCTGAAGATAATGTCTGTTTCTTGTCAAAAACCTCGACTCCAGGGGGCGTTCCAGTTCGAATTGCCGACATGGAACGTGGAAACTCCAACTTCCCAGTTCAAATTGAACCATAAACGCAGCCTGGGGAGTTTTCTTGTAAACAACAGTTGTGTTTACTTTGTGTGAATCCTTGAGCTCTAACAAACATGTTCATGTATTTCCTTCCTCGTGCAACGTTTGCAAAACTGAATTAAGTACAAATCAACATGGTTTCACTGTATTTTTTGGTGCTTCTCTGTGTCACTGTAGCCACTAAAGCTGGTGTTGGCTGTGCTGAGTGTAGAAACCAGCATAAACAAGCGACATTTTGAAGGTGTCCTATCGAAAAAATCCCTCCTCGTCTGAAACACATGACCGCACACTGCCCGACTTCTCTTCTTCAACACGCTCTCTGAGCTTTACAGACTGATTAATACGTACATTAATACATAATCAAACAACTGTTAACCGCAGAAATGCCACATTCATGTAAACGCAAACAAAACAGCCGTCACGAACGCAGCTCAGTCTGAAAAGGCTACCGAACGCGACTCGTGTGAGCTAATGCTAAAATTAGCCGCCAAAAGAGGCTGTTGCTGTGCTTCATGCTAACATGACCGGAGTGTGTTGCTGCTCTTTCAACCTCAGCCTTTAATGCAAGAGCATGAAACTGGCAGCAGGTGCAGCGTATGTGCACGCGGACGTGGACGTGCATCCTTGTGCACATGCACAACGTAAACAAAACAGTAAAGACAGCACTGCTAAAGAAATGTAATGGAAAAGATTCGTCATGGATCCTCCAGCGTCGCTGTCTCACCATCCCTGACCTGACATTTCAGACTGAATGAGGCTGACCCTCCTGTGTGTGTGTGTGTGTGTGTGTGTGTGTGTGTGTGTGTGTGATTTGTCCAACCTATTCTCCCTGCTGTCAGTGGCAGGAAGCGTGTTGAGTGAAATATCAATTTCATCCAGAGTCCAATCATGAATTTACATATTCATGGCGGCGGCTGCCTGCAGTCGGTCTCCTGCGTCTCCAGAGTCTGATTAAACGTCTGAGCGACTTGTTCTCTGTGTTACATGAGCTTCATTTCTTTTTGTATCATGTAGTGAATCTCATGTGAGACGTCCTGCTGATGTGCTATATGAAGCGTGCGCTGCACCAGAGTGCACTTGTGCTGTGAAGTTGCTCCACTTAACCCACAAATACAATAAAAACCTTAGTTTAACAGTCATTTAAATGTATTTAACGATGTTCTGCTGCTGCGTGACAGACGGTCACAGCTACTTTTCTGAGTAACTAAGAACAAAATATTTTGCAATTTTCCTTTTCCTTAATAGTTGTAACAGCAACATCCTGCTTTTGCTCGTACGAGTACTTTTACTCTGAATACTTTACGTCCTTTATCCCAATTTCATGCTTTTACTTCAGTAACATTTTGAATGCAGGATACGTTCACAGTGTTTACTTTCACTTTTACTTAAATAAAGGTTCTGAAAATCAGTGGTGAAATGTAACTAAGTACATTTACTCAAGTACTTAATACACTTTTGAGGCACGTTCACTTTACATGAGTGTTTCTATTTCCTGTTACTTTTTGCTTCCACTTCACTGCATTTGGTAGCAAATATCTTGCTTTTACTCGACTACATTTATTTTATAACTTTAGTTAGTTACAAGTTAAATTAATTTATTTTATCATCAATCAGATGAAAAAAATCGATCCTGATAATCGGAAAAAGGCAGAATATTTGATATTCTGATAATCAGTCAACATACATTTACTTTTACTTGTTCTTTAGATACTTAAGTTCATTTAATATCAGATACTTTAAGATGTTTCCCTAAAGTACTTTTCATACGTGTGACTTGCACTTTACCAAAGTAATATTTTAACACCGTATCTTTACTGTTACTAACTAACAGACGCTCTGGCGTTGTCAGAAACCGGCGCTGATGAGACCGCCTGATGCTGTTTCTTTGCAGTACTTTCCTGAAGTCGGGTCTGAAGCCTGGTGGAGCCGCCAGTGTATTAATTTATAAACCGATGACTAAGCGTTCACGTCTGATTCTGTGGGAGTGGATTGAGGTTCGTGCACGTGCACGTGCATCCAGTTCAGCCATGATTGAGATTTATAAAACAGAAACGTGAGCACACACTCGGCTTGCGAAACTGATGCGTTTGCATATTTCTGTCTTTGTGTGTGCGTCTGGTTTCAGGTGTCACTCGTCTCTGAGAGGTAGCAGCAACATGACGAGGATAAAGAAGGTTATTTTAAGATGATTTTGTTCTCTGATGTGAAAAAGAACAATCAAACTATTGATTGAAAAAAGAGCAAGATTATGTTTTCTATAACAAGATTTGCTTAAATAACTGTGACGCTCTTTAAAGTTGTGTCACTCAGAAGCTTTGAGTTTTTCTCAGTTATTCAGAACATGAAATGATTGAACATAATGATTTGAGGACGAGAGCTCGACAGAGTTTTTTTCATCTGTTATCTCAAAGAAAAAAACTGCCAAGGTGGCAAAAGAGTGAAATTTCCCTTCCTGGATAAGTGAATGAAGTTAGTGAAGAGAAATCTTAAATCTGGTTTAAAACAGAGCTCCAAACTTTGTGCGTCGTCCTGTATCGGACCGTCTTCTGACTGTAAACTGAGCTGAAACATGTTGACATCAGGTTTTCTGCAGATACCTCCCTGTAGTGTCGATGCTTACCATGAAGTGATTAGGTACTGAGCCAGGTTGATGGCTATCGGCGTGCCTGTGATGGTGACGTGACGGTCACTGGTGCTGTCGATCTGACTGCCGATCTTGATCTGAGCCCCCGATACCTGCCGGATCTCATTAATCTTGGTGCCCTGGCGACCGATGATTGAGCCAATCAGCTGCGGGGAGGATGAGACGGACTGGATTAGAGACTTTTAAAGAGTTAAGACGACATTTTCAATAAATGTTCTCGCTTTCTTCAACCTTCGTCTTAACTTGGGAACACACTGAGGTGGAGAGTCGTAAACTTGGACAACAGTCAGCCAAATCAGAAAAATTACAAAACCTTTGGAATAAATAAAGTATTTAAAAAATAAAAGCAGTTTAATCAACTTAAACAAGAAATAAAATGAGATTATTTGATATTCTTGATGGTATTTTTCATTTAACAGCCAGTTATCTGTCGCATGTAGCAGTTAATCTGTCTCTTTTTCTTTCTGTGTATTTCATTTATTTGTTTGTAATTATAAATCAACATATTAAAACATCAGTCAGGATTTGAGATAACATTAATACTCTATCGTCAACTGCAGCACGATGACCACAGTGCTGACTGAGCTCAGATCCATTCACAACAAAGTCTGAATATTAAAAGCTTCATAAACCTTATTAACTTACACCGACCAGCCACGACATTAAAACCACTGATAGATGATGTGAATAACATTGATCATCTTGTTACAGTTAAATGTTCTGCTGGGAAACTTGTGTCCTGACGCCAGGTACCCCCCCCGCTCAGGAACCGGGCCTCCAGATTCCCCAGATCGCAATCCGACCGAGCATCTGTGGGACGTGCCGGAACAAGTCCGATCCGTGGAGGCCTCATCCCCCCAACATACAGGACCTGAAGGACCCACAAACCCCCAGAGGTCTTGTGGCCACTCCTCGACAGGTCGCAGCTGTTTTGGCTGCACAATTTTGAGCAGGTGGTTTTAAAGTTTTGGCTGATCGGTGTAAGTTTCAGCTGACGGATGAACCCACACCTCCACCCCGTGTCTCCCTCTCTCACTCTCTCCATTCATTATTCGTCTGTTTGTTTGTGTCTAAGAATATGAAGAAGCAACAGGTGGTGACTCATCTGTGTGTGTGTGTGTGTGTGTGTGTGTGTGTCCCAGTGGGGGTTTTGTCACGCAGTCGGTGTCACGGTAACAATAGACAGACAGTCAGTTATCTTGGTGTCAGCTCAGACCATAAATATGTCTCGTTACCCTTTAAAAAGTCAAACAGGCGTTGGCAGGCTGGCGTTACACTGCATCGTGTTCCCTGCGTGTCGAGGGAGCGTTCAGAGCTGAGCAGCATCTGAACACTGATGTGTTCATGCAAATTTTTCCCAAATAGGATAAAAAAACAAATCAGAAAGATCGAAAATATCAGCGAGGATCAAACAGGTGTCAAATAAATATTAAAGACTCTGCATCTCTAATAAAGTGGAACTGTTGTTTCTCTGCTGGAGGATGTGGAAACATCGTCCGTATTCAGAGGATTTAAATGCCACGAGAGGAGGCGACAGGAGAGATAACGAGCAGAACAGTGGACCCGACACCAGCAGGGAGGGTGTGAATGTGACCCAATTAGAAAATAATAACAATGGTAGATTTTAATGATCCCCATCAGGGAAGTTTGGTGTAAAGAGTCCGTGTACAAACAGATAATTAACTCTCGGCAGGGCTCATTAGCCTGAAATTTATACACACACATTATTAAATAACTTTATCATTTACAGCTAATTATTTGTTTACTTGTAACGAAAATTAAGAGCCAATAACGTGATGATATTTTGCCTCAGAGAGTAGTGATTAATGCTTTAAAGGGCAGGAAATATAATTATTTATCCACTTGTTGCTTTATTATTATTTTTCCTTGTGATCACAGTAAAGTCGTTTTATTTGTTCCAATAATTTAAACTTGTTTTCACGAGATCAGATAGGTGTGTCTTAAGCTTCTCTTCTCAGTGTGACTGTTCGGTCCAGATGAGGACAGAACTTTTATCTGTCTTGTCGGTTCAGTAGATTCTGGCTTCATTCATCTTTTCAAACACTTGTTTGAACAACTGGACCATCGAGGCGTTCAACGATCCTTAAATCTTTTAAGATCTCCAACAAAAAAGTCGTATCAGCCACTGTTTCACTACCAGCATGTTTCTATCCCTGCTGGAAGCAACGTTACACCAACGTTACACCAGCGTTACACCAACGTTACACCAGCGTGAGGCGAACATGTGCAGAAAGAATATATTCATTTCAACCAGAGAGAAAAGATTTAGATGGTCGTTCAACGAGTTCTCACTTCCAACTCATCAGATAATTGTCGTATAGTTAGACTTTCAAAATAAAGCTCGCTGACAGCTTATATTATGACTTTATCACTGGATTTTCTAATTTCGATTCAATACCTTTAATATTAACATTATTCAAAACTATTTTTGATGCCACGCAGAAAAACTGACGCAGCAGAGTGACTGTAGTAAACATTAAATGTCACAACATTTTGTTTTTTTAAATGTGTTTTTTTCTCTTTAGCTCCTGAAAAATAATGTGTCCACCAGAAAAGGTGTAGAAGCAGGTCCACCTGAAGTGAGCCTGGGTCTAGGCTGTTGTTAACCCCGAGGCTGATCTCGTTCACTTCAGGCTGCAGGCAGGACGAGCTTTGGTCTTTTGTCTCCGTTTCAAATATTCAGAATCCACATTTATTGAAAAACTGATATTTTTGATAACACCAGTTACGTCATTTACACCTTAACTGACGTAACTACAGCGTCAAACTGAGAAGAGTGGAGCCGCTGAGCAGGCTGCTGTATCTGAAGCCTCTCATTATTGGAGAATATTAGGGTCCATGTCGCGAAGCATAACATAAAGAAAGTGTAAAAATGCCACTTGAACCGGTGTCTCCTCTATCGTCACATCCTGTGTGGGGGTCAAAGGTCGGGCTGTGGTGTGTAACAGACGCTGTAGAGCTGGCTGAGAATCACTCTTCAGTCAGACACATTTAACTTCCATCCATCCACACACGAATACAGGAACACATCTTTGGCTGCGAGCTAACATGTGATGCCGTCGCCTGACCGTCAGGAGGCAACCTGGGGTTCAACGTCTTGCTCAAGGGCACTGTGTCACGTGGACGGGAGGAGCTGAGTCACTGCTGCCTTCACTCTGTTTCAAATCACTTCAGAATGAAACTTCTCCTCTCTCCACTCAGCCGTCTCTCCTCCTCTGTGCTTTTTATCCGCGTATGACCCAGATCTTCCTTTTATTCAGACTCTTTGCTTCTTTCTGTTTCCTCCGTTCAGTCTTTCATTCCTTCATCGCAGCTGCTGCCTCCTTCTCTCTTCTATAATCTGCTTCCTCTTCTCTCTCTCTGCACCACGAACACCTCTGATGTAGATCTGATCCGTGTGCTGCACTCGGCTATTACTGGAAAGGCCTCTGATAATTTAAGTGTGTGTGTGTGTGTGTGTGTGTGTGTGTGTGTGTGTGTCTGTGTGTGTGTGTGTGTGTGTGTGGTGGCTATCATGACATAGTGGGAGACAGACGACAAAGCGTCAGCTGACAACAGCCAGGTCGGGACCATTTGTGTGAAGTCCACCTTTAGCTGCTGTTCGGCCTCACAAACGGACATAAACTGTGTCCTGTGAGTCAGAACCAGCAGAACAGGGTCTGACAGAAACCTCACATCTCCAGTCTTGGACCACCATCACAGGTGAAACTGATTTAATCTACAAGAAAATACAGTTTGAAAGTAGAAGTTTATGTTATGTGTACTGAGAGACAGAGATATATTATTATTCTTCATAACGATCCGACGATTGGACGTCTGTCCATCTTTCAGATCGATCACATGCATGTAATCTGGTACTGATCTGCAACAGCAAACATATTTTAGAGGAAAAAGCGACGCCCTTGTCTCAGAAATTAGAGTTTGTTATCAACATAATGAGAAAACATGTTAATTACCTTAGTTCATTAATTATTCTCTCAAGTCGCACGATGACGACGCTGAACGAATCAGTAAAATGTTCGCCGACATCGACATGATGTCAAAGATTAGATCAGACGAGTTTGAAGCTGTGAAATAAGAAAACGTGTCAGGAGCTGAGATGAGACAGAAGTTCATTCAGCTCTCAAACAGTGTTTGTGCACATGTATGAATTAAATTAATTATATTATACTTAACTTTATAACCTCCAGAATACCTGAACTCTACATTATGTTTGGAATAAAAACCTTAAATAAAAACATCAAATATGTGTCGAACATTTTCTCTATAATGATCCACGTTTGCCCAACACACAAGTCTCGCCATGCTCGGGTCTTAATTTTACCAAAGTCAGAAATATCCTATTTTTCACCTCTCTCTCTACGAGGTTGACTGTTTCTGGAGATACAAGGTTTTCGCAGGAGGCTGTACAGTGCTGTGTGTTCCCCCCGTGAGCGGCTTTATACAAGGGCTGATGGGTAAAAGAGGAGAGGAGGAGGAGGAGGAGGAGGAGGAGGAGGAGGAGGACGGACCGAGGGCTATTTTTGGGTGATTCCCCGCTGCCCTTGTAATTTGGAAAGGTTTACTGAAGGGGAGAGAGAGAGAGAGAGAGAGAGAGAGAGAGAGAGTCAGACAGGGCTGTTGTTAAATCTCTAACTGTGAGACTGTGAGCTATAGGATGTCATTAAGCTGCTCTGCTTGGCCCTGCTCAATGACTCACACACACACACACACAGACACAGACACACACACACACACACACACACACACACACACACACACACACACACACACACACACACACACAGGGTCTTAAGCTTCTCTCTGATCTCTTCTCTGCTTTCGTGTCTCTGTGTTATTCTCTCATCCAGACATACAATAAGTGCACATGTGTGAGCAGGATTGCATGTTAAGTGTGTGTGTGTGTGTGTGTGTGTGTGTGTGTGTGTGTGTCCATGCATGTTAAAATAAAACCACACAGAAACATGAACGGGAGCCTCGGGGATGCTCGAGTCTGAAGCTTAATTTGTACGTGAGAGGTGACAGCACCTGCAGAGGTGTTGATTATCTCGTCCGGTGACAACACGACCTCATCGTCGTCCGCCCGTCCTTTACGGCGCTACACACAAGTCATCCGTAAAGAACCAGCGTGAGGAAATGTTAACTGAACGCGACTGCACGAGTTCCCGGGGAGAAATGATCAAACGTCTGCCATTAGAGACGGAGGAGAAAATGGGGGAAGTGGCAGAGCGTCAGCAGACTGTGGTGAGAGGGTTAGCTTCAGGAACACTGTTGTGCTTGATTCACTGTGTTCTGTCGTCTTGTGTTCATGTTCGTGTCAACTCAACCGCCTGAATACACGTTGGCAATTGTTAGATCCCAAGTATACTGGGTACTGGACCAGCTCTCCATTATAAGGGTTAGGTCCCTAAACCTACAAGGTGTTACTTTAAAGGAGACTCGCCGAGCTTCTCACTGCCTACATCCGAACGTCTACCCTGCCACCTCTGGCTTTGCACCTGACTTGAAAGAATACATTCTCCTAAACAACTGCAGCAGCATGGAACAACCAGAAAAACATCAAATGTCTCCATGCAGCTCGTCCGGCGTGATCCAAGTCTCCAGCAGCCCAGAGTTTCCAAACTGATCTGAAAAGACGTTATTTACATCCTTTGTTAAGCTCAAATCTTCACTGTAGCTGCTAAGCTGAAAGTGTTGGCATGCACCCGGTCTGTAGTCGTCACGTGTCGCAGTATATGTCTCTGTTTGTGTCTCTGTTAATAAACGCTGTGCTGCAGGACGGAGGCTCCGGCTTTCAGACGTGTTTGAGAAACATTATTCTGGACGTTATGCTGCTGTGATTATGCTCTTGTGACGCTGTGGTCACATCTCTTTTTCCTTTTAGTATTCTTGTCAGAACAGTCACAGTAACTACATGTCATTTGTAAGCTGATCAGTCATATTACAGAGTCGTGTAAACAGCTTCAATGTGCCGATGCTCAATCAGGCTGCTTGAAGGAGCTGCATTGCTCTGTGTGAACAGTGAAGCCAGAGAGGAGGTGAAGCTCTAAACAGCTGAACACTGACTGCACGAGTCGCAGCCTGTGATGGGGGGTGAGCGTGGCTGAAGGCTGTTTTATGAACAAAAGGTCACAGCGTTGACCTCACAACAGTCAACATGTCCATCAAATGTCAAACGTCCTTGAGCGCGACACTGAACTGTTAACTGTCTGCTTCACTGCCTGAAATAAACAGTCGGAGCCACGACTCGTTAGCTGCTCTGCACCGACACCCAAACAGTGTCTCGTGTTTAATATGTGGATCAGATGAAAACCAACACGTGACACAGCAGCTGAGAGCGATTTCATTTCTGGTGTTTGTCTGGAAGATTTTAAACGCTCAATAAAAACAAAGAAATGAAGTGAAACAATAACACTTGTCATCTGGATTTCCTATTTCCCACGTGGATCATTAAGTTCCCTACAAACCTAACTGACATCAGAGAACTAGCTGCGACAAAGCTGCCAGAAAGCGTTGACGAGGGCTCGTAACGGTTCAAACACCGCACCGACTTCAGCCCCCGACACTCGCTGACAACACCGGACAGCCGACCGTCGGCCTGATGTGTCTCAACAACAAGTCAGAACTCTTCCTACTTCATGTCATGGATTTTATTTAGAAGACAATCATGTAAAAATAAAATAAAATTAAAGTTGGACCCCTGAGCTACATTTTGTTATGATTCATAATTTTTTCACTAGATTGGGTTAAAATTCGTCCATTTTCGCTCTTAAAGGTCATTGACATCATGTATCAGCATCGATGTTTACAGTCATCAAATTAATAACAATAAATAACAAGAATTACAAAGAATCTGTAATTCTTAGAAATTAATATCTCCACTAGTTTTTACTTTGTTGAACCAAATGTTGATTCTGTGTCGTATTAATACAGTTTCATCACATCTAGAAGATATTTTGTATGTAATGTAGAGAAGGATCAATTCAACTTCCTGGAAACGTTTTTTTTATTGTAAAAGATGTTAATACTCAACGCCGACACATGAAAATGAAATTTGTTATATTCATGATTTAAAACCTTTTTGAAAACAGCTCTCAATGTTTTTATTTCATAGGTTAGTATTTGTTGTTTTTTTACTTCAAGGTTTTCGATCTGAGTGATATTTTCATTATTGAGACTGTTTTTCATTTCATTTCATTTCATGGTTAAGGACATTTACAAATTCAACCTTGTAATAGTTGAGTTTGTTGCATATTAGATGATGTCATCTTGTGTCTGAATAAAATACTCATCTTAGTTCTTCAGTTCAACACACGTTATTTTACAGTTTCAAACTTTTGTGAACTCATTTCTGAGGGCTGTTAACGAAGAACCTGAGTGAGTTCACTGTGTTTTCAGGGACATACAGGTGATTAGTTCTGTGTCATTAATAACTGAATTAATTGCTCATCACGGTGACATGAAGTTTCCATTAAATTCAAAAGTGTCCAGTGACCAGCAGAGGGCAGCAGAGAGCTGCCAGCACTGAAGACCCTCAGGGACGAGTTCGTCTTCATGAGGAGGTGAAAAATAACTTTTTCTGCTTTGAAATGGAAACGCATCAACGTCAAAATAAAGAAAACAGCATAACAGTCCAATCACAACTTGGGGGTGGGACCATGGGCGGAGCTTGTGGCAGCCATGACAGACAGCCTTTTCAAATTAAAAGCATTTCCTGTGGGCTGGAGGGCATTTTCTGTGCAAATCTGAATAATTGATCTGGTTACATCTGAGTACTTACATCGTTTGGAATGAGGAGCTCCTGAGACGTGGTCTGGGAAGTGGTGTCCACCCCTCCTGAGGGAGGGAGGAGGGAGGGAGGGAGAGAGAGAGGGGGGGAGAGAGGGAGAGGGGGGGAGAGAGAGAGGGGGGGGGAGAGAGGGAGGGAGGGAGGGAGGGGAGGGAGAGAGAGGGGGGGGGGGAGAGGGAGGGAGGGAGGGAGAGAGGGAGAGGGGGGGGAGACGGAGAGAGAGAGAGAGGGAAGGGGGAGGGAGAGACAGAGATGTTAATTTTACTCTTTCATAAGCAGCATGATCTTTTCCTTTTTCCTTCCTTCCTTCCTTCCTTCCTTCCTTCCTTCCCTCTTCACTCTCCACAGGAAGTGTTCTGGTCACTGCGAGCTAAACCAACAGTGATTCTGATAAAGTGTGTGAATGTGTTTTGGCAAGTGGGTGGTGTGTGTGTGTGTGTGTGTGTGTGTGTGTGTGTGTGTGTGTGTGTGTGTGTGCACTTCCACGACTGATGAGTTTTATACCTGGGACATAATGGAATAATCATCCAGCCGAATCCTCACATGATAATTCGCTCTCAGTGGCGCTCGTGTGGTTTGTGTGAAAAATGACATGACAAAGTCTCTTTAACAGTGGAGCGGTTCTGACCCGACCAACACACGCTGTGTTTCACACGTTCACACACACTGTATGCATGAGAAGTACTCAGATCTTCCACCTAAAACCTTCATTTTGTGGTGATTCTGGCTTCTGGACATTTATTATTTATAATATTATTTATATATTATTTTAGAAACAAGTTAAAGAACGATGTGAAATAAAACACACAGTATTAAACACTGTAAACATTTACTTAACGTACCAAAATAAAGGTATTAATTTTGCAGAATGGAATATATATAGAAACACATATTTGTATCACTAGAATATAATTATTGATTTATAAATGTTTGTTACTTTAACGTTGCAGCTAATTTTAATTACGTTTTTGTAGAAGTAAATTTATGTTATCTTGTAATCTATAATCTGCAAAGTAACTTACATTATTGAATGAATGTATCAGAGTTAAGAATATAATATAACAGTATATAATTTCCTTCTGGAATGTAGCAGAGTAAAAGTATAAAATATGGTTGTAACAAAGTAACTACTTTCATCAAGAAGGAATGATCTGAGGCTCATGTGATTCATTTCATGTGTGACCACTTCTGTCCTCGTCTGTCTGAATAAATATGCTGACTTTTTTTAGGTAAGAGAGTAATTTTTTGGACCTCTGTATTTCTTATTAGAACTGAAGTTAGAATTATGTCATTTGTAAGGGATTAGTTGTAGTAGAAGTAGTCTTTTATTTAGCATGTGAGGCATTTCATGTGAGCTATGAGCTGAAGGAGTCGGTGTGTTTAAAGGGGAAAGTACAGCCGCCAGTCCACTCACCATCACCAGCAACACAGACAAGCCAGAGCACATGTATAAATACTCACTACAGCAACCATACATCCGGCTGTTACAATGGAAGTTCCAGTATTTGTCATCAATTAACTAAATATATAGCTGCAGTAGTCCGAGACACTGATATTTATAGTCAAATAAATAATAATAACTGTGTGTAAAAATTTGAGAGGTCTATCACAAAAATTCAGCAAATTACAGGAGCTGAAGCAAAACGTGTTACAACCAGCCTCGCTCTCCTCAAGCAGAAAATGCAAATACTCAAGTAAAGTACAAGTCCCGGTAAAATCTCCTTGAGTAAAGTACTCGACCTCTGCAGAGGAGGAGGGAACATGAGGGTCTATCAGCTGCACTGCTGCTGCTGTAAACATGGCTGCGTGTATGAGACGTCTCACTTCTGACTGTTTTCACATACAGTCTTTGACTTTTTACAAGAAAGCGATGAAAACCATCAACTGTCTGTATCGTTACACCTTTGATTTTCTCACCTTTTGGTCAGTAAGTCATTTCTCCACAGCAGCATGTTGCTAACTAATGTAGCCAAAAATCCACAGGCAACATTAGATTTGAGAAACAGTCGGCATGTAAACCCAGCTGGATGCTCAGAACCAAAGCTAACTCACAGGGTTTATAATGCAGAGCTGTGCACTACAGTAAAGATTATACAGGTATAACATGAATTATTTTATGTGCTGCAGAATGAGAGGCTCACGTCACTGATGGAAACAACAGAAACGATCGTCTGCATTTTAAAAGATGAATCCAGAGCATGTCGGACAATATTACTGCACTGTTACAAACATTTTCTGTGTTTCTGATTCTGCGAATGATGAAATTCGAGGTAACGGCACTCTGAAATGGAAATAAGGTTTTTGAATAAAACTTTATCTTTTATTTTTTTTTAGCTGAAGCTGTCACCAGAGTTTTTAGATGACGACAAAAAGTAGAAAAGAAGTTAGACAACAAAATGACTTTAAAGTGAACAGATGGATCAGAGCCACAGGAAATGCAACGTGTTCAGGTAACACCGCTATCCGTCATCAAAACAGCGGTCACTTTAACAGCGGATCGATATTATATATATCAGTATTGTAGTGAGTTTTATTCAGTCTGTAGAGTGATGGAAGAAGAAGGAGCTGTAAGATGAAGAGTTGCTACAACTTCTCAGTGAGGTAAGAACTTCTTTTTCTCCATGAACGTGATCAGGTTCCTTCTTATCCCCGAGTTTGGACCCAAAATACTTCCCAAAAGGTGCTTTTTCTTTTGCTTTTGCTTTGAGTAGACGCCTACAACAGATTGTAACCGTAGCGTCCACCGTCCAACTATTGATTGTAAAAACAGCAAAACAACGGTGGGGGCTGGTGGGAAAGTGATGTCATCGGTGTATCTTTGACTATCATGTAACACTGGGAACGCTGACAACCGCAGCAAGTCATGTTTAAAGCCTGTCTTGCTTCACAGGTGTGTGTGTGTGTGTGTGTGTGTGTGTGTGTGTGTGTGTGTGTGCATACCAGGTAGAACTTGTGTAGCTGATTGGCTGATGGGGGCCAGGCCCTGTTGCTGCATTGACAACTGGTGGAGCTTTGCCAACTGAAAGAGACAAGAGAAAGACAGAGAAGTGAAATCAAGTGGAAGCATCATAATGTCACAGGAAACATTCAAACAGTAAAACTGTCTCTCACTCGTTTGCTTTATTACCTCTGAATGTGGAATGCCGTAGTGACTCTGTACTGCGTACGTCTGAAACAGAAAGGGAGAGAAGAAAAGTGTCATTAAAGGCAACGTCTACATTTATTTTATATCTTATATATGTGCCTGCAGTGCGAGAGGACAACTGAAGACTCAAGTCAGGTCTGCAAGAAATACTGAAAACCTTTCTGCACATATCGAGGTAAAAACATTTCATTTAAATCAGTATTTATTCTAAATAATTGAACATCAACTATGGAAAAGTCAGTAATGGATGTAAAGCATTTATCTATCATAACATATCCGGTCTTTGAAAATGAAATGTGATTTATTTTTAAGCAGTATTAGTGTATTAATAACAACTTTCTTTTTTAGTCTTTCTATCATTTATTGGAAAGTCTGACACCCTGGTTGATGCACAGTTGTTTGTTTAGTTGCTGCTCTGACCTCATATGAAACAAACCTACACTTCTGCCTGTCCCTGAGTCACACATTGTTTTATTCTTCTAGATTTTTAATATAGATACCTGAACGTAATCACTCTGTACAGTTTGATGAAAAAAGGATGACCCTTTCCAAGATCTTTGTAGCTCATAAAACAGCAAAAACGATCATAGGAAGCCTGTAAGTAAAAGATGAATCCCTGCATGAGCTCAAAGTCCATTTTCTATACACTGAGTATTAAATAAGTACCTTATTTGTCTTAATATCAGCAGGATTAATGCTTCCCAATGCTTCACTTAACACACCAGAATAGTGACTAAAGAGAATCAGGTAAGACGACTTTCACTCGATCATCCGTCCTGACCGGATCTCCTGTGACTCCTTCTCAGAGCCTCTGTTTATCTCCAGGATCACGATTTAAAGAGTTTTTAGAGGCTGTCCCAAATCCCAAAGCAGACTTCAAAGAGAGTGAACACTTCCATAGGCAATGTGTGTGTGTGTGTATGTGTGTGTGTGTGTATGTGTGTGTGTGTGTGTAGGGCTGGGGACAAAGTCGGTGTGCATGCAAAGACTTGGTGCATTGGAGCTATTTTCTGTGAGACTTTGTGTGTTTCCCCGAGGTTCACCACACCTTATATAACAGATTTCAGGGCTGTTATCCTTGACGCAGACTGCATTGCCACTGCTGCTGAACTTTTGACTCCTGTTGCTAACGCACGGATTTGCAGAAAAAAACGTTTTCTGAAAAGAGCTCCCATCAGGGGAAAAAAACACGCATCTGACAGGTGCTACAGGGATAATCGACCTGGCCGTGCTGCTTGGCCTCCTTGAAGGTGTAATGCGTCTCCCTGATCTGTAGATATGCCGGCAAATATGAATACACCGCTGCACGCCTGATTTAAAATGGTCCACGCAGGCCTGAACACAAAAAAGTGCCAAACACTCATAAATATTCATTGGTGGCTTCATGCAGCAGACATCAGAGATGCAGCAGCAGCTCCGGCACTGCTGTCCCGTATTTATCTCAGAGTAAGAAATCAGTTCTTAATGGACATTAATTCTCAGTGACGCATCTTTTGGTTCCTCTTTCAGAGTTTGGAGTTAAACGTTTCTTGTTGTTCAATCTCTGCTGATATTTAGGAGACAAACAGTAACTCTTGGGAGCAATTTTGTGAGAAAGGACCACATGTCGTCTCTTCTCTTTCAGTCCTGAGACCTGATTTCTACACAGATTAATGGATGTTTCCTGGTGTTACTGTAAAGTCTGGCACTTTACAGTAACGTCAGGAAACATCCATTAAGGAGTGTGATTGTTTTGATTCGTCATGACTCTTGAAGGAAGTGTTGTGACGTTTGTCATTTTATATAAATCAGGTGACAGGTGGGGTCAGTTTTTTCTGTAGGGCCTCTCTATCAAAACAAAAGACATTTGCCAGGTGTTGTGTGGCGAGAGTCGCTGCTGAGATCCGGCTAAAGAGTCAGATCCAGACCTTCTGGAGGAATAAACACCTGGAGTCTCATCAGATTCTGCTCTGATCCGACGGGAGCAGAGCTCAGAGCTACTTTTTAACTTGTGGGATTAAAAAGTGGATTTATCTTCACTCCTGTTTATCAGCCTGACTGCAGCAGTGATCCGGAGGTGACCTCCAGGTTCTGTACTGTTGACTGCTGACTGTAGCTGGAGGGGAAATGGACTTTACTTCATGAACGTAACGTTACAGAGAGGAGAGAGAGAACCAGAACCAGAACCAGAGTCTCTGCTGAGTGCTGACTTCACTCAGAGGTTGATCTGGATCTGAACTAGTGTATAGTAAAGTAATCTGTCTGTTTGAGGTGAATAAACACAAATGATCCTGTGGTTATAACTTGCTTCACTGTTGGTGAACTAACCATTAAACAACCACCAGTGCTGATGAAAATCTATCCGACATGTCTCAGACTGTCTCAGTATTCACAGACGAGGTGATGTTTAAAGCTCCAGTCACGTTCAGATCAGTCAGCGCGTCCTTACCTTGAACCAACTTTCTCTGGTTTGAACGTTGATGATAATTCAAGTTCACAACTCAACAATATATAAAACAGATGTCTCGTTGTTTTTAGATATTTTCATGCAGAACTCCTACATTTGATATATCTAAGAAAATATCTCATGCAGTATATATCTGATCTATTATTTACTCTCCTTCCACTTAACTACCAATCGATTACTTGCTTACTAATATACTTTTACTCACTCGGTTGTTTACTTCCACTCTCATCATAATCTACTTCATGACAGCCAGAGTTTAAATGTGTCCAGCTGATAATATCAATAAGAAATCCTCACAGCTATAATCTTGAAATGAAGATTAATGTTAAATCCCAGAAACGCCTCTGAGAGCTGCAGATGAAACTGTCAACAGAAAGCAAATACCAGAAATTAAAGTTCACGCAAATACGATGAATCCTCATCTCTCTCTCTCTCTCTCTTCCCCTCCACATGACTGTAGACTAAATAATGAATACAAATCATTTATTAATTATTTATTTAATTAATCGCCTCACACAGCCACTTAACGCAGCACTAACCCTCCCTCCATCCGTCCAGCTGTCACTGCCCTCCACGTCTCCTCCTTTCCTTCACATCACTTTTCTTTTTCTTGCATTATTTCTCTCATTTGTCCTCTACCTTTTTACTCTTTTAGTCAAATTCAAGCAGAGGTGTTAAAACACATTCTCTCCTCCAGTAGAAGTTCAGATACTTGTGTAAAAACAGACTCTGGTAAAAGTAGAAGTACTGATTCGGCTTCTTTACTCCAGTAAAAGTAATAGAGTACAGGCTCTGACATGTACTCAGAGTATCAGAGTAAAAAGTCTCCCTCTGAAGGACATTTGTGGTCAAAGCTAACTGAAGCTCACGTCATATTAATATAATTCAAAGACTATTAAAGTTAAAGGTAGAGTCAGTAGGATTTGTCCCAGCTGTTCCTGAACGCACCACAAAGATAGTTGATAGTTGAGTCTCATTCCCAGGACGTCAAATAGCCACATGTTGGGTTGGTAAAGCGTCCCGAGCAGCAACAAAGAGAGAAAATAAGAAACTCTCTGCAGATACGAGACACTAACACGCCTTTTCTCCCCATTCAGCCTCCCTCTCTGTCTGTTCACATCTTCTCACGTCTTTGTTTCGTCTCGCTGCGTCTGAAATCAGCCTTGTGATGTTGGGAATGCGGCGTGTGATGACGCCAAATACAAATAATCCATTATTCCTCTCAAATGCATCAAACTAAAGTAACGAGGCTGTTTTAGAAATGTGAGGAGGGTCAGGGTTCACATGGAGGAGGGAGAGTCAAAAGATGAAAAATCTACAGTACAGTAACAAAGTATTTGTTGTTGCATCTGGTTTTAAAGCTACCGAGCAAACTGCTGTATTTGACGAGCTGAGAGTGAGAACGCGTCGGCACCACAGTCTGTTTTACTAAAGCAGCTGTTAGAGACGAGTGTCCACCCAGAGACAGCAGCAGCTGTGGTTGGACGACAGATCTGACATTATCAGAGAGCTTTTCTGATTCTCTCCTCCCCCATCTTCAGTCTCTGCCTGTCACTTCCTCCCTCCCTCTCTCCTCCCATCAGTCCTGGAGCCTCCATTAGCTACTGTTACTGCTGTTTTAACTGACACGTCCATGGCAACAGTGCTGCACACGCACACGCACACACACACACACACACACACACACACACACACACACACACACACACACACACACACACACACACACACACACACACACACACACACACACACACACACAACGTGGCTGAAGTTGTCTCTTGAACGCTGAGCTGTCAGTGTGATGGAGTAAAGTGCTCTTCTGTTCTAGTTTGTCTCTTTTTCTGTATTTTTAATCCATACGCTCGTTTATCAGCGAGTCACTCCGTCAATCTGTCTGCTGCGTCCAGCCAACACACACACACACACTCTCACTCTCTCTCTCTCTTAACAATGTGTTTCAGTCAGTCAGCTGTGTGAGTCTCTGTCAGTCTGAATCTGTCTCCAGGTCAGTCAGTTTGTGACGTTTCCCAGTTTCAGAGGAGGTGTGAGTCGTAGTCAACTCAGCCAAAGAAAGGTTTGTAACACACAGATGAATCAGCTGTCCTGTTCTACAGACTGAAGGACAGTCACATGACTTATATCCAGTCTAATCAAATATTCAATCGATGAGTATTTGAGCAGATCAGAACGACCTGATGGTTCAGTCCGTGTGTCCTGGTGCCGCTTCATTCATATCTCAAAGCGTTCTGTGCCGTCGATCACATACTGTACATTCCCAGCTTAGCTCGGCTGTGTTAGGTCTAATATTAGTCGGCAGAGACAAACCTACATACCGTTGTTTCAAAGACAAACACAGAAGACCAGTTTCTACAGCTTGTATGAGGCCATGAAAAGATGGCTGCGGTTTTGTTGATGAAAAGTATTTTAAATGCGTTTGGCCCGCAGCCCGACTCTCCTCTGACGTGAAATAAATGTGTACGCACTGACTGTGGGTTCGCTGGTTCGTTGAAGGACACTTAGTTAATGACAGTGACACACTAGCTGTTGGCACTGACCTCAGACCACTCAGTTATGGATGATCTAAACAGCCTTGCCCTTGACATGAAAGCTATTTGTGCTGCAGTATTCGCAGCCTGCATCCGGGAGGAAAATTAAGACATTTCATTCGATTCATCTCCACCGTTTAGTTTAAAGTGTTAAAATTATAAATGAAACGTGTGCATGTTGAGAAGATTTGGGAACTGACGCATTAAATTCTCATGTTCTGTTCGACGAGCAGGTATCGTTCTTCAAAGGCTGATCTCTTTTTTTATCTTCAGAGTGTTTCTGCAGAGGACAACAGATGTCTAAAAGCCACAAGAGTAGATTTAACATAACTGCATGAACCTGACTTGACCTACAGTGTGATGTACTGCCAGCTCACAGACAATTCATCACACTGTCCTCAAACAGCTCCCTGCAAAAACCTGCAGAGATTAATGACGAAAACAAAAATCTGCCTGTTTGTTGCTGCAGGTGCAATTCAGGAAAAGAGTGAATACACCCTCCAGCTCTGCGAGGACCCTCAAAATATGCATCAGAGGACCGGGTGGTGGACGGGGGGGTAAACATCTGTGCAGGGACACTGATCATGAAGACAGCAGCATGGATCACATTGTGTATTCCTGCTGCGCTATGAGCAGCTGCTGTCAGGCTGAACAGGAAACAGGAAGTCCAGTGGAGCTTTTACTGTCACTGGAAGCGCATTAATGTCGCTACGAGGCAGTTTCTGTGTGGGGACGTGTGATAGTTCGGCCAGCAGCTCTACTACAAGCTGCTCTCCTGGTGTGTGTCGTGGCCCTGCTGTTTATCACGGTTAGCGTTATTGTTCGTCAGCTCTAAATATCTCGTTAAAGGGACACACTTCAGGTGAAAACTGAATGTCTCTTCCTAATTCCCAGTTTTGCTCTGTTCTCCAGTAACAGTCGAGCAAGCTATGTTGAAAAGAAGATGTTAAAGGATGTCACCGGAGGACCAATACAAGCAACACTTGATACACTGACCGTGGGAAATTTTGCCTGATGGAAAGTTTGGAATAATCTTTGTGGTAGACGTCACCATCAGCTGAACATCACCACCATCACCAAAGACCCCTTGTTTGTTTGAAGGTACCATTACAATGTAGATCTTCACGGACGCCCGCTGACCGGTCGGCACCGCGGTCAGTAGTCAGAAGTAAATACAGAGAGAACGTTATTGATCCCAAAAAGGTGAGAAGACAAATCCAGCATAATCTCATCGTCCTCGGCCTCGACACAAAGAAGGCGTGGCCTCGTTTGTTTTCGTTCAGACTGTGTGTGTGTGTGTGTTTCATCGCGTACTTCCAGAAACTATCTAATCGACACTGTGGCACCGACTTAACAGAACTGGCGTTGTCATGCTTCATATTGTCAGGCTTAGCAACAGTAACTAAGGGGGGCGGGGCTTAGAGTCATTCAGTTTAGAGATTTTGGGCTATTTTGCTTCCATAACATGTCCTCATGTCCAAAATACACATGTATGTTTGTCTTAGTTCAGATTTCTGTATCTTTAATCATCAAGTCTAATTTGCATATACAAAACATAAAATGCCAAAAAAAGAAAAGATAACTGTGAACGTTTCATGGTGACATCTTTTAGATAACATGTTCACGCTTCATCATTTTGTCTGTATTAAATATTTGAAGGACGTTTTTTCAAAATGAACTTTCTCTCGGACTCGGACTGAATTCTTCACTTCAGCAGCTCTTACAAAACACCAAACTACCAGTTTCACTCCGATATATATTCTGAAGGTTTTTGGCTGTTGACAGTATTTTCAGATTTATTGAGTGATAAAAAAAAGAAAACCTTGGACTAATATGTCAACAAAACAAAACAAAACAAGATTTTTGAACCTGACTTTTTCCAGTGTTCAGATTTCTGTTCTGGATATTAATACAATTTAGAGCATTTTTAGGACAGGGTCATATCTATGAGTTAAAAGTCTGAATATAAAACTCAGTTACTGTGTTAAATGTGTTGCGTTCACTGACCACAGGGGAGAAATACGTCTCTTGTTCTGTAAGATGCTGTTTGTGACCAGCAGCTACTGTACGATGTCATTTGAAGGGGTCCCTCATGGCCATTTTCAATTATAAAGTCACTTGCAGAAATAATTCTGTATCAGGGTGAAGTCCGTCCGTATAACAGAGCAGATCAGCCGCTGCTCTGCTTTACTCAGTGCAGACATTTTGCCATTTTTAAGGCATTTGGAGCCGAGTGTCCTTGATGGCAGCTCCCTCTTTGTACCTCAAATTTGAGCACACAAAATTGACCAAATTCAATTTTGCAATTACAGCAGAAGGCTGTTTTACAAGAAGATATGAATCTACTCCACTTTCACTCGGTCTTCAGCTGCTCTCAGACCAGTCAGACACCACAGGAGAAAGGGCTCGAGTGTGAGGCGACTGAATTCAGCCGTTAATCTCAGCAGGCAGAATAAAACTGATGCGACTGAGTGGATTCTGGTTTCACCATTTTTCTCCATCGTTTTCTATCTTGTATCTCTTCCCTCTTTTATCTTCCCCTCTCCTCTCTTTTTTTCGTATTTATCCTTTTTGCCAGGCCGTTCTCCATTTGTCACTTTTCTTTATTTATTTCTTTACATCTCAGCGTTTTCATTCTTTACTTCAGGGCCGTCATCTTTACTCAACCTCGGTTACTCTGCTCCTTCATTTTCGCAGCTTTTCATGTGAAAAAGAGGTGTTATATTTATTGAGCCTCTGTGTGCAGAGGTGTTAATCTGGAATCCTTGACCACTCTGACCATCTGCTTTTACGATGCCATCGCTGGCTGCAGCGCTGTGATTGAATTCAGCTCCTTTGGCTCCGTCCCAGGCTCAAGCAAAGTGTTTACCTGCACAGCTCAGGGCAACACGTGAAGTCATTTCTTCCAAAATGTGATAAAGATCGATCGAGTTTAGTCTATCGCTGAATGAAGAGAGAGTTTGAGGACGACATTAAATGGCATCTTTCACATTATAGAAACACAGAAGGATCGTTTAAAGGCATCGATTCAGGCTTTTTAAATGGTTCCCCGTCCTGTTGGCAGATTAAAAAAGGCAGATATTAAGGTGACCTTTGACCCTTTCCCTTTGCCCCCAGGCGGCCATACTCACTTGCTGCAGGTCCACTCCTCCCTGCGCCACTGAGAACAAGGGGTGAGAGCCGAAGTCTGACGCCTCGAACACCTTCAGAGAGACACAAGCAGAGTCAACACCTCAGTTAGAGCATCGAACTTCAACAAGCTTGTTATGAATCTGAAGCTGCGGCTGCACACTCTCAGGACACTTTCACACCTGTGGTTTTAATAATTTGGTCAGGAAGAACAAAGAGCGGTAACGATGAGGTTTCTACAGACTGAGACCTGAACGGTCCTGCATCATCACCAACACACACACCTGCGGAAATCAAACTCCGGTGACTGACAGCAGGTCATGCTGCAATTTCCTGCTCCTACTTTGTAAATCTGCAGCAAAATACACAAGCTCCACACCTCTGCTTTAAAACCTGCACTCACATTGTTACGCACATACAGTCTGTGCTCCACATATTCAGTACATCACATGACCAGAAGATGAACTTCACAGGCTATTAATGTCTAGAAATGTGGTACCAGAACTCAGCTTTTTGAATCTGCATCCATAAACAGATATCTGTTTAAAGCAATTAGCAAATGTTGTTTCTTGTGTCTTAAGTTACAAATTAGACTAAAAACAAATACTGGAGCATGTAAAAGGAAGTCTAGGCTTTGAAATCCGTTAATTGGTATGCAGATATCCAAAGGTTGGAAGTAACAAAGTACAAATACCTTGTTACTGTACTTCAGTACATGTTTCATGTATCTGTACTTTACCTGAGTATCTCTGTGACTTTCCCTCTCTACATCTGAACTTTCTCCTCCTCACAGCTTCAAAACAGCCTCGTTACTTTAGTTTGGTGACTGATTTCGACCTATCAGAGCACATCACGCACGGCAGACGCAGCGAGACGAAACAAAGACGTAAGAAGACGTAAGAAGACGTAAGAAGACGTAAAATTTCTCATTCATAACGTTACATTAAAAAACAGTAAAGAGTCTGTTTTGAAATCTTTCAGTTCAGATGATTTCGTGTTAACAGCTCTTAGTTTGTTTTTAAAGAATCGTTGTGAACATGAAAATGATCTGACACAGGACGTGTATTAAGGGTTAAACTAATTACAAGATCCCATTATTGGCAAATGTTTTTTTTGCAGTTTTGCTGTTGCTGCTCTCTTCTACGAGGCAGCGTGAGTCAAACCCAATAATCCAAAAAAAGATAAGAAGTTCATTTAGTCTGTTGTTTATTAGCAGATGAGAAGATGAGCGAGAACAGAAGAGAATTAAAGGAACAGTTTATTGATCCCTGAGGAGAAACAGTCCCACGGCAGCTCGCACACACAAGATGATGACGACGGCTTCGTGGCACCGAGTTAGTCCACCATGGAGCGCTGAGAGAAACGCTGACCGTGCGTCTTGTCTGTATGATCCACACTGATCCTCTGTGGTTTACCATCAGTCTGTTTTTTATTTGACATCAGAGCGAGGAGGATGTGAGTGATGACATCATCCATAGGAGACAAGAATACGGTGAATATTATCGCCGAGGCTGGGAGAAAGAAAAAGAGCCATGACGTCTCCAGAGCCTTTCTTTTCAGTTTGTCTATTCAGTTGATTCAGTCATGAAGACAAAGTTTGATTATTTAGTTTGTTTATCAGTAAATGAAGATCTTTCTCTGCTCGTTAACATTTCTTCACGTTTAAGGAAAGTGAAAAATGATCCTGTTTTATTGAATTTCCTTCAGTGAAACACTGATTTTAGCTCCCAGATGAGGAGACATGAGGAGGATTTTTCAGCTCTGAGGTTGCTGACATGTTCTCGGTGTTTGGTATTCAACTGTTGACAACAGTGACTTCTCAGAGCCGCTCAGTGTTCATCCACAAATAACCAGATGCCCCAGACAACTATGCAGAGAGAAAGTCATCTCCAAACAATCTCTGTTACAGTCCAATGATGTGTGACCAAGGACAGACAGATCTCAGTTGTGCCACTCTCTCAGGGAAAATCATCCTCCAGCTCGAACTGACCGGATGACAACCTGCAAACTGCTAAGCTCTGATGCACCGCTGAGGCTCAGTGCACACGGCAAGATTCAGCCAATTAAACATCAGAGTTTCTGTCCCTGAAAACTTTTCAGAGCTCAAGGTACTTTGGAAAAACCTACAGGGAAAAAAATCGTTAGAGATGCAGGAATCTTTTACTTTGGTTTGGTAACAGCGTGAGACTTGAACAGTCTCACGCTGTGTTAGCATCAGGGGCAGACGGGCGTCCATGTGTAGCATGATATAAATACATCCTATTTATTCACGTAGATGAAGGTAATCTCGATTTTCATTTTCCGGTCTTGATTATTTCTTTTGGTAACACGATCTAATCGTCTAAATCACAACCATATGGTGACATATTTACATCAGTTATTGGTTTAATCAGCTTCAGCTTGCAATCAACAGCATCAAGAGTTAATGTGATTAAACTGACAAACAGCAGCTGCAGGTCGGATCGTGGTGGAACAGGTACCGTGAGGAGGCAGGTGTCTTGTTGTCTGGTTGTTTTTAAATATTCCTAAGACTCAAAGGTACAAGTCAAAGTAAATTATTCATATATTTACATTTATGTATAAACTACACTCAGTGTTGTTAAACCTGTAGCATCCACTCACACATCCCACTGATGAACAGTGACGATTTGTACTGAATAAACATGAAAAATCATCATTTGGTTCCTGTCGGATGGACGGTGACAGGAGCTGCCATTCACAATGCATGGCACCGATCAAATAGACATTAAACAAGTGTGTGTGTGTGTGTGTGTGTAAATCAAAGGCAAGGCGACCACGTGGACATTATCCATAACATGCAAATTGCAAACTAAAGCAAACTCTCTGACAATAAATGATGTATCGGCTCATCCATCCGTCCACTGCTCTATCTTCACCTCGATCCTCCCCCTCCATCCATCCATCATTTCTTCTTCCCCCTGTAGATCCCCTTCATCCACCCATCTATCCGACCCATTAATCCGTCCACCCACAGTCTTTTCCTCCCCTCCTCTCCTCCTGTTGTCTATATCCATCTTTCTCTTTATTCGTTCACTCTCTCGTACATTCGTCTTATTTCCTCCTTTCTTTTCATCAGTTCTTGTGTGATTCAGTTCACTTCATCGTATTTGTTGTCTTGTGACACTGTGATTTTAATATTCTGTGTTTGGTTCTGTGTTGTTGTGGTTTATTATCGTCCTCCGTCCTCTCACCTGGTTTCCTGCCAGCAGAACCGTACCCGGGGTCGGGCTGGGTCGGTATGGGATCGTCGCTCCTTTTGGTGGAGACTGAAGAAAAAAGGAGGGATAGAAACAGAAACAGAAAGAAAGTGAGAGATGAGGAAGAGTCGGGGTTTTTATCGAGTGTCTCAGAGAAGGACATCAGTCCTCACCGGCCAAAAAACTTTGGGAGTGAAACGGATTTGGTTCCTACTTCCAGGCGTGTCAGACTTACTGTATAGTATCTGTGCTGATGTTAACGCGAGATGTTTTGTTTGATGACAATGAGCCAGTTACTTTGACGGAAACTGTTGTGGGGAGACAATATTTAAGCCTTCAGATGTCGTGACACTTAATAAATCAGAGACCAATAAAAGAGTGTATGCAAGTTTTTCATGTGACGATATTCACAATGATCTCGATTAATTTCATCCTCTCCCTGCCTCTAACACCAGGACAGCAGGAGTAATCGTATTTATTTTGACTGTTTCATTGTTTCTGAAGTCTCATTATCAAACAGTATCATTGTGGTTTTTGCAAAAACATATTGTGTGACAGCTGTTTGAAGGAAATCACTGTCTGGATTATAACTTTTGTTTTTACGCGGGCTCAGGTTTTTACTTCTTTCTCTTCCTAACCTGGAAGCTTTTGATTAAACAGGATCATCTGTAGCATCAGATCCAGAGGAGACTGATGTAAATGAGCCAAATGTTCACTGTTTAACAGCTGGTAGAAACGTTGTTAAAGGTCACGTCCATGTTTGTAGTTTTGGCTTGAAAACTTTCATCATGTCATCACAGACGGTTGGATGTGTCTGAAGCTGGAGATCAGCCGTGCTCTTTATTCTATTCTTCTTTTTTTCTCAGCCTGTCTCACCTCACATTGTGATGTCGTTGATGTGGTTGGACTGTCAGCTGATGTTTCACATGTTTCTCTTTGCACATGTGTTTGATGAAGCAGGGAGACATCCAGAGACGTCCAATAAGAAGCAACGTGATTTCATTTCACTGTTGCTGCATTAAAATCTAAGTGACTTGTATTGAGCAGCTGCTCTGCTGCTTGTTTGCTGTGTTTGTGTGAGATGTTCATGTGGCAGAAATGAGGGAAATCATTGTTTTTCATACTGAGCTGAACAACACTGCTGGTCATTAGGTGCTGCGCTCTGATTTACAGTCTGATAGATTCATTGTTCAGCTGATGATGGCTGGTGAATTTGTTAATGTTGACCTTTCAATGCTTCATTTAAATATGCATCAATATTTTTGTCATGTCGTGCTAAACTGTTCTCACTCCCGACGCGTCAAACGCAGCAGCCTGGTCAGCGGCTCTACGTTTTCTGGTTGGACACCAGAGTCTGGATCAGAAGGTGCTCAGGTGAGTCGTATGCAGGACTTTCCTGCAGGAGTTTAAGGATTGCACGTGCTAAAACTGAATTGTTTCTAAGCGTCAGTACGTTAAATTATGTAGATTATGTTATTAAGTTACTCTGTCCCAGCATGCACTGGGTGGAAGGCAGGGAGACAACAGTCCAGCAGAAAGTAGATCAAAAGATTTCTTATCTGAGATCAAACAGAAAGTGTGAATGAACGCTGGATCCTCACGCCGACACAGTAAACTCTTTGATTTCAGCAGCACTTGAAAGTGAATGAGTTTAGCTCGGGTCAGCATTTTTATTTCTTTTCTTTCTTTCACTCCTCCTTTCTCATCCCAGATTAAGGTGCTTGGAATATCAATGAGCTCCCGCAGCCTTTGATTTCACTGTTTCCGTCTCTAATCTCCGAGACGTAGCTCATCTTAACGACCGCCGCCGCTGATTAATTCTAATACAATCGTGAATTATAGATTTTAGTGTTTCCATTTTGCAGATTATTAGAAAGTGGACGCACCTCATAAAAACACTTTAATGTGATTGAGAGCGGACAGGTAGAGAGAGCTCGGTGAAAGTTTTTGTTTTTTTTATGAATTTACGAAGAATCACCTCTGCAGCTCCGTCGTTTCAAAATTAGCATCGAGTTGCATCAGAGCAGAAGCTTTGTGTCTCGTTTGTCAGTGGGTTTGATCATAAACATAAATCAGGGAGGAATGAAATCTGAGTGAAGCTCATGTTTGTCTTTCTGAATTTGACACGGCTCTCTGTAACGCTGATTTAATAATATGAGACGACTTTGAATTGAGCCTCTAACTAAACACAGCAGTGAGCGTGCATCCATCCAGAAGACGCGTTCAGATCCTCGAGGTTTGACATGAGGGCCAAGAAAAAGACTCAGTGCTGTAAAGCAACCGACACGTCAACAGCGTGGAAAAGAGGCGGCAGAGAATCATCAGCTGAATCTACAGCTCGTTGTTTACCAGTTTGGTTCACATTCAGCGCTCTCATGGCGGCGTTTTCAGAGAAAAACCTATAAAAACCCAGCGGAGACTAGCTGGTGAACATGATGGAGCATTTAGCAGCTAAAGAGACAGATGTTTCCCTCAGGAGCTGGTGGAGACCAAAAACAGAGTTAAAAGAGAGAGAATATTACAAACACACACGACTGAATGAAATATGTATGATCATGTTGTTTTGAGCTGGATGTGGAAATAAGCGACTCTTTGTTGAACATATCAACTTAAACGCACAATATGTAAAAGACGAGAGTTGTGTGGGAGGAGAGTCGGTGCAGATCCAGACCTTCTGGAGGAATAAACACCTGAAGTTTCATCAGATTCTGTTCTGATCCGACGGGAGGAGAGCTCACAGATTATTTTTTAACTTGTGGGATTAAAAAGTGGATTTATCTTCACTCCTGTTCATCAGCCTGACTGCAGCAGTGATCCGGAGGTGACCTCCACTGTCGGGTGTTTCTGTTCTGACTGGAGCCGGAGGGGAAATGGACTTTACTTCTTTTTTAAAATATTTTATTGCAATATTTCCTGCAATATCTTCCATACAAATTATTATTTAAAATGATTTACTTGACCATTGGATATTTTTTAAATACTTTTTATACAGTTAAATTAATTAATAGCAAAGATAACTGAGACACCTGCTGAGAACAGCAAACAACAAACAAAAAATAGGAGAAAAAACAAAAAAACGATCTGTAGTCGATGTTTAAGTTCAGTCTTAGACAGATAATTTCTCCCAACTAAAATTTGATCTGTCACTGATAAATCTGTGGCTGTTTCCACGTCCGTGACCTGCGTCACAGCAGTTATACTCAGTATGTTGAAGAGAAATACATCAGACAATCCTTTTGTTTCCAGTAGATCGATACCCGACTTGTTTTCTAGTTTCAAAGGTTCTTTTAGGTCAAAAATATAATTTAGAGTTTTCGCAACATCTTTTACAAACGGTTTCAGTGTTGGACACCTGAAGGACGTCTGTGTGTGGTTTGCTCTCCAGCAGTCAGTCAGTCCCTGCTTCTCCTTTACTTCATGAGAATTTCTTCTGTTTATCGTCCCCACCAACAGTGAAATTAAATATCGCCCCTGGCAACATAAATATCTGCACGCCATGTGCTGTCATCTAATACCGAGCACATCAACGGGCTATTTTTGTTTCATGCACAAACAAAATGTTTTTCTCTTTCCTGATCGAGTGTTCCTGGAAATCTGAGAACGGTTCTTATTTTGCTCATTTGCACCTCTCAGGATCAAATCTGTGCACATTAACGTTTGATGAATGAGATCTTTTGTCTGACGAAGACTTCTGTGAAATGTTGTTTCCTAAAATAGTTTGAGAGCTTCGATCACAGAGTGCAGATCCTTTGTCTTTTTCTGTTGTCATACCAACAGCAAGTCCAGCTTCTGAAGGCTGAGCTGATCATATTTCTTTATTTTCATTTTCAAACGCACAGCCAATGAAACGGCTATTCATTCATTCATTTATTTATTTATCAAGAGATTATTCTGCTGCCTGATGTGGTGAAGATCTACGTAACGACTGGGACACACACTTCCTCCCTCACTGATACACACCTCGAGGATCACAGTGCAGATGAGTTTCACACACTGGATGATGGCGTCCTGGCTCCCTGATATCGTCACCTCTCTCTCTGTGGAGTTGGGGAGGAGGTCACCTGCCACCTGCACCTGGGCACCTGTCGTCTGCGCGCGCACACACACACACGCACACACACACACACGTACACAAACAGAGCAGTTATTCTCTACCTGCCCGAGAACATAACGTGAGTGGAGCTGAGCAGAAAACATGTTGTCAGACACTAAAAAGCTGCAGGGAAACAGCGCAGAGTGTGTGTGAGCTGCACGCTCTGACAGGAATCATGAGCTGCGAGATCATTTGTGGTTTTGTTCATAATTCATTAGGTCATGCGTCAGATCACGTATTAATAGACGCGATGAATCGAGCCAAGCTGAGACAGCCAGTCAGAGTGAATGAGCGTGAATTTAAAGTCGTGGTTTTATGGTGTTTAACAAATATCCTGCAGCCTTCCTCTCGCCACATTAAATAATTCTCAAGTTCGAATACATCTGGAATTTATTCATTTAATATTTGGCTCCTTCAGACCTCAGTTAGTTAACTATGTTGCTATGGAAACAAGCATATAAGAGATGACGGTCAGATCTGACACTTAACATTCAGCTTTATGTGCGATTTAACTGAGGAGCCGCCTTTGTGAAGTTTTCAAGGTCTTATTTCACACTGCGGCTCTCTGCCTGTTGTCGCTCGCTCCGTGTATTTTAAATCTGAAGAGGAAAACTCCTGTGAAGAGGGTTTCTGTGGGAACATTTTGATTCTTTCCCCAAGGTTTCAGTCTGACGAGCATCCAGAGGGAGGCAAAGATATTTGTCATGAATTATCCAAACATGGGAACTCATCAGCGGTCGTTTATGATTCCTCCTGTCGGCTGGATGACCTGTGACTCGAGTACAACGTCTATTCAATATATAAAATACTGTCAAACACTCACCTCTCTGATCTCCTTGATCTTAGAGCCACCCTTACCGATGAGAGAGCCGCACTGGCTGGCCGGGATGACCAGCCTCAAGGTGACCGGAGGCTTACTGGTCACCGTGCCGTTAGCTACCAACGCTGCCAGGTCCTGAGAGAGAGAGAGACATCGTGTGGTTACACGGACAATACTTCTCCAATCGGACTGAAATCATTTTGATTAGAGATTCAAACTTAACCGTTTACATGAACGGTCAATAGACTGAAGTGATAATGTGTGCTGACATGCTTCAAAGCGATTAATCAGCAGTGTTGGGGGTAAATTACAGGCTGGACACACTGGATGCCTGTGTACTGCGTGGCGGCCGTGTTACTCGCATCACTCGCGTGTTTGTGTTCACATAGGCTGCGTGGCAGCTGCAGCGCGGCTGCTGCCTGCCTCATCTGTTTACAGACATTGATGATTATCGATAAATATGATGACGTGATTTTCCTTAACAGAAAGGAAAAGAAAGTCAAAGTGAAAGAAAGAGTGCACAGGAAAGACACTGCCCTTTCATTGTTTTCTTTCTGCGTGTTCAGACATTAAAACACTGGTATGATGTCCATATGACTGTCTACAGGTCGTGTTTTGCTGAGAACTGTGTGTGTCGCGGTAGAAATAGGCGAGACTCCGAATCTCTCGATGGCGCGACGCAGCAGCCTCACATGATTATTGTTATGACCCGTACTGCCTCATCGTCACCAGACTGAGATCCACGCATCACTATTACACACAGAGGGACGGGCAGCAGTCAGACAGAGGATTGTAAAACATGTCCGAAAAGGAGCAGGAAGAAGGAAACACTTATATAATCCTAGCGCTTCTCCACAACTAAGTAATCAATCATAATCAATTTACTTCCTGAGTCTGCCTGAAGACGTACAATAAATGCTGATGGCTGACGTGAGACTCGCTCTGTCCCACTCTGTTGTTTAGTTTAATAGATAACATCTGCTGCTGTGAGCTCAGGAACATCTGAGCTAAAAGACTTTTAGGACGGCAAATCACATTTCATATTAAACAAATAGCAATTATATTGTTAGCTTTCATTGTAACTTCTCTTCTCTGACTGTGTCTCAGTCATAATTAACCAGTTTGTATATTTGGATTCTGAAGGTCCACCAGTGAACACAACTTATTTGTTGTGACATTCATGTTTGTCCAGCTGAGAGTCAGTTCAGACTTTGATTTGTAAAATCAACATGCGTTTTATAAAAACACACCTTTGAATCGAGGAAGTCATCAGTGAACCTTCTCAGTTGAATTGCGTTGCTAGGAAACAGCTCAGCCACAAGTTTATCTGCTCAGTTATTAATATTAGCAAATATTTCAACCAGAGGAATGAATGCACTCCTTTAGATCAGTGACATTAACAGGGCGGAGGACGGAAGAACAAAAACATGAGCTCAAAAACAAGTGACAGGCGGGAAGTTCAGTACAGACGGATTTCGTCGTCTCCACACTGGGATTGTGAATTCATAGAGAAACAAAAGGACAAAGTGCAGGATGAGAATAGCAGCAGTGAAACAGTATTAATGCAAAAACTTCAGAGAAACGTTTCTCTTCAGCTTCTCCTCCCTGATCGCTCTCCTGCTTCACAGTCTGAGACTCATCCCTCACTCGCTCTTTACCGCGATTAAAACTCATGTTACCCGACACTCATCAAGTAGTTTACACGCTTCGTCTTTTAAAGCACTACGTTCTTCATTTAAAGGACGCAACATTCATCAGTGAGCGATGAGTCCGAGCACCGCAGTTCCTCTTTTTACTCTTAAAATATTTGGGCTCTGGTGGAGTGAAGGGATGCAGCGGTGAGGTTTTAATCGTCTCTTTATGCGTCCACAAATCATCAGCTCTTTTCAGCTTTGTACTTTTACATCTTTCAGAAATCCACTCGTGTTTTTTGTGGTTTATTAAAAGTAAGAATCAGGAAAAAAAAAAACACTTAAATTATGACCAAATCCTTCAGTTCTTCCAAAATAACCACATTTTCAGCTATGTTTTTGGACAAAATTCTGACTTTTAGCTTTTTGTATTTCTGACATCTGCAAATTTAAAAATGTGCATAAAAACAAGATGGATCAGCCTCTGACATCCCTCTCTTCCTCTTTCACTCTTCTTTCAACACATCTTCTTCAAACGAAAAAGGAAAAAGGAAAAAGGAAAAAGGAAAATCTGCAGATTGGGATATAATGTCAGCAGTTAACGTTTCTGTCCAAGGTTGACGAGGCACATCACGTTCACATTATATGCTATTAGCCACCGTCCACATCAGGAGGTGGAGGGGACAGTTTTTATGGCGAACAAAACAGGTGTTTTAGGCTGAAATGTGTTGTTTTCTAACCCTGACCAAGTGGTTTTGTGCCTAAACCTAACCGGAGCATCAGTGCAGCGTAGTGACGAGAGAGAAACAGAAAATTCAGCCTAAACAAACAAAGTTGCAACGTTGACAACATTAATTATGAACTAATCTGTGGAGATTCGATTGTAACGCTTCAGCCGGGCTTAACATTTGGATCTGATGTGATATTTTGTTCATATTTCCAATCAGGTTTTTTTAAATATGCAAATCTAAAATGTGAATTAGCCTTGCACCTCACGTCTCTCTCTTCATCTTTTCCTCTTTTTAAAAACCCTTTCAACACATTTACTTTCAACACACAACAAAGACAATCTACAGACTGAGCAGGTCAGACAGGAGACATCTCATCCAGCACAGGAAAGAAATGAATACAGTTAAAGAAGGACAGTAAAGACTCCCTCTCTCTCTCTAACTCTCTCTCTCTCTCTGTTAGGTCGCTGCAGGTTGGCGTTGATTGAACAGACAACCTCAACACTCGTCTGTCATTCCTTTATTTCCAATGCAGATCACAGACTATATTTGCTCTGGTCAAATGTCTATCTCGCTCTCTCTGACCTTGACTTTCTCTCTGTTTCAACATCTGTGTCTTTCCCCACACACATCCTCCACCTCCACCTCCTCCTCTTCCTCCTCCTCCTCCTCTCTCTCTCATACTGTCAGTTGTGGTCGATGTAATTTGATGAATACGCAGCGTTCGCATCAGGATACAAGGAGAATACAGCCTGAGTGCTCCAAATGCTCTGAATGCTCACAAACAACCTGAGACTTCAAGGTGAATTGTACGAGTCTTCGTGTTGAACAGAGCATCTGAACAGTTTTCAGTAAGTGACGTCATGAGACTGCTGCATCCTGCATGTTAAACACAGAAGAACTGATTTAGGATGAAACCTGCGAGTCAGTTTGAGTCCAACTGGTTCATGGATGTCCGTCTGTCACCCTCCCAGAGCTCCACAGCGAATCAAAGCTCTGCCTTTAAAAGCCATATGAAGAAAACATCCTGTGGCTCCTGTTTAAACCAGTCTGAGCTGAGTCTTCATCACCAGCTTCATCTGAGGCCGAACACCAGCGCTCTGCTTCACCTCTCTCTAACCTCCGCCTCTCCTCTCACCTGTCTCCACCCCTCGACTCTGCTCTGTTCCTCCATCTCCTCCAACTGCTGTTCTTTATTGTCCATTAGTCTGAAAAGGCTTCTCTCATCCTCACTCGTTTTTTAATTGCGTCTCCTCTTTCCCCTTCAGCAGCTCCTCCCGTCTTCTTCCTTTTATTTTTTCATACCATCTCCCCCCTTTGGCAGCTTAAAGCCCCTTTTTCTCTCTGTATCGCTGAATCTCCCCCTCTCCACTCGTTCTTTAAGACTCTCTCCCTCTCACTCTCTTTAATTAACTCAGGTAATAAATAGCAGCCTGAATCACCTGTTCCTAATGCAATTGGTTCTATCAATTAGGCCGAGTTGGACTTGTGGCCTCGTTGCGTCTCAAATGTAAATAGCAGCCCTGTGCTTGTCTGAGCTGCCAATCAGACCAACGTGATGTGAATACATGACCGCCTCCCTCTGCAGGAACAGCCAGAACGTATTTATTTATATCATCATATCATGCAGGACTCTTTTTTTCTTGTGTTTTGTGTTTTCCGTCACAGTAATTGACAGCTGATGCCGTCCCACACATGCACAAACTGCTTCATGATGCGAGCTGAAAGCCCAAATGTGGAAAATGTTTTATAAGATCTGATTCTTTTGATCCTGGTTATGACGTTTTTGAACATACATGTTTCTCTGCAGGAGGCTGATGTTGTGTGTTTTATGTCTACTGATGCCCAGTGTGAGGTAGTCGTGTGTGTAGCTTTGGGTGAGAAAGATGTTTGAGGGTTTATTTTCAACACTGCTGGCTGCTCAACTCCCCGGTGTGTTTCTTTGGATAAATAAAACCAGATTTTCCATCTATATTTACTCTGCAGCGGAGAGATTCGTAGCCATAAACAAGATGTGAAACGACTACAAGTTCTGATGTTTTCTCTGTTTCCATCTCAGCCTGACTCTCTCCGTCCTCGGTCTTCCCCATCGGTCCTCTCATTACACATTTTCTTTAATCCTCTGCGCTCCTATTTTTTAATGCAAGTATGTCGATGTTTTCAGTTTCTCTTGTCTGTTTTGCCGGCTCCATTTTGTTTCATCTTTCCTTTCTTCTCTCTCTCATCTGACAGCAATTATCCTCAAGTTTTCTCCGCATTCTCTCACAATTTCTCTGTTTTTGCCTTCACTGCTACGACCACACAACCAGCACCAGGTTACGCAGGATGTTGGACGATTTTTTTGTTCTGCAACTAATAATTATTTTTTACTATCAATTAATATTCCAGGTATTTTCTTGATTATCAAAAAAGCAAAAATAGTCCATTACAACTTCCTGAAACTCACTGCGACATCTTCAAATCTTCACATTTCTTTTAAATCCAGATGTATTCCACTTGTTAACATACTGACGGGCTGAACTTATCCACAAGACGGGTCCTGATCATGTGGATTGCCTCAGAATCGTTGGTTCTGTTCTGCTGCTAATAATTATTTTAATTACAAATAATATTCCAGTTATTGTCTTGATTATCAAAGAAATAAAAAATGTTCATTACACCTCGTCATCACACAAAACTTGAAAAATAACTCAAAATAGTTGCTAATTATTTTCCTGGTGATCAACTAATTGATTTATCGACTAACGATTCCAGCTCTTTAATTAATTTACATACTGTAGTAACCTGTGACTTAAACTGTGCAGCCGGTTCAACATAGTCAGGCTTTCTTTGCTTGAGCTGGCTCGACAAAACCTTCAGATGCAGATGCTCATTTGCTAGATTTTTGTTTTTTAACAGTTATGTTTTTGATTTATCACTGAAACGTGTATCACTGATGATGAAAATAAATGTATGTAGAAGAAAACACCAATTTTGGATTAAATATCAGCCTTTGAGACGATCTCTGCCCTCGACATCCAACCTGACCAGCCGGGCCGCCCCAGGGAGGAGGGAGAGATCCAGTATGGATCCAGATTGGATTTCAAGGCTGCTCCTGTCTAACGTCCGGTCCGAGGGAATGGATGAAATTGGACTCAACAACGTGAAAAAAAGAGACTGTTGTGTCCACATCGTTACAGAGACCCGTCTCCACCACGACATCAGAACAAGCTGCTGCACTCGGACCGTGTTCTGACCGACAGAGCGCAGGACAACAGCTGGACGAGGAGAGTTGGACACAGTCAAAGGTGATGTCATCATCAGCATCTTGTTGCTGTAAATAAACATCATATGTTCCTATAGCATCAGACTCATCTTGTTATGTGCTGTGTTGCATCATGAATAAATCATCTTGAACCTTCAGGTCGCTCACTGATGAACGGATCTGTGTTACTGATATCAGTTATATTTGGTCAGGCCTTGATGCTGCACGAACTGTTAAACTTTCCTTTAAATCTGACAGTTGAGAACAGACGGTTGACTTCTGCACACCTGACAGGTGAGACGCGTGTCCTGAGTGACGGCTGCCTCCTCGACGTGACGCTGACGATGTCGTGTTTTGTGAAAACTTCAGTCTTTGCTTCTGCAGCTGGTTGGATTGTGTGTTGCACTGATGAACACCTTTATAGCTCTTATGATTGATGCTACACACTCTCTCTCATTACACTCCCTGTTTAATCCTCTGAACACACTTTTCCTACTTCTTTCTTATAATCTCATTAACTTTATACAACACCTACTCTCTCCTCATCTCTGCATCTCCACCTGTATTCTCATTTTCCCGACTCTTTCTATAAACCCTTATTCTCCCATCTCTCGTGTGCCCTCTTCATCTTATTTCCCTTCATCGCTCACATTCCTCCTTTCATATATATATATATATATATTTTTATAATCCTTCAGCAACCCGTCTACCACTCTCTAAATCTCCGTCCACACTCTCTGCCTCTATCCACCCCTCCTCCTCACATCTTACTTCCATCTCATTTTCTTCCATTAGGATCACTACGATTTAAATACCAGCTGCTCGGATTTAATTTCTCAGCACGCGACGTGATCTTAAACGTCAGCGAGACACTTCAATCCTCCACAGCCAGAACCACTTTGGTGTAATTCGGCCCACATGGAGCCAAACTAATTCTCTTTAAGTAAATCATCAAATTTCATTTTAATTTTTTCTTCCAATTTAGCTTTAACCCAGTTATTGGAAAGTATTCCAGATATATTTTGAATCATTAAACACGTTTCTTTAAATATTTCATATCTTTGGAAATTTTGGGATCTTTACGAGAGATTACAAATAAAGAGTGTTTGGCTGCACAGCATGAGTCTGTATGAACCGGCTCACCAGCAGGACGCCGCTTTTTAAAAAGGGTTTGTATGATTTCACTTTGTGTCGACATCAGAACTCATTCTCGTGGTTTAATTCACATCCTTGAGCAAGGAGTGTATTTAAACACACATCACATGAACAGCTCCTATGAAATAAATACAAGACTTGGAAACCTGAAACTATTATTACTGTTAGACTTGTTATGGTCGGGAAACATTGTTTTCATTAAATATTGAACATTAATTCAACTTAAGTTGACTATTCTTAAGATGTTCATAAAATCCAACACTGTTTTTGATAATATTGCTCCTCACAGCCTCCAGCTCTGGAGGACAGAGTCGGGTACAGATTCGGACCTTCTGAAGGAATAAAGACCCGGAGCCGTTTATCGACGGGAGGAGAGCTCGCAGATTAAAAAGTGGATTTATCTTCACTCCTGTTCATCAGCCTGACTGCAGCAGTGATCCACTGTCGGGTGGTTCTGTTCTGTAATGTTGACTGCTGACTGGAGCTGGAGGGGAAATGGACTTTACTTCATGAACGTAACGTTACAGAGAGGAGACAGAGAACAAGAACCAGAACCAGAGTCTCTGCTGAGTACTGACTTCACTCAGAGTTTAACTAAATTAAATACAGACACACATACACCCCTTGGTGCGAGCCGTTACTTGCTAGCTTGGTGCTAATACACAGTAAAGCAATCTGTTTGGGATTAATCAACTCATCTGCTCCTGAATAACCTGCACGAGTAGAAGAGTAGACGAGTAGAAGAGTAGACGAGTAGACGAGTAGACGAGTAGAAGAGTAGACGAGTAGATGTCCATAGGTTGCTTTTTAATCCATTTCTTTACAAAATAATCATCAAGTCTCATCAAGTCCTCTGTGGCTCTTCCATCTTTTTTCTCTGTGTAAAAGGTTTTTGTTTTCAATATGGCAAGTTTTTCATTCTCACTGTAATCGAGGGTCTAAGGACAGAGGATGTCGTTCACTGTACAGATTGTGATCGTGACTTTGGGCTTTTACACAAAATTGATTTGATTTGATACAAGAATACGGATATAAGAAGAGATCACGGATCCAATCTGCCGTGATCTGTTCTTGATTGAGGAAATGTTTCAGTGTTTCAGTCTCAGTTTAATAGGATAATGGAGGGAAGGAAAGAAGAAATGGAGACGGACAGATAGAGAGAGTGTGTTCATATCACATCCCTCTGAGAGACACACTTGTATGTGTGTGTGTGTGTGTGTGTTTGTGCTTGAGTGCACATCATGCTTGTATGAGTGTGTGTGTGAGGTCAGACAATCCCATTAGACATATAATAAAAGGCTCCCTGCCAGTGAGCAGCCATGTTGTAGAGGAAGTAAAGGTTAGGCACTTCAGTCAGAGCGGCTCGGGAATACCACTGGGAGCTCAGAGGTGTGTGTGTGTGTGTGTGTGCGTGTGTGTGCGTGTGTGTGTGTGGTATCCACCTCCTCCAGTTTGAACGTGATCATGGTGAAGGCTCTGAACACACAGTCTGTCTGCCCGGTGATGGTGATGATCCTCTCTGGACAGGAGCCCTCTGAGATGTTGATCCTCGCACTGCTCTGTGGGTCCAGACAGAGATGGAGGAGCAGGGGGAGGGACAGGGAGGCAAGGGAGGGATTGTGGGAAATTATTTTGGGGGGGAGGGAGGGCGGGAGGGAGGGAAAGAGGGAGGTAAGGAAAGGGGATGAGGGGATAATGCAAGGGAGGGAAAATGAGGAAATCATCGGGAAGGAAGGGAGGCAAGCGAGGAGCAGAGTGGAGGTGAGTTACGACGGGAGGGAGGGAAGATGGAGGTTAATGGAGAGAGGAGGGGGGGAGGGGAGGAACGGAGGAGAGAGAAAACACATTAGTGGGGGGGAGGGATATGTGGGCCAAGAAAGAGAAGAGGAGGACAACCACTTCCCCCACGCTGCTCCCTAAAGGAGATTCACCTGTGATGCAGGAGGAGAGAGGGATAACCTGGAGGCTGGAAGAGGAAGGAAAGAGGAAGGAAGGAAGGAAGGAAGGAAGGAAGACAGGAAGGAAGGAAGGAAGGAAGGAAGGAAGGAAGGAAGGAAGGAAGGAAGGAAGGAAGACAGGAAGGAAGGAAGGGAAGGAGGCAAGCGGAGGAGAAGAGCAATGTAGTAATTTGAGGTTTTTCAGGTAAGGAGGTTGACGGGGGAGGAAGAAGAGCAGAAGAGGAAATGGAAAGGCGGTGAGAAAATTGGGGGAGATTAGGGAGAGAAAGATTAAGATGACGAGGAGGAGGATGGAGGAAGATGTGATTCAAGCCCAGGAAATGGAGAGGAGAGGAGAGGAGAGGAGAGGAAAGAGAGTGGGTAGAGATTTATTAAAAAGGAAGAGGAGGAAGGGTAGGAGGAGGAAGAGGAGGAGAGGAGAGAGAGACAAGGTGGTGCAAATATTTGAGGAGAAATAAGAGGAGAAGGTGAAGATATAGAGAAGGTGCAGTAATAACCATACGAGGATGGATGGAGAGGATGGGTGTCAGGAGAAAATTGAAGTGTGAGTTAGGAGGAGTTTAGATAAATAAGAATCAAAGCCTGGTGCTGAATTTGTGGGAAACTCGACTGGTCCAAAAAAAAACAGGCTTATTTTCTGGTTCTTCTTTTTGTCTGACTTTCACCTTCCTCATAAGAAAACATTTCCTTCCACTATTATAAATAACCACTTTATCTTAAGACGTAATACAATCTGACTCTTCCCTTTGGACTGCACTTAACCAAAACAAACATGTCTTCAGAAATGACATCTTCTAAAAGAAAAGGAAGAGCACTGAAGTCTGAGACATCAAACGAACGAGCAAAATAATCACCAGAAAAACAGAGTGTGGGTCGACTCTGAAAGCAGCTTATTACAACTAATGTATATGTTTGTTGTGAGGCTGCGACCTCCAGTGGCCATAATTAACATGACGGGAGCAAAGGAGGAAGTCAGGTGATGTGTTGTAAAAGAGGGACAAAGTCCAGTGACACCAACAGTCAAGGCTGAAGCTTAAATTAAGGAACAAAAGTACTTATAAAAACTCAAACCATGATTTTGTCCTAAACCAAACTAACTGCAGCTGCTTCACAGCTTTCACCGTGTGATGACAAAGGTCCGACACACCGATGCTGAAAGAGTTATTATTAAATTATTAAAGCTTCTGCTATCATCTGACACATCGATCTGATCCAAATCATTAAACCTCGTGTCATGTGGCTCAATCGACATGATCGGAACGAGCTCATCAATACAGAGATCCGTTACAAAGACAGAGAGACAGAAAAGAAACGTCTGTTTCTCTCCAACTCACAGTTTCTTTTAAACCTCGGGTCCTTTTTCTGAGTGTGTGGATGGTGAAGTCAGCGCTGTGTGTGTGTGTGTGTGTGTGTGTGTGTGTGTGTGTGTGTGTGTGTGTGTCACCGGGTGAATCACTGTCTTGCAGCAATCAGCCTTGTCTGTTTTACTTACAGCTGATCTCTCCATCACTGAACAACACACACAGCAAGGTTAGATAGATAGAGGTGTGTGTGTGTGTGTGTGTGTGTGTGTGTGTGTGTGTGTGTGTGTGTGTGTGCGCAGCGGTTAGTAATAAAGCAATGATGAAATAATTCTCTCCCTCTCTCGTCATTTATTATCGACATAAAAAAACATTAGCTGCCGTCTTCCTCTGCCCTGCATCTATTTCTCTATCTATACATCAATCTATCTATACATTGTTCCTTCCTTCCTTCCCTCCATCCCTCCCCCATCAGTTCATTAGTGTCTCTCTTTCTTCTCCCCCTCCATTACCACTCTCCTCACCCTTCATTCATCTCTCCCTCCCTTTTATCCTTTCATCTAATCAGTCTCATTTTCATTAATTTATCGATACGACCCCCCCTCAACCACTCATCCGTCTCACTGTCTTACAATCACTCCATCTATCATTCCCCATATCCCTCTGATCCTCCTACTTAACCCCTTTCCTATCCATTACCCTCCCTCCTCCCTCCCTCCCTCCTTCCCTCCCTCCCTCCCTCCTTCCCTCCCTCCCTCCCTCCCTCCCTCCTGTCCTTTCCTTCATCCCTCCATTTTCCTCCTTCATTCGCTTCCTGTCTCTGTTAAATCCTCCCTCCGCCTCCTTTCTTCTGTGTCTGTGTTACTTTTTCTTTTTTTTTTAAATGGAGGAAACTGAGTTCAGTTTAGTCTTTCGTGTTTCTGCTCCTCCTGGACTGACAGACAGCAAATTGAAGATAATGAGGGTAGACAAAATAGTGGAAACACCTGTGCAATCTAGAAAACACTACAAACAAACTACTGCTGGGAGAATCCTCCTGTAAAAATGATTATTTTTTAAAAGAGGTGTTGCATTACGTTAACATTACATCACGTACATTGGACATGTGAGACTCAGTGACGTAGGACGTCCTGAATGGTTTTGTTCCAGTTGGATGAAAATTCTTGAGCTGTGTTTTTTATGAGTGAACTTTCTCTTTTGGTAGATTTTATATGCTGTAATTGGAACAAAGGTAAAAGGCAACCAGACTTCATTCAGTCGTAAAAAGTCAAATCTGAAGTTCATCTAATATCAGATAATCCAAATTATCTGATATTAGATGAACTTCAGTGTCAAAAGTACAAGTAAGAGTAATAATACGTATAGTTTACAAGTGTATTCGCCAAAATATCAAACTTTTCTTTTAACGAAATACAATTAATCAGAACTCGTCTAAGTCTTGCATCTGGTCAAGTTTCAGTAAAGACTGACCTTTATGTATTTTATATGAAGGGAGGATTTTACTTTTAGCTGCACACAGTCTTATCGTGACTGTAGTGGTGGTCTGTGGTTTCTGTAGAAGATGATATAAAATGTCTATTATAGTTTGTTTCTAGACGTATAACTTTTTATTTTTGTTAATTATCGATGCTAAAATGTTCTTTCCGGAAAACCTGCAGGTTTTACATCGTCGCTGGTTCATCTAGATTTCATATTCAAACTGAGGCTGAAGCTAAATGTCACACAGCTGATTGTTTCACATTTAATAACACGGTGACACTTTGGATCAATCTTCTAAACTGACCCTGTTGGGCTCCTGTATGTGAGACTCCTTGTCTCGTCTTCCTCCCCCCTCCTCCCCCCTCCTCCCCCTGCAGCAGTGTGCCGTCTTGTTGCTGCTGCGTGAGGCCGTTGTCTTCATTACTCTTCATTTGGAGCGGAGGAAGGATGGACGGCCACGTCATTCAACTGGATTACTCTGCTCTGTTCTGCTTTATTAGGGAGTCATGCTGCCAGGGTGTGTGTGTGTGTGTGTGTGTGTGTGTGTGTGAGGCAGAGAGAGAGTGTGTGTGTGTGTGTGTGTGTGTGTTAGTGAATGGGTTTTTACATGCATTGTGTATAACGTGTGTAAAGCTGCTATGAAGAGCTACAACCTGACATCAATGCTTTTATTGACTTGATAAAAAGGGACTTATTGTATTCAGTGTCCTTGTGTGTGCAAATGTGTATGTGTGTCTGTGCAAGTGTGTGTGTGTGTGTGTGTGTGTGTGTGTGTGTGAGAGAGACATTGGGTGATTCTGTGCTGAAAGCCTCTTGAAAAACCTGGCATTGTGTGGAAAACATGTAGCCTTGAAACAATGAATGTCACTTGCAGTTCATTAGAGAAAGTGAAAACGATGGTATGTGTGTGTGTGTGTGTGTGTGTGTGTGTGTGTGTGTGTGTGTGTGTGTGTGTGTGTGTGTGTGTGTGTGTGTGTGTGTTTGATCCGTCAGTTTGCATAGCCAATGAGTGAGGAGCGAGGTAGCAGGTTGGGGAATAAAGAAGAGTAATGAGAGGAAGACGCAGCCTGTGAATCCAGTGTAACTGTATATCCAGTGTTGTGTTGTGGTTTTGTCCTTGAGAAGCAAATATCCATTTAAATATTCATGTTTCTGCTCTGTGAGTTGAGGCTGTCACAGAGAAACGCTCGGGCGAAGACAATCTGTTTTCTTTTGGTCTTCTCTGCCTTCGTCTCCGTCTCTTCATCTTCTCCTCCTGTTCGCTCCTTCACCCTAAATCTCCCCATAGAGCCGATAACCTCGCTTAGTTTGAGATTTTTTAATAAGGTGATTATTTTATGAGGTTTTGAATGTGAGTTTGTTTTGATGTAGTCTGACTGAGTCTTAGTGGTTCAGTATTGAAGGGTAAGATCCTCAGTGGCCGTTTAATTAGGTGCATCTGCTCTTCAGTGCCCGGACGTGTTGTTATCACGAGGTTCAGCTGATGTTCAGACCAAACGGCTGCACAGGGAAGATATGCGATCAAAAATATAATGATGCCGAAATCTGTGACTTTAAGTATCTTAATTACACGAGGCCCTGAACACATCACTGACCACCAAAATAAAAGCTCTAATCAAAATGTCTTCATGTTGTCGGTCAGTTTGCTCAATAAAGTAAACTTTTTGCTGGTGTTACTGGTCTGACTAATAACGAAACAATCAGTCACGTCTGTGGATTCATATGAAACCTAGTTTACTACTCCAGCAAGTAGTCCGAGCCGTAGTTACGACCCAGCAGCAGAGACGATGTCTAGTCCTTGTTGAGTCAGACTTGAGCTGATGTTAATGCTTTCTAGAGATCCCAGACTGAATAACATAAAAACACAAAACTGCTAAGCGAGCTCAGTCTTGTTAGAACTAAGATATCTACTGAAAAATACAAATTTAAGGTGCTGCAGCTGGAGGACTTCACGCATTATTAAGCTGGTAGCTCTGTGGTCTCTGTTACAGCTGATGGAGGATGCAGGAGCGTCTAACAACGCTGAACAGTTTCCATCTGATCCAAACATTTCCAGTAACTCTGTAAAGTCCAGGTTTTAGCTAATGAAATATTTGTTTGAGTTTAGCCTTTAAAAACCAACATTTTCACCGCGATCACAAACTATGGAGGCACGCACCTGCAACAGAGCACCAGAGAAAAACAAGACAAACTCATTTAATCTGCAGACTCACTTATATAAGTATTTATCTTTGTTTACCAGTGTGACTGAGACGATACATGTCGGCATCGTTCGACTAATTAAAATGCATCTGGTGCAACGTATCTTGCGTATCTTAAATTAATGTATTTCACTTTGGTTTTTCTGTCTCCTGTAATAAATCACATGTCCAGTTATTTCATTTACACACATCGACTCAACATGTGTTAAATGTGACCCTCTATATTTAACTTACTTTCCAAAATTAGATTGAAAATGTACATTTAATTAAAATACTTGAAGTCGAGTGTATCATCATTCCATATCAGCAGGTCTTTTTCTTTGTCTTAAAACATCAGCTCTTCACGTCTCTGCTTTCATTCTGGAGGCCGACTGATAAACTCACTGATTCACGTTTTTTTTATTTTTTGTGGCGTTTCGCAAGTTAACTCAAAATTCCCCCGACGGATGAACGGAAACGTAACTCCTGCCTCGCTCGCTCTGCCTCTTTTCTCTCTGCGTCTCTGGAGTGTTGATTCATGTGCAGTCATCCTCAAACCATCTCTCTGAGGACTCACATTTCTAAAATAATTTCTCCCTGCAGAACGTGTTTGTGGGTTATTATTTAACATTTTTCCAGGCAAGCGTGGAAATAAACTGAGTAAATTTAGGCTCATTAAAACACAGTGGAGTATTGTTTTCTTGTTGAAACACACCGGAAGGAGCTCTGTGACCCATTTCGAGCCCAGTTTCATACTGTAGTTAATCTTTTCTCACATATTTGACTCCACTTCATGAGTTTGTGCACAGAGGCTTTTATTCTGCCGTCCTGTGCTGCAGGGACTCTGAAGTGCTTCTGCAACATAACAATAAGGATTTGGTGACATAACACCTCGTGTTTGTGTCTCCAGTGTAATATACATTACATACACACACGTACTTGGAACCGATACATTTTTCTCTATTACAGTCTGACTTCCTGTGTTCATCTTCATGTTTGGACTGGGATTATCTCGGCTCTACAGCAGCTCTCCTCAGAGAGACACCACGTCTCCGCCGTCTTTAAACCTATAGATCAGTCTCTCTGGTATTCACCTCAGGTGTTGCATACATTAACACTGATGTGTGTTCTGTATTCAAAGAGATGAACGCAGAAACATTTGAAGTTATAGATCCACATGTTTAAGTATTCATTGAGCTGCAGCAGGCGAGCTGATTGCAAATGTAGGAGTAACATGAAGAAACAGTCTGCGCAGGTAAAGATCAGAACCAGCGCACGTTTCATCTCCTGGTCTGGATTTAATTTGAGTCTTTTGATGAAAATGTTTGTTAGTTTTAGTCAAATATTTCATTTTTTGCTTTGTAGTTGACAAAAACTGAAAGAGATTTTAGGCGAGTCCTCATCAGTCGAAAACTGTGCGAAGGTTGTTTGTTAAATCTGCCTAATGACACAAACACCACTCGCAGGCGTCGGTGAGCTAGCCAAGCCAGGCGAGTGCTAGTCGGTCACATTAACGTGACCTCTGACCTGTCAGTAGGAAAGACTACAGGATGAAGGGATGTGAACAACAACTGTCAGAATAAATGTTTGTAACATCAACAACACGTTTCTGCAAAACACAGACATGTTGAAACTTTACATTTCTTTAGGTTAAAACGTGAAAACACTTTGCTTATGGTCCAGATAAATTCAAGGCACAACACCTGGTCAGTGTTGGGAAGAGAAGCAACACAAGAGAGAGACGACTGGAAGTAACAGTTACATCTCATCTGCTGCTCTTGATGATATATTATCTGTCCTTTAATAAAATGTCAGCCTGCTCTCGGCTGTTTTGTCGCTGCTTCTCGTCTAATTTTCGGTGGGATTGTAAATGAATTTAGTCAATAAATCTGGTAGATTTTCCTTCAAAGAACCGGTAACATTACGTGATATTACTGATGGAGACACTTGTTCACTGGTCACACACACAGTGAACTTCTGTGTCTGAAGATGCCTGCAGGTTGTTAAATAAGACTTTAAAACAGTAATTAAACAGTAATTACTTCAATTTGTGTGTTTGTCTCACATTATCATTTATGTTGCATTTCATCGCAGCTCTCGTTTTCTAAAGCAGCTTTTCATGTTGTTTTAATCTCATTTCTGCTGCAGAAAAAGTCAACACATTTTATTTTCACTCATCGAAAACAAAGAAGCAAATTCACATCTGCCTCTCGGTGTCTTTGACTTCATCACGAGCACCGCTGTCATTTAAAAGCCCTCCGCTTCTCTTTCTGACTCTCTTCTTGTCTCAACATGTTCAACGTCTAAAAATAAGTGGATCTATATTCAGCGAGACATCTCTGAAGTCTCTGATAACGTGCAGCATAATTACAGCAGAAAAGCACTCACAGAATATATAATCATTTTGGATACAGTCGATATTCCTGCTGCTTTTATGTGTAATAATTAAACGGTGCTCATGCTTCCCGTTTCTCACAGTTTGTACAGTATTGCGCTGCTTTCTGATTATGTTGTAATTATCAGCACATGTGAGCTGCATTTAAAGAGTTATCACACATTAATAAGAGATAAGAGACGGGAGGCTCTGCAGGGTGGGGGGGGGGACGGGGTCTTACCTCTTCTCGTATTCTCTTCACTGTTTCTCCTTTCTGCAGAGAAAACAAACACGATGTTTTTTATGATGAATGACACTCAAGTCAACACGGTTTCATTAAAGTCACTAAAACATAAAATATAGATTTAACACAAGAGCGGCTACAACAACAACAATCTGTCTGGATTAGAAGCTTCGAGAATTAAACTTCATGTTGTTGTTAATCATGTGAAACAGTTTGAGATGGAGAACGAATAAAACGGATCAGTCGACGGTGAAAGCAGCTGAGTTCAGTGATCAGTGGTGACACTGTTAATCCCTCTCACAGACTACAGGGCAGGTTTTCATTTGAACCTTTCTCCCTGTATTTAAACAGAAGTGGAATGTAACAAAGTACAAATACTTAGTTACTGTACTTAAGTAGATATTTCTGATATCTGAACTTTCTCCTCCTCACATTTTCAAAACAGGTTTCGTTACTTTAGTTTGATGCATTTGAGGTGAATTATGGATTATTGTTATTTGGCGTCATCGCACGCCGCCTTCCCAACATCACAAGACTGATGTCGACCTATCAGAGCACATCACGCACGGCAGACGCAGCGAGACGAAACAAAGACATAAAAGACGTGAACAGACAGAGAGGGAGGCTGAATGGGGAGAAAAGGCGTGTTAGTGTCTCGTATCTGCAGAGAGTTTCTTATTTTCTCTCTTTGTTGCTGCTCGGGACGCTTTACCAACCCAACATGTGGCTATTTGACGTCCTGGGAATGAGACTCAACTATCAACTATCTTTGTGGTGCGTTCAGGAACAGCTGGGACAAATCCTACTGACTCTACCTTTAACTTTAATAGTCTTTGAATTATATTAATATGACGTGAGCTTCAGTTAGCTTTGACCACAAACGTCCTTCAGAGGGAGACTTTGTACTCTGATACTCTGAGTACATGTCAGAGCCTGTACTCTATTACTTTTACTGAGTAAAGAAGTATCTGTCCTGGGAGAGGGACCGTCCATTCTTCTTGAGGTTTCTTCTTCTTTGTTGGGAACTTTTTCCTGATCTGAATCGAGGTTCAAAGGACAGACGACCACTGTAAGGATCCCTGCAGCACTGTGTGATTTATATTAAATGATATTGAGCAGCCAGCACTGCACACTCGCTCTCTCTCCCCAGATTGAGAGGTAATTTCTTCCTGTCTGTCAAATTTTTGATTTCAGGGGATGTTTTATTTCCGTCTCTGAGACAAATTATAAGGTTCTTTTCCAGGAAACTTCTCAAGAGATAATTTAAAATTTAACCCTTTAAAATAAAGGATCCCAAATCATTATAGATTTTTAACAGTTAGTGTGTTTTCTCTGGGGAGAAACTAACTGATATTGAACGAGAAGCGAGCGTTAGCTGGAGGATTGCAGGAGCGTCTGGAGAAGTTCAGGTGAGGAAAATGAATCAACAGCCAGCGGGATGCCCCGGAGCGGCTGGAGCCTCTGATTGGCTGCTTACAGGAATCTGAGTCTGATGCTGCGAATGTGACGCATGACTTTAAAAGTGTTCCTGTGGTGCATAAACATTAAAAACATATTACAGTATGAGTGTTATATGTTTGTTATATTTAACTTGGACTGGTGGAGGTTTAATATTATCTCTTTTTGACACCTGCCTCCGTCACATGAGCCTGTTTAAGCCAGATAGGAGCATCAGTTCTGCTCCGCCGCCTGGCAGCCTTGTTTAAGACTAGAAGAAACCCTGGAGAGCAGCTCCTGTGGTGCGACTCCAGACTGACACGACCCGACTAGAAGTCGAACACTGATGTAATTTTCACACCATCTTTAAGCCAGAGACTGTAAGCTAACAGACCACACAGTGTAAATGACGAGGACGCTGGAAGAAATCAGCACCAATCACGAGTTAGTGCGTGCGCTGCGAGGGGCAGTGGTCATTATCACACTTCACTCCGCTGTGATATATTTGGAAGAAATCCTACAGGGGTTTATTTAACACGTCCACAGTTAAATTGACTCGCGTCCCTGGAGAGCAGCTTCGCCTTCAGTAAGTAGAGATTGGAATGACACGGCCTGACTGGAAATTTTACACATTATTAATGCACATTTCACGCCAACTTTCTATCGTTGTAGTAGGATTATATTTAACGTTATCTTGAGCGGCATGCCAATTTTAGAAAACCAGTCTGAAGATGGGGAGGATTTTCTCACGACAGTCTGGCTGTGCGTATATGTATCTGTTTACTAATGCTGCAAAATATGATTATTTTAATTAATGACTAGGAGGTAGTAATTTGATCTGTGCTGAACTCTGCAATAGAAATGATCCACCGGTGCCCACACTGGTATTTTATTTTGAGTATCCTCAAACGCTTCATATCCTTAAAATCTGTACAACTTAAGCTTACGGGTGAAGCAGGTTTATAAACCGCAATAAATATTTAAAGTTCTGAAATTATGTCAAAAATTAAAAAAATACAAAAGTCTCCACTCCACAACTTATTTGTACCACGTATATGTTTTAGTGTTTGATATCTGAGGACGAAGGCGTCTTGATATTTTCATCTGCGGTAGAAATATTTAACAAGTGTCCACATTGTTTTTTTTGTAGATTATCTTTGAATGCTCAATATGCTACACAAATAAACTAAATGTGCACAAAACTTCAGACAACTATCATCCTGCTCCGCCGCTCCGCTCCCGCCACTCCACACACTGTCACGGCGTTTTGCACCTCACGTAACGTAATGACATCATCATGAGTGTACGGACTGCTCAGGTGGAAAACAGAGGCCTTTAAATTTCTGCAGCAACTATTCTGGTTTTTATTTCAGATCTCTTTAAACAGGATCAACAACAATCTTCCACCTGCTGGAGGTCCATGTTTATCGGGTTGATTAACTCCTGACACAGCAAAAAGTATTCAGTTTGGTCTTTTACATTATAGAAGGAAAAGGTATAAAAACACAACTCACCTTGCCGATGATGCTTCCGACTTCCTGTGGAGAAAACAAACAGAAAATGTTATTTTCCATCCTGAGAGGACAGACGGACACACAAACGTTCTGCACAGCCGTTCAGGAACGCTTCTCTGTCTTTAAAAACAAAGTCAGTACTTTGGCGGCACTTTACCGCCCAGAATCTGAGTGCTGGGTAGACAAATTTGCACAGGATGTTGAAAGCGGCTGAAAAGACTGTTATGCTTTCGTTATTCAATTTTCCCCTGAAATATGATGGAAAATAAACAGAATCAGATGTAGTTTACAGAAGGCAGTTAGTTTTGTTATTGGTTTTCTTCATTGTCACATTTTGGTGTTTTAGTTGACGGGTGAAGCAGCCGAACGCTCCGTCTCTGCGACAACAGAAACACCGAAACTGTAGCCAAGAAAAGACGAAGAAGAAAACAGCACGAGAGAACCGAACATGTTTTAAACTAGTTGAACGTGCGCGGCATTGATATTCAACAAAATACTGCACATGTAGTTTATATTGGATTTTAAATGAAAGAAAAGTCAGTGAAGTTTACCGTCAGTGGAGACACGGCAGGTGAAAGTATTATTTTTTCCTGCACTGGTCGATTCTGAGAGTTTCGCTTCTATCACATGTTTTTCTTTCAGACTCGTGTAAAGAAAATGTCCCACATACATATTAAGGTGTTTGTTTTAGTTCAGATTTCTGTTCTGGACATTTATACAAAGTGGTGCATATTTAATTTGATAGACTCAACTTTATATTTAAATATAAAATATCAGAAAACTAACTAACTTATTGTAGTAACCAACTGGGGAAGTTCGTGGTGATGTCATGGGTTAAATTTTTACCTTACTCAAGATCCTAAAAATGTCTAAAAACCAAACCAGATTTATTCTTCTCTATATTTTTTTTTTTACCCTATTCACCTGCGCTGTCTCCCCTCGAAGGATCAGGCTTGCATTTGAATTTTTCCAACTGTCAACAAATCCACATTGCGTTCGTCTCTTAAAGTCTGAAGTCTCGTCTATAAAACTTGCCCACTCTGTCTGTGGCTCCGGGCCCATCGGTTCTGACTGAAGAAGGAAATTTCATTAGTTTAAAAGTGAAATCCTAAAAACAGCCGCTCGCTGTCGTCTTTGCCAAACAAACGGGAGGAAATGGTTCATAGTGAATCCATATTGACTACTTTCTCACCCCGTCTGTCACCTGGAGATGTAAATCTTTAAACACTTATCAGTTACAGGGTTTTCTTCCTAAAACAGCCGGTTGGTGAAGTTTTAAGAAATAGTGCATTTGTTGGAGACTATTTTCCAACAAAAAAAGCAGGATGGTGTGTGTGTGTGTGTTAATAGTTTCTGGACAACAGTGGAGCTCTATGGAGGTTTGCTTTTGGTATTTTTGTGGGATTTATTGGCAATAATGGAAAATATTAAACATTTCCAGCCGTGCAGTGAGCATCTCTCACCTTTCCGTGCATGAGGAGGCGCAGTGTGAGCGTGACTCCCATGGCCCCGTCTCCAAACTCCTGTTCACAGCTCATGGTAGTGGTGGTGGTGTGGTGGGTGGAGGTGTGGGTGGACTCTGCCGCTGGGAGACGCATGAAGGTCCGAGGCCCCGAGGCGTATGGAGCTGTCCAGAACACCACAGAGAACCCTTTGGAGAACCCGGCGAGGAACCCTTGGAGAGTCCTGGAGCTGTGGGAGGGGTGAGGGGAGGTTGGGTTCGGGGGGTGGACGGGTGGATGGTGCAGGAGCTGGTGTCAGGGGCGGGTTTGATCCTTGATGCTGTTTCTTTCAACTCTGGAAAACACAAAGAAGAGACACGTGAATGTAAAACTACACATAATCTTCCTTATAACAGGTTTATGTGATCCATATGTGAAGTGAAGTTTCAGGATATGTTTTATTTGCTGAGCTTCAACAGATGTATCAACACTGCCTGCATCAAACACAGAGATGATAAAAGACATTTAATCCAGTCAGAGATGGTGCTGATTAGTATGATCAGCAGATGCAGATTCAGAAGCTACGAGATAAATAGGACGAAACACAGCGGGACGAACGGGCCAGAAGCCAGCGTGGAACCGGCTGAAGATGCAGCAGCATGAATGGAAGTCAAGACATCTTCCTACAAATCTGTCCGCCTCTCTACAGGTATATATACGGTGGCCCTGAGGGTCAAAACACAGCAACATTTCTGAAATGTATTCGTGAAATGCTGCTGTGTTCTGACCCTCAGGGACACTGGATATATATAGTCAACCATGTTTTCCACAGTAGGCCAATATTATGATGTTGCTGATTTCAGTACAGGACAGCTGATGTTTAAGATTATGATCAAACTGTATGTTTAGCTTTAGGATGGTTTCAGACTTGTCAGGCTGAGGGTTCATGTTAGAGAGTGAAAGCATGACGATCCCCACAAGACCAGAAAAAAACACGTTCTCATTTGAACTAGTGGGTTTGTATAGTCAAGCATGCCAGAGTCAAATGTGTGCGTGTGTGTGTGTGTGTGTTTTGCAGTCAGAGTCTCTCCTGGTTGTAAACCAGCAGCAGCGTGTTTGGCTCTATAGCCACGAGGCGTACGCGGCGTTTCATTGATTCAACATCCTGAGCAGCAGGAGCGAGCCGACTCGGGCGCAGTAAGAGGTGTGGAAATTAACATAATTTCTCAAGTGTCAGAAGCTAGTCAACAAGTCTGCGCGGTAATTTAAAAATTAATTGGGAACTCTGTTTAAAAAGCTTAGGGGGCTGAATTAAATTAGCTTTCGGCCATGGAAGTGCCACTCAAGCGTGATGATACTTAAGAATTTCCTCTTACCCCCAAAACCCTCAAAACCAGAGAGAAAAGAGAGCAGACTTCAGCCGCTCCTGCATACCAAAGAGATCTTTCCACGCCGCCGCTGTGCGCTTCTTAGTGAAGTGTGCACATACATACATGTGTGTGACGCACATCATTAAATACACGTATCGTACTGCATCTTCGAGCGTGTTTGTGTGTGTGTGCTGTCTGTCTCAAAGCCAACCACGATCCACAGTGGCACAACATATGCAGATGAATAAATAAAAGGTGTGTATGCGTAGGTGCTGCTTCATATAAAAAACATCTGTGTACGTGTGTGTGTGTGTGTGTGTGTGTGTGTGTGTGTGTGTGTGTGTGCTGCTCTTAAATGTGTGTGTGGACCCTTACGTATGCATCTCCGTTTGCTCTGTGAGCGTCTGCATCTCCTGTCTCATAAAAAATACACACTGTGAACCAAAGTAGGTCACAAACACGATGCAGGCTGTCTGGCACGCTAGACGAGCAGCGTTTCATGACAACACACACACACACAGAAACACACACACAGGGAGGCTGATTTAACTTCAGAGACAGAGACCACCTGAGAAACAGACTGATGGGAGAGGTGGGAGGAGAGCGAGAGCGAGGAGAAGAAGGAGAAACAGGAAGAATGAGGCGTTAGACGACCACCTGGTACGAGGCTGAAACGGTTGTCAGAACAAGAGTTTCACCGTTTGCAGATGATTTCATTTCTTCAGAGCGCGGGTCAAGTGTGTGTGTACCAGTGTGTACGACAGAACCACGGCGCTGTGTGAGAAGGCTTCATGTGTGTCCTGGTGCGGTGTGTCGCACTGCTTGGGTGTTTGACTGCACTGGAGTGTGTGCGTGTGTGTTGGTTGCATGAGTGCCCGTATTTGAAAGGATGCATTTACTCTTTGTGTGTGTGTGTGTGTGTGTGTGTGTGTGTGTGTGGTGGGGGGGGGGGGGGGGGGGGGGGGAGAGAGAGAGAGAGAGAGAGAGAGAGAGAGAGAGAGAGAGAGAGAGAGATGCTAATACAGAACATATGAATTATTGAAACTCTTTCAGATGCTTCAGCATGGGGTTAACAGGCCGGACTACCGACCCCCCCTTTGAGTCATATATGTTCAATCACACACACACACACACACACACACACACACACACACACACACACACTTCCATCCCTATGGACTTGTCCTTGTAGAAGTGGACTCGGGGGAATCGGCCGTGAATCAGCCATGCATGAGGTCAGCACTCAGAGTGTGTGTGTGTGTGTGTGTGGGGGGGGGGGGGGTACCTGTATTACTAACATTGTGAGGACAGTCAGTCACATTATGGGGGATCATCTCATTAATCCAGGTTCAAAATTCTTCATTTCATTGTATTGACATAATAGAGAATATGTGATATAAATGTCCAGAACAGAAATCTGAATGAAAATAAAAACCTTAATGTGTATTTTGGGCATTTTCTGTCCACTAGTCTTAAAAACAGACAAAGCAAAAACAGCCCAACATCTCAAAATTGGTCATTACATAAAAAAAAATGGATGTTTTCATCTGTTTTGTCTTCAATAATTTGTTTTCTATTATTTCAACGCATGTTGTGCATGTCTGGGAGGTAATGGAGTGCAAAAGAAAGTGTGTTCTGCTGTTGAACTTGAAATATTTCGAACAGAAGACGACGAAGACTGATGAGGTGTTAGCATGTTGACAACACACGAGTAACGAAAGCTACAGTTACTGATGAATTATTAGTTAAAGAGGAGTGAAGAGTTAATTTTCAGGTTCATACTATTATTTGGGGGGTCGTAGTAGAATAGCTTTACATACTTTGATGTTCAGAAAACACATTATTTTTCTCATATATTGCGTCAATGCAGCAGCCGTTTACACACTGTGTCTCGAACGCTCCGTTGTAGCTACAGAGTGAGACATCTCGCCTCTGTTCAATCTTTGATGAGGGTTGCACAGACGCGTTACTTAACGGGCAGGATGTAGCCAATCAGAGGCAGAGAAGCTAAGCGAGGTAGTGTGATGTGTGAACTTTAACATGCACACAAATGTTTCATAACACAACGAAGGAAAGGCAAAACCCCAAAAAGAAGAATATGACCTCTTTAATAACGGTTACTTTCTCTGGGTGAAGATGGCAAGCTGCTCATTTTATAATGTCTTGGACTGAACATATTAATTCAGAAGATGGACAGAAAACCACAGAATCATGTTTTATATTTTACCCTGCTCTCAATATGCAAAGTAAGAAAGACCTTGATAATTATAACTGTGTACAGAAATGAGACATTAAGTCTTTGATGGTGTAGTTTGTCCCAAACTGACATTACCGATGTTAACATGGTGATGAAGGTGCATTTCTTAGCATTGTGGTCGTGTCTCCAGTGTTTCAGCCCTCAGCTGCACTCCCTCCCTGCTGGATGTCATCATCATCACTATTGTTTGAGGACGATGCAGTTATCCCAGCAGCTGATGTCCATGACCAAAGTCCAGAACTCGTCGTCTAAATCGTACTCTGATATCTCGACGCACCGTCTTCCCTCTATATGATGACCAGTTTCCCACCGGACTCATCAGCCAGAGCAGCCTTTCAGTGTAAAAAATAAAGTCGAGGAAATTGCTCTGAAAGACCAGAGAGAAAGAGTCGGCGTGTATCTGAATACAAAACAGAGGAGAGGCAGATGAAGAGGGAGGAAACACAAAGAGAGAAAATGTAGACATGAAGGAGACGAGGGAGAGACGGAGGAAGACGAGAACAAAACAGGGAGGAAGAACACAGTCTGAATATATTTCACGGCCATACGGTAAATCATTATTTTGGATTTGATTACCAGGTGGGCAGGCCTGATTGATTCTGGCCGACAACAACTCATTTCTAAAAAGTGATTGGATTAAACGCTGAGCCAACAACCCATTCCTTAAAGCTGACTGGATTAAAACAGCAGCCGGCTGATTTAAATCATGTCGCTGGTCAACGGTCAGCAGAGATGTCAAGGACGACACGCAGGAGGAACATGTCCTTTTATGTGTCTCCAATTCAAGACTACGCTGAGGGGTGTGTGTGTGTGTGTGTGTGTGTGTGTGTGTGTGTGTGTGTGTGTGTGTGTGTGTGTGTGCTACAGAGGTGTCGTGGATTGATGAATCAGTAAAGAAGTTTAGGATCTTACGTCTCGTGTTCACAGTTAACGCCACTGATTACATTAAAGAAACAGTCCATACTCGTTAGAGAAACAATCATACGTGTCGACTGTGAAAGCAGCTTATTAGGAGCCATTTTGTTCCTTGTTAGGCTGTGACCTCTAGTAACAGTTAGGGCAGTAAAGGAGGAAGTCAGGGGAAGCAGTATACGCAGGGACGAGTGTTCACAGAGGAGGTCAGGTCAAACAGAGTCAGGACTTTCACTCAGGAGAGCGCTGACCGTGTCCTGTGTGAACGCAGAAGTCATCTGTGAGTTATTTCACCTGGCTGATGTGGTGAAGTTATGTCACAGACATAATGTAACTGAACTTACATCAGTCACAGCTAACCCAGAACTTGTCTTGCCTAACCCGACCCAACCTATTCAGTCATTCATATACAAAGATCAGAGATCAGAGATTAGAGAAAGATCCGGGGACTAAAAACTACTTTGTTCTGTATCTGAACTGTTTTTCAATCAATCAATCATCCGACGACCACGCAGAGTTATCTGGTGACCCTTTGGAGGGGCCCGACCCAGAGGTTGGGAACTACTGGACTAAACCAGCTAGTGTGTTCAACGATGTGTGTGTGTGTGTGTGTGTGTGTGTGTGTGTGTGTACCCCATGTGTTCTGTGTGTCTCATTGAAAAAGGTCAATACTGTGATAGTGTGTGTGTGTGTGTGTGTGTGTGTGTGTCTGTGACTGAGAAGTCTGTGTCAGAGTTTGTGTGTGTGCCTGTGTGTGTGTTCATAAGACGATGATGTCATGGCATTGGATGGGATGGTGGGATAGAGAGAGAGAGAGAGAGCGAGAGAGCGAGAGAGAGTGACATCACTGCCAGTGTATGTGTGTGTGTGAAAGAGAGAGAGGCTGACATCACTGCCTATCTATGTGTGTTGGTGTGTGTGTGTCTGAGTGACGGTGACACCAGTCTCTATTTAAAGACAACAGAGTCTAACAGAGGAAGAGAGGGGCGAGCGACAGAGAGACAGGGGGAGAGAGAGAGAGAGAGAGAGAGAGAGACAGAGAGAGAGAGGGAGAGAGAGAGAGAGAGGGAGAGAGAGAGAGAGAGACAGAGAGTGTGTGTCTTGAGGGAGAAAAGATAAAAAGAAAATTTGAATTTGAAATCGTTCGTCTCAACAAACTCTGAACACACAGAGTATCAGAGAGAGTGGGCGAGAGACAGAGCAGACAAAAGAGAGAGAGAGAGAGGGAGGTCATTTTCTGTCATAAGGCTCCTACGTGCTGTCGCTGCTGTTGGTAATCACTGTAATTACAAAAGACGGGCTAATGCTAGGATGCTAACGCTGTAATAGAAGGCGAAAGCAGGATGCTAACGCTAAAGATGGAAAGCCAAAATGTTGGGATGGGAACACAAACCCTTAAAATAGAAACCAGATCTGCAGACAGCTGACAGCAGAAAGATAAAGTTCCCCATCAGTCGGTATTCATGACTCACTTTGGGCTCAAACTGCCGTCAGTGTTTGTGGTTTGACTCACATCCACGCTGAAAATGGAGGAACTCCTCAGATATTTACAGCTGCAGCGATTCATACAGTCCAAGCAGGGACGAGCACTTACTGCTCAAGGACACTTTGAAAAATCAAGCAATCAAAGAGAATTTGCATTAATACCAGTTATAAGCTGTAGCAGAGATTTACACCTGAGAGACTGAAGCACTTTAAATCCTCCCCTCTGCCCTCGCTGCTGAACAGGAGCTGGCACATTAGTTTATATTATTAAGTGTTGGTTTAAGATGAGACGTCGTGGCTGGAAATTGAGAATACCTTCAAAAAAGCTCTTTCATGTGAAATATCTTCATGCCCTGTGATTACAATACTGTGTATGTGGGAATCCACCGATCTGAACTGGACTTGTTAGCTGTTCCAGCTCCTAAAAGACGACATGAGAGGTACGGTTGCTCTATAGGAACCGAGGATCCATTGATGGCCTTTATTAATACATGACATAGATTATATTATCTCATTATTTTGTATGTCTGTATTTCTACTCTGTGGGGACGGTGGGAGAGAGAAGCGTGAATGTGTGAGTCAAACATAAATTAAAACATGTTTTATCACGGCACTAGTTTTATGTTTGTTTGGCGTCGTCATCGTTATCCACAAAGCTGCACAGATGCACAAAACACAGACTGACTGTGTGGACTAAGTTACGTCTGTGTGTCAGTTGGTCAGTCTGTCGCTGGAGTTTGATGCACCCACACACTTTTCTTGAAGATAAACTTTAGATAACTGCACAGTTCAACATAACGTTAATAACAATGTCCAACAATGGACTTTTGAAATAGAGGTAGGAAAGATGAGACTTTGCTCCACCCCACTGTGTCTCACCTGTTGTCTGTTGTGTGTGATTGGACGTTTGTCCTTCTGGGCAGCCGTACACAGCTGCACTTTTCTGTTTCTCTTTAAATTTACATACAACCAGCCGACCGTGGACGTTTGAGTCCGTCCAATCAGGTTCCTCGTGTTGGGAGGACATCCTGCAAACCAATCCATTCAAGGCCACGCTATTTACATAGTGTGTTTAACATTTACATGCTCTCACTGTGTGTGTGTGTGTGTGTATGTGCGTCTGTAAATAAACGTGCATGCTCCCACATGTTTATACCTGCCTTTCTGGTGTGTGTGTGTGTCAGTATGGCAGGTAAATGACAGGACTGACCTTGTCATATTCAGTCATTGCTGACCAGGAGCACACACACGCATACACACACTCAACATAATACATAAACACACTACACATGCATAAACCAGAACAACAACCTCATAGACACACACATACACACACACACACACACACACACAGGCATTCATACACAGGCAAACACACACTCAGACACAAATAGAGCGGAAAACATGTGCTGCCTGCATACACAGACAGGCCTGCCAAAACCACTTACACACAGCTAGGCTTACAGGACACACACACACACACACACACACACACACACAGAAGGCTGACTCCGTCTGGCTCACACACAGTCACAAATGTAGCTTGGACATGAGCATATAAAAGGATATACATGCACGTGACTGACCAAGTGGCTGCGCAGAGACACATGCACATACAGCAAAACCCTGGAAGATACACACACACACACGCACACACACAACCACACATACACACACACACACGTATATACATACACAGCATCCAAACTGACTTGATTCCAACAGAAGCGTCAGTGAATTAGTAACGGATGCTGATGAGAGAGGATTGTGTCTTAAGCACACACACACACACACACACACACACACACACACACACACACACACACACACACACACACACACACACACACACACACACACACACACACACACACACACACACACACACACACACACACACACACACACACACACACACACACACACTTTAATTCATCAAATGATTTACAAGACTGAAAGAAGGAAAAACTAAAGGAAAGAAAGTGAAGAAGAAAGTCATTTATGTTTCCACAGACGCTCAGAGTTTACTTGTTTCCGAGCTTCATCCAAACTCTGTCATCAGACGTTTAAATAATCCCGGGCATGTTTCAGTAACTCCTGCGACCCTTGGACCACAAAAGCAGATCTAAACCCTCAGAGCGCCTGCCAACGAGCCTCGCCACTGGACCGAGATCGATGCTGTTTCCTTTCATTGCTTTAGGACGTTAGATACGAGGTTTCCCCGGAACGACAGTGTCATATTACAAAGCCTCGCGGCAGACTGCAAAGGCTTAGTCATAAATCGCAGCCCAAACACAACCGTGAGGATGCATACATTTATTCTGCCCTGTAATTATGAGCTGAACAGAGCGGTGCTGCGTTCATGTGACTGTGTGAGAAATGGAATAATCTCGCCGTTAATGTAGACTGTGATCGCAGGAAACGAGCGAGAGAGAGAGAGACTCCGGTCCGGGGAAATGAAAGAAAGAAAGGAAACGATGCTGACACATATTGTTCTGGTGTTTTCAGTTCAGCCAACACGCGGCCATTAAAAAAATATTTTCAATGTTGAGTGAGAATCCACAATGACAGTTTGAGGAAACAGCCTGAATTCTGAGTTACTTTTAAAAGGTTTGCAGCAACTGAGGCTGAAACAACCGAGGCCCCTGACGGACATGAAGACGGGCAGAAGGACGACGTGTGCAATAAGACAATAAGAGACACGCAGACTGAAATAATAAACAATATATATATATTCAAATATATTATACTATATTTATGTAAGTGAATGGTGTGACTGCAGCTCCAGCCGTCATCATGATTGAACTATTTATAAGGTATAGATATAGATAAATAAATATTTAAAAGTAGGAATGAATAATAAATAAAATGTATATTTTATAATATATATTTTTTAATACGTTTTTTATATGTGCAGTGTAATATAGACACAGACAGTCATAATGCAGTTCTGTGAAAAGAGAAATTGAAGACGATCCTATGATCTCACATTAAATGCAATAATGTAACAACACATTGTTATAGAGTGATTTGTGTGATATAATGCACTGTAACATAAAAGTGTCAGATATGTTACTTATCATATTATTTCTCCAGTAGTAATAGTAATAATATTGTGTAATCCAACACATTCTCACTCCCAACTCCTCAAACTGTGACGCTACCTTCTCCTCTGGTGTCAGCAATAATCTGAATACGCTTCATCTGGAAAGACAGTTATTAATGCTTGGTTCGGTTTAGACGATCACACTTTGGGTTCAGTCACGTCAATTGTGTAACTTATGTTACGTAATCAACACATGAGTTCAGCAGAGGTGATGTGTTTTTGTAGGTTAACCCTGAAGTTAACAAAAAGCCTTTTTTCCATTGGATTTCGGATTATTGCAGAAAATAAACTCAGTGGCAAACAAAGGTTAATGATATTATACCAACTGCTGTTGTTCATCAAGATAATCTCCACAGATGAACTCCACTGCAGTGTGAATTAAATGTGTAGCAGCAAAAAGCTAATGTTAGCCTACAAACAGACGACATCACGGTCATGTGACTCAAACGTCTCCACCACTGAGCGTCTTACTGCACAATTACTATCCAGGTTTATATAAACTGATCAATGTACAAGTTGTAAAGTCAGAGTGAGAACAGTGTGTAACTAAAGTGGGCCTGTAAAGACGGACTAGTGAGGAGACGAGTCTCCGTGATCGCTGTGAGGACGTTTAATGTCCCCGACAACCTCTGTAGTCTCATTTAGACACTTGTTAGCAACCGCTAACCGTTTTTAACACATGAAGAGCTTCATAATTAAACTGTGGACATTAACTAACATGTTTATGTTGCATGGAAATCTCTTAATGTGTGGTAACCACGAACCTTCTTTCAGGCATTTAACCAAAAATTCATTAAACAATTCAACAAACACATCGACTTTGAGAAGAGGCGAAAACGCAGATTTATTTCTGAGTTTATTTCTATTATAATAAATTCAGTGTAATCAGGGACACGATGCAGATCTACAGGCATTATTGTCCACATGCAGTTGTCTCTCGCTCAGACCTCACAGTGAACTTTCAGGTCTTTTACTGTAAATGACATCACATTTAATAAATTCCTATTGTTTTTTTTCTGCTCGGGTTTTTGCTGCAGTGACCCAGATTCCCGACGGCTATGATTAAACTTTCATGTCCTCTATTTATGCGTTGAACATTATATGCACAAATGCACGAATGCATATATGAACATGTACTCTGTAGGGAATTTATGACACTAATGCAGGGACACTTACAAGACAGAGCACGAGGCCACGTAGCTTTAATGAGCGACCGCTAAAGAGTCGAGAGAAAGACGCCTCCGGCTGTTGTGTGGTGGACTAGATCCAACATTGAAATACAATGTAGTATTCATGTATTATTCTATAAATGTGCTCTTTTCTCCTCTTATACATTCACATCAGAACGTGTTTAGAACACAGAAGGACGGAGACAAAGGCGTCAAAATACAGAAGGAGAAAACAATCTTTGAAAAGACGATAAAAGATGCAGCTGTGACATTTTTCTGTCTCTCAGGCTGTTGGATGAGAAAAGGCAGGCAGACAGACAGGCATGGAGACAGATAGACAGAGAGTCAGACAGATAGACAGACAGACAGTCAGTCAGTCAGACAGACAGGCATGGAGACAGTCAGTCAGACAGACAGACAAACAGACAGTCAGAGCTCAGACTTTATTCAAATGTCACTCTCTGCCTCCTGAGGAATATTTGAATACCATCACAGGATATGCAGATCACCTGCTCAGGACTGAAGCACAAACAACCACGAGGTGGATCAGAACCTCCGGATCACATCTGCTATTGACTCGCACATAATACAATAGCAATCCTGGTAGAAGACTCTCCTTAATTACTATTCATATATACAGCAAAGCACAGGTGTCAGGACTTTCTCCACTGTTATTCCAGGTGCCTCAGTCACTATGTTACTAATCTACTTTGCTTACTGAAAGGACGATTTTTATTGAAACTGGTGAAATGTCACGAGTTTCTGCTGCTGTGCAGGTTTATCTGATCCTTCTCTGATCGTGGATTATCATTCTCATTCAGGGATGTGTGGATTTTCTTTAGCAGCTGATGTCAGTAAAACTCCTCACGTCTGACGTCTGTTTGTCGTGGTTAAAGGAGGCTGTGAGGTGGTTTGACTCTCTCTGGACTAAACACATGTTTGCTGTCGTTTTAAAAACATTTCCTTTCCGTCATGATTCTGGTGCTTTGAAACGATCTCCCACCAGTAATCAGACCTGACACCAAAATTGAATTTGGGAAAATGGAGCGAATCTGCAGGCTCTCGATTAAAGGGGAGAGAGACATTCATCTTGATTACAGACTATATTTAGGTTCATCTCCATCGTCTCCTTCCAAATTAGTCATTGTCAGTCCTGCATGTAGTAAACACAACAGCTCCTGTCATTTCTTACCCACTGTTGCCTCCTCAGATACACGTGTTTGTTACAGTCGCAGTCGGCTGCAGATACAAGCAGTGAAGGAAAATGAGAGAGGAGTAAAGCAATATTAAAGACTCGAGCTCCATGTTGTTGATAGATGATGTTTACTTCAGAGCTAGCGAGCTATTTTCATGCTTTGTTGGCTGAGATGCACATTATGACCTCTTCTAGTTTGCAAAAGACAAAAAAAATAAAAATAAAGTGAAACTGATGCCGATCACAGCTCTTCATAAATTGTGTAATATTTTGTTGTGTTGTTGAAAACCTGTGTGCACCAGCAGCAGGAACGTGTTTACCATCTTTCTTTAAGTAGTTTTCTGTAACAGCATATATATCTGCTCTGTAAATCATATTTCCTTTCATTAACCACTGGGAACACCGTCAGGTTTCTATCTACATCGATGGAGAACTTCGTCAGCAGTAATGTCAGCTTTACATCACAGCCCACAACATGATTGGCTATTACTGCTGGTGACTCGAACTCTAACTGCTTTTACAAGTGAGATATTACAGCTCAGTCACTGGAATAAAATGTTGGCATTGTGCATGAAGTATAATTCATCAGCAGTTGTTCTAGCTGAATGATGAGAAACACCAGTTCAGGAGGTTTATCATACTTTCATTGTCCTACTAACTGCTGATACAGTTGTATTTTGAGTATCAGAGCTCGTTCTTGGCCAACGTTGTCTGAACACAATTAACACTTTGCCTTTGTTATTGTCGCATTAAATGAAGATGTGCAAATTGATTCAGTGCCCCAGAGTGTCATCTTCTTCCATTATCCGACTTGTACAGTGAAAACACTGAACACACCGAGATGAGAGGCGGAAACAGAGAGAGCTCGCCTTCAAAATAAAAGTCACGTGTTTTTGAAACAAAATAAATCAACAAATAGCAAAAATAATGAGCAAAGTTCACAAGTGTTGAATGAATGAATGAATGAATGCACAGAAGATCGTACGTCTCTGCGACCACAGATACTTTTAATTTTTATGTATTATAAGTATCATATAACATTAAGACATTCAGATGACGTGTGTACGATAGAGCTGCACGATACGGTCAAGTAATATTGCGATTGCGATATAATTCATGATCATTATGGATGATAAAATTTTACATCACAATTTTCATTGTCATTGAAAAACTAGTAAAATCATGATGATGTGGTGTTTCTCCTGGTCTCTGCCAAACAAACATGTTTTATTACATCTGGAGAACAAACTGTGGAGGCCAGAGCGTCTCTGCAGCTCTGCAACATTTCATTAAAACACTGTTTTGTGACACATTCACCTTTATAAAATAACTGCAGTTCTTGCGATTTGGATATTACACTTAGTCAGATTGCGATTTCGATTATTTTGCGATTAATGGTGCAGCCCTAGTACACGGGCTGACCTTCATGTCAGAAGACAGAGACCACTGCCCGAGCCAGCGCCTCAACATTTGTAAGCATCTGGACATCTCGGGACGTTTTCAGCTGAGTTTGGTGCGACAGATCCAGCTAAGCAAAGAAAGTATTTTCCTGACCGACACCAAGTATTTTTGTGCTTAAACCTGACCAACTGAAAACTGAACCTAAAGAAACATTTTAACATTTCAACATGGTTTGCAGTAACGTATTGCCAAAATGTATTCTCGTGTTTGTGTTGGATTTTAAGATGAGTGTGAACATTTTCAGATCCCTCCCCCGAGGCTCGAGTCGGCACCGATCCACTGCCTCAGTACACCAAATGAGAACTGGGCTGTTGTCACTGGGCCAGCAGAACAGTCCAGACATGAACGCATCAGACAACCAAGGATCTGGTTTTTATAGGCTCCTCCACTGCTTAAATTAGCCTTGACTACTGCTGGCCAGGCTTAAAGTGTGTGTGTGTGTGTGTGTGTGTGTGTGTGTGTGTGTGTGTGTGTGTGTGTGTGTGTGCAGTCAGAGATTAAGAGGGAATACATGATAGTTATATACTGTATGACAGTGATCCATATAATGTTTCACTGTGTGTGATGTGTTCATGTGTGCTGACCCGGGGACACACCGGGTCACCATGTAATCTGCTCACGCTGCCTCGGCCTTGACTCAAAGAGCTGAAGAGGCCTCAGCGTTCTCTCATTTCACGACACCAAAATATTCACTCTGCTGCCGAATATAAATCACGATGCGTCTGCTCGGACAGGACGAAATCTGTGCGAAGGTCACACACCAGAGCGTCATGATTTTATTATCATCCAATGAATATTTTCATTTTGATGAAATGTCAATCCATTTCTACAGAAAATTCAAGCCAAACTTTTCCTCTCTTTTAAAGATGATATATTCCAAAAATTCACATTATAATCGTATTTTCTTTTTCCACAAATCAAATGTTTGACACAGTTTTATTTTGGCGGCTGATGCAGGAGTGTAGGTGGAGCTGCTGGAGCTCCTCACTGTTTGTTTTTATCTCACCACCTGCTCAGGTTGATAGCGGGTTAGTCGTTGCGCTGTGCACACACGAGGACGCCAAGATTCAGATTCAACAAAATAAGAAAACCCTGTGTTTAGAGAAGAGAAGCTGCCGGTCAGCGAAACAAAATTCTGAATACACACATTATTCTTATTTTCAGTTTCATATTTCTAGTTTTACTTTACATGCTTCAATGTTAAAAGACACATTGTTTTCCTCCTACTAATGCATTGCTGCAGTGCCTCTAATCACCCTCCATCTGAATGCTCCATTTTAGCTCCTGTCTCTTTAAGGCCCTGTCCTGATAAAAGCCTAGTCTGCTCTGATTGGTCAGCTCACACAGGCCTGAGCAGGCATCACTCAGAGCTCTGCTGGTGTTTTTTCAACCGTGGCTGTGCTGTGAGCGTGTTGGTGTAAAGCCTGCCATTGGTCCTTCTGTTATCTGCCTGTACTGTTTTCAACAACAGCCTCCAAGCTAGTTTGCTAACGGCACAAATATAAACAAGCTTGCAGCTGTTAGCTTTTCTTTTAACGAGGGCTCAGCTCCCCACGAACAAACCAAGTTTCCCTCCACGGTTGTTTTGCAGTTGCTGGGTTAAATTACGCCCAAGAAAATTTTTATATCAAAGTATAATTTCTATTTTATTTCTATTTCTATTATTATTATTATTATTATTATTATTATTATTATCATTACAAGTGATTATAGTCCTTGCACAAGTGCCCAGTGCTTTCTTACGGGGAAGAGTTGGGTCTCTTTAAAATAAATGGTAGTATGATAAAGACTTGCTTTATATGAAACGTGTCAAGAGACATTTTCTTTTGTGATTTGCAAATAAAATTGACTTTGAAAGTATTTATATCTCTTTATAAGGGACCTTGTATTGGTTTGGGGATATCTAAAGACAAGAATGTTTCTATAATGTATTCAAATGCATTTAATGTTTTTAATTACACTGAGTTTAACGACCACTACATGTATTCACCCTCGGCTGATGTACGGTGTGTAGGGTATCATTGCTGCTCATAAAACAGGTCAGCTGTGTAATGCATTATCTCACAGCAGGGGCGTGTTTGTAACTGCGCAGATTGTTAAGCCACCTGAGGCTGATCTGTGATATTGGCCTCTGAGCTAATACGCTAACACTCCACGGTTCCTAAAAGCATTTTGGTTAAAGGAGATTTTTGTCACTGCGGCAGAGATTGTGTTTCTTCCTGTCAGACATGAATGTGTGTTGAACCCTCATAACCTTCTCATTGTCAAACAAATCTAATTACATAAGTGATTTGTCAACACACCCACGCACACACCAAACTCCATTCTGTCTCACTCTGCATCTGTCTCCCTCTCTTCCTCTCTCATTACCGCCCTCCCCCATCCTGCCTCTCCTTCACCGTATGAAAATCAAGCACTCGCAATATTTGCTCTGCGTGCTGCCGGAGAGTTGCTCTCAATTGGCTCCTTAGTTCAAGAGCCTCTTCTCTCATGTCTGAGTGTGCATGGATATCATCTCTCTATCCCACCATCTTTATGAGGCCACTGGCCGCTGGGTAACGTTAAGCAGATTCATCCGAGTGAGGAGGAGGGAGGAGGAGGGTGGAGGAGGGAGGAGGAGGGAGGAGGAGGGTGGGGCGGATATGAATGGAAAAGAGGCGAAGCAAACAGCAGGAGAGACAAAGAGAGGCAGGGAAACAGAATGAACAACATGTGAGCAAACAGAGGATCATTATAACACTTTCAGTGGCTTTGAGTTAAGTTTATCTATAAAAGCAAATGACAATATCTTAGTCACCTCCATGAACCGTGTGACACAGCTGCTGCTGCTGCTTCAGGGTCAAATCAGCAGCCAAACTACGACGACTGACTTTCACCTCACACAGCGTCTTTACTCATGTCTCCCCTTCAACGCCCCACTGAGCAGGTTTGAAAGAAACTCTGTACTAACCAGCCTGCACTGACGTTTAACACTGAGGGGGAGATATATACTGTAGATGAAAAGAGAAACCGATGTATACACCACCAGTATGAGACGGTTTTAAAGAAAAGGGAAACACAGCTGAAAACACTATGATTATGGTTTATATCGTTATCCAGTGAATGTTTTGTAAAAGGCTTCCGGAAAATCATGGAAAGCAAAGGAAGAGGAGGCCGGTTAATGAAGAGATCACAGAACAGTCTGATTTTTGACCTGCTACTGATTCTCAATTAACATTCAAACCAATTAAGTAATTAAATTGGAAGAAAAAAGTGGCTAAAATACAAAGAAAGTAGCTGATGTGATGGAAGAGAAGCACAGGAGCCGAGGCTTCTGGGGACTAACAGGCAGGAAGTAATGGACTCTTTATTGAATTAGATGCTCCACAAAACCAGAGCAGTCATTATTATCCAGCTGAGATCCTGACACGACCGCTGATAACTGGATCCATTAACCCGATTGGCTGCACAGCCATTAATCATGAGACAAACTTTAAAATGTTAAATTGATTTCTTTTGGTATTTTTTGCTTGCCAATATTTCTAGCAGGGTTTTAGTTGTGATATGGGTCTGAAGGATTTTCATTTGTCGTTTGACAGTTTAAACCTATTTTATGCTTTCAAGCATCAGATCCTGTCGGCTTCATCACTGATGCTTCAGTGTTTTACATAAAAAGCAAAAACAAACAAGCGCTTAACCGCCGACTCACAAGACTTATTCAGAAATAAGCAGAAATGGAGCCTTCAAGGAAAAACAAAAGGTGAGAAAAATGTTGTGTTGTGTTTTCTGAGTGAACGAGTCACACAACACGACAGTGATCAGACGATGAACAGCGGCTTCACAATGCTGTTCTCAATATCTGCAACAAAGGATAAAACCCAGTCGTGAGAAAAACTCCAGGAAAGATAAACCTCGATGAAAACAATCCGCCGTAACAAATGAGTGCTTGAAATGACTGCGTAATGGGCTAAGATGCTTTCAGAAGCAATTTAAATTGTAGAGGAACTGAAAATGAGGCAGTTTAACAGCCGCACACAACTGCATTAGATTTAATTGTCTACGGCTGCGTCCGGACAGGGAACAACCGCAGGAGCTGCTATTTAACCAAAGACCAGAGCATTTATTATACACACTAAAGGTTTAAATGTCAAACACAGCAGCTCGGTCAGTTTTGAACAGACGGGCTCCCGATCAAGTATGTGACGGTCAGACTTTCAAAATAAAGCTTGCTGACAAACAGTTCACATAGTGTGTGACTAGTCATGAATTTGAGGCTGTTATTAATGTTGTTGAACGACTGCAGTTTGATTCAGGCAAAGATCAAACTTTGACTTAGAATAACTACGTTCAGTCTCGTAATGTAAGTTTAAGTTTAATGTAAGTCACGTCACACCAGGGACGTAAGTTACATCATTTAGGTACATTAGCTTCTTTATGTTACATGAATTAAAAACAAATCACTTGATTCTCGGTCACTAGCTGGACGAACTGCCTCTGGAAGGAAAGTTCTGTCAATGGAAAAGCTCCGATACCAGCAAATAGTTGTCTAGGTCACACGTGTCAGAACCTCTGTGTCATGACATCAAATTGGCAACACAATTAGGAATAAAAGTTGGCACATGAATGTTGAAACTTTACATTTCTTTAGGATCAATCTCAGTGTTATGTTGTGACAACATTGTACGTATGCTCTGGTTAGGATGAGACTCAAAAACCAGCTGGTTACGGTTGAGAAAATACTTTTTGTCTTAGCTGGCTCTGTCGTAACTCACTAGAAAATGTCCCGACATGCCGTCAAAAATATCTGGTTTGTTGCCACTAACAGCTGAAAATGTTGTGATGTCATGTTGAATATATCCAGCGCCTCGACGCTTACAAATACTGAAACCCCGTCTGAAACAGTGGTCACAGCAGCTGTCTCGTCCAGCTGCACAGCCACAGCTAATGTGAACGTGATATGACACATATTTTAAAAAATGTCAACATGGTGCGTATGACATGAACTGATTCTAACATGTCGATAGATTGCAGAGATGTCAAATGCCGACATTTTATTCTGGTGACTGTTCTGGATTTGCAGAAACTTCCAGCTGTTAAACAAAAGCTTCAAAACATGTGACATGCTCGTCTAACATCAAGCTGTTACAGAAGGAAGTTGCAATTTCACTGAGTCACAGAACACATGATGAGATCGGCACCATTTCAGTCTCGGTGCAACATTTCTGCAGAATCAGACCGTTATCAGGCTAATATCACAGTCTGTAGAGGCTTTTACAGGCCAGCTGATAGCCAGTAAAGGTTACAACCAGAGGCGGTGCAGACACGGCAGAGCAACAAGGAGCTGATAAAAATCTCTCGTCCACATAAGCACGTTCCTTCTGGCAAGTATAAAACATTCAAAGGACAAGACTCACGCTGAAGATGTGGAGAATTAACACAGGCCGAACAGAAACGAGGATGTGAACTGATTATTCTCAACATCTCCTCCATCTGTGAGTGTTTCCACTTAATGAAGCACCGTGCTCAGAAACACCTCCACTGAATCTGCTACGGGCTTTATAGTGAGCGTATAAACACAATTACCTCTGCAGATGGTTGACGCATAAATACATTGTTCAAGTCGGTCAGATTCAGCAGTGCTAGAGTCTCGTCCTGAGACTGACACCGGACCTAACAACATCACACCGCTTCTCTTCGACACTCCAAATCTAAGTGAACCAACTGTGGAGGGAGATGTGGCTGAGCCGGATTACTTGTCAGACAATTTGCTTACACATCAACTTGTCTCTGTTCAGTCCACTTGGACATAACAACACAGTTTTTCTTTAAATCTGTCCTGTCCTATTCTGTCCTTTGAGTACAGCTGAGTCAGTCAGATAAATGGATGGATGCCTGTCTCACTGCAAGACGGACTCACACACCGTCACTTTCTTTGATTAAGAAGCAAATGTAGGTCCGGCTGAAACAAATAAATGATTCAACAGCTGTGTGATAATGATGGCAGAGTTTTTTTGTCTGCACTCCGAGACATCTGAAAAGATCGGCTTCTAATTTTGCTCAGGAGACGGCAGACGTGCAGAACAATGAGATAAAGTTGTATGTAAGCTACAGTTAGCTAGCAACCTGAGGGCTAACCTGTATAAAACTGAAGATGTGGAATATGATGAATTAAAAATCATTTATTTGATCTCAGTGCGAGGAACATGACGTTCATAAAGAGAACAGAGAAAGAGGTATACGGTCTTTAAATTAAGTCTCGTGTTAAAAACATGCACTTTTTTATGATTGAAAAATACACATTTTATATAAATATGATACATAAAAAAACAAGAATTCACCTATTTTAAATCTTAGAAATATGGCTGGACGATGTGGCCTTAAGAAATATCACAGTTTGAGGCCATATCATGATAAATACCTCGAGATTTGAAGAATCAGTGAACTTGACCTCTGACCTTTGGCCACCAAATTCTAATCAGTTCACCCTCGAGTCGTAGCGAAGCTTTGAACCAAATTTGAAGAAATTCCCTTAAAGCGTTCTTGAGAAGTAGCGTTCACACGGGACAGACGGCACGCAGTGAAATATATTCGACAAAAGGTGGATTCAATCTTCACGCGCTCCTTGATTGATAAACTGATTGATACAAAGTGACAGTAACGCACGCAGAGGATCTGAGAGAGATGAAGACAGAGAGCAAGTCAGACACAGACACACACACACACACACACACACACACACACACACACACACACACACACACAGTCTGTGCATGTCACACAGGTCACTCAGTGGCAACGTCGGCAGGAAATGAGCTCACATTGTAGCGTCGCTCCTTCACTTGACCTGCAGACCCCTCAGCTGCTCGCTGACAGTCCAGGTGAGGCCTCAGAATTAAAGCAGTGCGGTCGAGGGAGCAGACGAATAAATGTCAGGAATCTGTTTAATACAGCAGCTGGGAAAACAGCAGCTTAAAAGAAGAAGAAAAAAAGTCTCATTTGCGATGCACGGCTTATCAAATGCTAAGCTAGAAGTCACACACTGCACTGCCCTTTGAAAAGCTAATCCCATCCCGGATGTCCCCAATACGCCCTTTAGCTTTAAGTGTGGAGAAGTTTAAGTGGAGCAGAGCAGATTTCTTTTTATGTATTTTTATATATTTGAGAATCTGTGCTGGTGTTTTCTTCACAGTAACTCCAATAATATGATAAAACACTTCATTCAGCTCCATTCAGGTCAGTTTGTTAGAAGATCTTGATGTGCAGAGTTTAGGAAATAAAAATAAAGTCCGGATGAAAAACAAACTGTCTGTGGCTCAGCGAGCTCGCAGCACTGATGACCCAAATCCATTTGATTTCTGCTTCAGCTTTCTCTTCACATGAAGACGCGCAAGGCTGTTTGAGGTTTTTTTGCATTTTACACACTAATTGGCAGCTCAGCAGAAAGATGGGAGGGAAAGAGAGAGAGATGTGAATAAAAAGAGTGATAAAGGCGAGAGAGAACGAGACAGTTGATTTATAAGAAGGACAGAGGGGGACAGGGATGTGAGGATCGGAGAGAGATAAAGAAAGAGATGAAAGATGCAGCAGGACGAGGAGAGAGAGGAGACGACTCAGAGAGCAGCTAAAAGTCTGGAGACGGAAACTGAAAGAAAAGAGGAGGTAGAGAGGGAGACAGATCTGTCCATCCTGGCTCAGAGATCAAATATCATTTTAAAATCTTTCATTCTGAAGGGACGCTCGTGCAAGCTCGGCACAAAAAGGTTTAAAGTTGGCTGAAACAAACAAAACAAACTCAAAGCGAGGACCAGGCAGAGACCAGCTCTCGTCCTGGCTGATTATCAGGTGCAGATGTTCAGCATTTCTCTTCTTGTGTCTGATTGCTGATATAATCAATTCATCTAAAATGTGTGAGAGGTGTTTGCATGTGGCTGAAGGAGCGGTGACCAGCCCGGACAGAGTCAAGACAGATGAGTGAACATTCAACAGTCACTCCAGTGTTTCATGTTCAGGGATTAATGTTTCCACAGTCGTATGAGACACTGTTGGAGAAACTCTGCGGTCGCTGTGTTGAACTGAGCTGAAGTGAACTTCAGTGAGAAACTCGTCTGATGCAGGAAAGCTGAAGCCAAAAACTTCCAGGCGAGTCAACAGAGTTTAATTTACCCAAAGAGAGGAAACTCTTAATGCAAACCGACGACATCTGCAGTCAAAGTTTATCAAAGTATAATCAAGCATAGATGACGGGTGTCTTCCAAATGTTTAATATTAATACGGTTTTAATGGGACAGATAATCAGAAATGATGACTTTCAGAGTGTCGCCTTAATGATTTCACATAATTGCTGTGTTGTTTTGTCACGAGGGAAGTTCTGTCATCAGTCTTAGATTGTGGATGTAGTTACATCATCAAGTGTTTTCTGTTCCTGCTTTCAAAGGCTGCATGACAGTAAAGTGGTGTCCCTTACCAGACTGTTCTCATACTGAGTATCTGCTAATATTCAGAACATTACTGATGATTATTGATCGAAAATTGTGGAAGTACCGATCATGCTGACGCCGAGGTATGTGGCCAAAAATATTGTGATATCTGATTTTGTTGCCCGGTCCTAAAAGAAAATAATAATAAATAAATCACTGCAGCCCTCATGGAAACACAGCTGATGTGCCCTCGAGCCAGTTTCTTATTTAAAGGATAAGTACCGTTTTTTACAACCTGAACCTTATTTCTGGCAAAAGATATGGTCATTTACTCACCCAGATAACTTTGGTGTCATTCGGCGTCGTTCGGACGAAATTAGATCCAGTGTAGCGGCGATATATCCATATAATGGGAGAGACGGGGCAGCGACACACAGCCTCTATATAACGTATTTTCTGCCACGAAACTAGTTAATTTCATCAATATTTTGTTACGATATGCTAGCGCTATTAGCCTCTGAGTCCGGGCTCGTCCGTTATCAACATCCGGGGTCAAACTAGCAGCAGCAGCTACAGGTAAACAAGGCGCGCTGTCGCGGGTGCGCGCGCAGCTCAGAGACGACATCTTCCAGGTCAGAGGTAGTAGATCAGCCTACAGACCCCGGATGTTGACAACAGACGAGCCCGGACTCAGAGGCTAATAGCGCTAGCATTTCATAACAAAATATTGATGAAATGAACTAGTTTCGTGGCAGATAATGCGTTATATAGAGGCTGTGTGTCGATGCCCCGTTACTCCCATTATATGGATATATCGCCGCTACACTGGATCTAATTTCGTCCGAACGACGCCGAATGACACCAAAGTTATCTGGGTGAGTAAATGACCATATCTTTTGCCAGAAATAAGGTCCAGGTTGTAAAAAACGGTACTTATCCTTTAAGTTATTTTAATGTCTCATGAAGGCAAAGCAGGGACACATTTAATATGAGCGTGTTAAAGGGTTATGACTGCTTGTTTCTTTCTTCTCTGCAGGAGTGCATCATTAATCACTTGTCTGGGAATCTAGGAAATGTTGAATTATTAAATTCTGATTGTCATGCAAGATGAATAAAACCTGATGAAATCACTCAGACTGTGTTTATGTGTCTCTTCAGAGAAGCAGAGTGAAGCAGAGTGAAGCAGAGTGAAGCACACACTGACAGGCCGCTCACTGTCTGCTGGGGTTTTATGACTGTTGGCTTTTTCTCCACAGGTGACTGACGGGCAGAGGTCGCAGGTTCAGGGTGAACCGGCTCTGCTGACCTGAGTGTTGTCTCTCAGGCACAACTTCACCCCTTGGCTGTGTGTTTCACCACAAATGGTTGTGTTATAAGGGTGTACATGTTTAGGCTGAGTGCAGGTTAAGCGATCACTGTAAAACTGGAACGCAGCCTGAGAGACGGGTGGCAGACTGACAAGTATCACAACATGTTACTCACCGAGCTGATTGATCAGTTCTGTGGATGTGGTGACATCACTGGAAAGATCCTGTCGGACAAGAAACAAGAACGGTCAGATGATCAGACTTCAAAGATGAATAATATCACTGCAAACTGCTGAAATATATAACTATACTTAATAAAATGTAAATAAATAACACAACCAGTAGCGGTTCATTTGGTTACAGAGCCGTGATCAGGGTCAGAGATTCAGACTGTCACACACCTCACACACTGATAACGGATCAATGAGTCACACAGACTGGATGAACATATTCAACCGAACAACCTCTCTGTCCCTGCACACCTTCTGCCACTAGAGGATGGAGATGGGCGGATGCATTTTGGTCATTCTGCGAACAAGGATGATGCATCCTGCCTCAAATCACCTACTGCCAGGAGACATGACGTGTGAAATATTAAAGAAAGACTCAATGTGTAAAAACAACATAAACAACAACTTCATATTCAGTGGACCGATGAGAGTGCAGCTCAGTCTCGTGCCAAAGCGTGGAACAGAAGCGCCGATTAACTGGAGGTTGATTCATTAATATTTCTTACAGGAAATATTAACGAACTGTTGCTTTGAGGATCATGTGACCGTCTCCACTCTGCCATCCATCCTGGCTGGACTGTCAGAGCCTCCACTCATCACGCAAACATACTCGACTGTATGTTTTTATCCAAACCACGTAATTCCTGATCAAACTGAAATGACTTTTTTTTTTACATTTATGTTCTATATAGAGTTCCTGTCTGTCAGGAGACAGAGAAATAACAACGGTTACTGACGTTATAATACCAACAGGCACGCTGAGAGACTGACGTTAGCCTGTTAGCCGCTTCTCCACAAGTTCCTTTGATTTATCTGAAGCAAAGCGAACGATGGGTCCACTTTTGAAGCTGTTTGCTCCGCTCTGAACTTCACACAACTCGCGCACATCAAACATTTCAAGTGATCACACCCATATATTTTATCCCAAGGGGCAGGTCTGAGTACACAGGCAGGTTCGGGCTGTGGGAGTGTGTGACTGTGGGAATGAGAAGGAGTGTGTGAGGGTGTGAACGTGTGAGCTGCTCTGAAACTGGACACTAATGTTTGGACTGGAGACTGAAGCATTAAAGCATTAAAGCATTAACGTACGTGTAATATTTCTAAGCACCTTTTATTTATTAATTCAGTTTTTTCAAAATGTTTTGAAAAAAACAATCATCAGTTTCTCTTCCTCTGGATCGTCTGTGGTGACTTTTAACAGCTGCTAATCTTCAGGAAAGAAAAACTTGTTCTGCTTTGAGGTGTTTAAATGCCGATTAATCGATTATCTTTTTGATCTATAAAATGAAAATAGGGAAAATTATGAAAGATGTCAATCAGTGTTTCGTTTTCAAATGTCTCGTTTGTCAGTTTACTGTCACAGAGGAGGAAAGAAACCAGAAAACATTCACATCCAACGAGATGACATCAGAGAATTTTGACTTGATTAATCAATTATCAAAACAGTCTGCTAACATGAACTAACGACCGGCTCGCAGCACACCAAACAAGTTCCACAGAGAAACTTTTGGCAAATAGTTAAAAAAAAAAAGCCTGTCAAGATTTCCTGAAGCGAAACACATCTTCAAGTGTCTTGATTTGTCTGATCAACAGTCCAAAACCCTCAGATTTCAACGATCTGAAGATTGAAGAGAAAAAGGCAGACGATCATCAGGAGAAGCTGCTAATAAAGTTTTTGCTTAAAATAATTACAAAATCATCAAATACTTATTAAAACAGCTGCTGAGAATTTGTCTTTCAATCAACTTACAGACAAACCTGAGAGCTACATGACAGTATTAATAATCATATTGTGATTATGATATGATCCACAAAAAGCTGGGACAATGTGCAGGTCAGTGCAGCTCTACAGTACTTCACTACAATGATGTTTGTCACATTATATCTGAACCAAAACACTGCAGCTTCTCTGGTTTGGATGCACTCAACCAGATTGTGATTTCTTGAACATGTGCATTAATCGTGCAGCACTACCGAGAGCCTGTTCGGCTCCAGAATGTGAAGCTAATAATAGTAAAAACAGCTGTCACAGTGTTAAGAATCACAGCGCTGCACTCAGAGTATTTACTGTAGTACAAGTATCACACAGTTTGTCCAGTCGTGAGAAACAAGTCTGCGTCATCCTGAAGCCAAAAGAAATGTGTCAACAGATCTCCTCCGTCAAACTACCCGACAGTCAAACAATCACAACGTTGTGCATTTTTCAATTTTGGTCGTTCTTTTGTCGCTCTTCACGCTGCAGCTGCTAATAAACACACAAATTGCTTTCCACTTCTCCAGGAAGCCCAAAGCAAAACCAGAAAGCAGTTTAAAGTCGGGATTTTCACAAACTGCAGCGAGTAATTACCCGAAAGGAACTGATGTCTGTCCGACACTGTGTGTGTGTGTGTGTGTGTGTGTGTGTGCGTGTGTGTGCGTATCTGGTGCGTCAGCTGTACAAGTGGCCTGAGGCGAGGCACGTGTCTCATGTTAGAGAGGACACTCAGCTGTTTAACACGGGGACAACTGCAGGGAGCGAGACATGACGAGACTAAAAGACGACAGCGGTGAACCCACAAAGTACTCTGGAATTCTGGGACTTATCTCTATGACTGCAATGTGTGTGTGTGTGTGTGTGTGTGTGTGTGTGTGTGTGTGTGTGTGTTCACCCTGAGCTGGAAGTGAACTCCTGCTAAGCTCTCCGATGCCCTTTTTCAGACATTTGACTTGTGTTAGTGTAGCCGAGTGTGCATGTGTTTGTGTGTGAGGCACGCACGAAACCCTGTGGATGTGTGTGTGTGTGTGTGCGCGCCCTGTGCCCTTTTCCAGATGTCTGAGTTTATGTGTGTTCATGTGTGTGTGTCTCCCCTCAGAGCTATAATGAGGTCTTGTGGGACTCGCAGGCCTTCTGTCTGTCTCTCTGACCAACAACGCACACACTGTCAGGATCCTGACCCCAGCTCCACACACACACACACACACACACACACACACACACACACACACACACACACACACACACACACACACACACACACACACACACACACACACACACACACACACACACACACACACACACACACACACACACACACACACACACACACACACACACACACACACACACACACACCTGCTAGTAATGCACTTCTACGATCCAGTGTCAAAGAGCAGGGCACCATTAGAGGAGAATGGAGAGAGTCTAATTAGGTAGCGAGCTCTGAAAAGCTCAATGTTCACTTTAGTGTAATCTGAGAGGAAACGACCGGACAGAGAGACAGAGACACAGAGAGAGAGAGACAGAGACACAGAGAGAGAGACAGAGACACAGAGAGACAGGAGACAGAGAGACAGAGAGACACCACCCAGTTTCCTGATGATGTCTGGTTATTTTCTACCATCCTGGGCTCTATGAACGCTCTCAAACTGCTGGAAAAGTATCATTAATTTATTTCATAAAAAAAGGATTTTCTCAACTGTCAAATTGTCAAAACAGCGTGAAATGAAAACATCTCGTTGGTACGAACTGAAATGTGTCCCCAGCAGCAAGTACTGACAACTGTCAATCAAGTCAAAGCTGACTTCAACTTGTCTCGTCTGGATTTGTATCTTCATCCTGTTTCTTCTCTTCACTGTGATCACAAAGTTCCTGATTTTAATCAAATAATCGATAAACAAGCCAGACGGCTGACATTAACTTGGATTACTTTATTAAATGATTAAAGCGGGTTTGGTAGAGAAAGTTTTTATCAGTCAGTCAGAAGAAAGAGAGAAGGAGAGACTCTTTCTGGAGTTGGGAGGTATGTTATACCATTTTATTAGAACAACATTAAAAGGAAAAGAGAAAAAGAAAGACCTGATCTGTTTACAATAATATTACCTCTCGTTACCCTGATCACAGACATGTACACCGTGAGGCTTTGTTCCACACACAGCTTTAATTTCATTAAACCACGGTGCCATATGTGAGAATTTAAGTTGAACACATCCAAAAACTAAAAAAATCTGAATTATCAACAGAATGTGAAGAATTTCATTCCTCTGGTTTGAACTTTGTTGGAAACATTTGGATAATGTGAGCACACCAGTCAACAAAATACACAAGTGTGGTAATTTTTAGACATTTTTAGACATTTTTAACGTGGTAAAGGCACGTGGGTACTATCAGGACTTGTACTTAAAGTATCATAGTACTCAAAACTTCTAAACGAAAACGCCTGATTCAATGAATGCACCCTGGAGACATGTCAGAGAATATATTTTACAGCTTGTATATTTCACAGTTTGCACCTTTGCCATGTTTGACTGACAGTCCCAGATGTGGCACAAAACCACAAAAAGTCTGAGCTGGAAAACTTCCTCAAACCAGGAAAATAAATAACAAGATAAATGTGTTTTCTAGGTCACAGAAATGGATCAACACAATGTCACTGAAAGGTTATTGAATATTTGGTATGTGTGTATAAATAATGTAAGACTCCAACACTCTCTCCAGTATGAAACAAGTGTCAGTCATCTGTGCATCATACACAGCTGTGGATTAAATAAAAGACCAAGCAGACACAGTATTTATCAAAAAGAACTAAATTATTATTTCATTATCGAGATCAACAAGACAGACAGCAACATGTCAGTGAAGCTGTATTCGAAAACTGTTTGATTTCCCTCCTGGTCTTTCTCGGGATATAATAACTGTGTTTACATATTTACATGGCACTTTCAAAGTTAATGAAGCAGAAAAAAGCAACAATCTCAGTAATCAGCTTAAATAAAAGGGAGATTTGTGCTGCTGACACCAATAACAGCCGCTGAGCTGACTCAGAAAACATATTGGGCTCCCAGCAAACAAATTAACAATGGCACTGCTGCATAATGAGAGGAATAATAAGGTGTCAGTTAAATACGTGCCCACACTAAATGAGTTTTCAGCTGTGTCTGATAAGATTAATGCACATGAATAGTTTGCTGATCATGTACAAGGGCAGGCTGATGAAGCCTCGCAGCAGAGTAAACGACTTGGCAGGTAGATTTTATTGTTGTGAAACACTTATCACAGCGACAGCCTCGCATTCACGAAGCACATTGTTCAAGAGCACTTAGTAACTGAGAGCGCCTGTTTTCCTCCCAACAAGGGTACCGAGAGCCGGAGCTGAGAGTGAGCCGATAATCACTTTTAAAATTCATACCCTGCGGCGAACTGTGACCTTTTTCTTTAATACCGACACTCACGAGCTGCCAGGCTTCCTCCCTGCCCTCTCCGCCTTCCTCTGGGACACACAGCAGGCGGCAGCTCGGCTTGGACGATATCCAAAATGTAATATCACCATATTGCTCAAATATTGCAACAGACGATATTATCGATGCTCAAAGTTAAATCATTTTAATATTTATCTATTTTAAGTGTGTTTGTTGCTAATATTTCCAATTTTGTTATGCTGTAGCTGCACAGGGTGTTTTATTTTGAAAACTGACTAGTTTATTTTCAAAATTAAAGGCCAAAAATGACCAGCTGTTCGATATTTTGATATGGTAAAAATATCTAATATCAGCCCAAGCCTAGTGGAAGTATCACGCTCTGCCGCCGTAACACACACTGCAAAAGCGTCACATACGTTTGTGATGACTCAAGAGTGTTTTATTTGAAATGTATGTAACATAAGATATGTACGTGTTGGGAGAGAGAGCGTGTTGTTGTTGTATGTACCGAAAAACCCAAAATCTGATTCAGACGAGCAGGCCGATCTGTCTGCTTCTCCACCATTGCTTCTATTTACAGCCTGTTTTTCAATTATGATTTTGTCCATTTCAAACCTCAGTTTTCACTAAGTGTTTGTTATCGTCTCCAGCCGGAGCAGGTCCCAGTGCACAACGATAACGTGACACCCGACAGCTACAGACAGAAGCCTTCTGGTCCTGACGGACAGTGAACACCTTCTCTTCAGTGTACAAAACAAAAAAAAGTTTGCTGGATAGTTTCTGTAGTTCTGGGATGAATTATGTGAGAGAAGATGTCCAGTGTGTCAGAACTCAGTTCGACATGACTCTGTCCAATTACAGCTCTGCGAGTGTAAAACACTGAACAGACTCAGCCTCCAGCAGGACGGCGTGGGAGGATGTTCTTACAGCGAGCTCCGACTCCACAGGAAGCTTCAGCTTCAGTTAGTCAGCGCGATCAGGTCACATCATCACAATCAGACCAGCAAACCAGAAGCTGCAGGTCCAAGAAATCAACCCGTCTGTCAGCAACCAATCAGTTTGTTCTGATTCTGGATGTTTTCCACCAACTACAACAGAAACATTAACAACCATCAGCTACAGGGAGGAGAGAGGAAGTGAGGAGGAGGAGGAGGAGGACGAGGAGGAGGAGGACGAGGAGGAGGAGGAGGAGGAGGAGGCACATTAACACACACTGTAACATACGTGCAGTAACACACACACAGTCGGGTCTATAAGAATCAATAAGTGCTGAGCTGGTCAATGATGAATGGATTGAATTTGCATGTGTGTGTGTGTGTGTGTGTGTGTGTGTGTGTGACTGTCTCATTGGTGATTACAGACTCGTCCATTGGGCAGCTTATAAACAGAGTGTGTGTGTAAACGCTGTGTGTGTGTTTGTGCGTCCATCTTTGCAGGGAGTGAGGAGGGTTTGATCTTTTCTCACTGTTTCATAAAGCTGTTTTCTGTTGTGTTGACCATCACAACAGACCCACAACACTGAGCGTGTAAAGATAACAACAGATCGACCGTCTGCTTTCCTTATTTTTTACAACCTGACATGTAGAAAAGCATTAAAGTTGTAACTCTGCCCTTTGAAGCCTCGTTATTACAACAGAAAAGGACATTTCTCATGTGTTACATGTTAAATGTGCTATACATAAATCAACTTTAATTCCAGAGTCTCTCTGGTACATTGTTTTGTGAAGCGTCTTGTTTCCTATTACAACAAAATCTGCACTCTGCCTCACTAACAACAGGTTATTGTCTCGGTCATTTTCTGTTTGTTTCTCATCACAGTTAATGATGTTGTTCTGAGGTCAGCAGCGTGTTGTAGCCAGCAGAAGGAAACAGCAGATTGTCTTTGCTCAGATCAATAACTCTGAAAGCTTCGTCTCTCTACCCCCCTCTCTCTCTTTGCGTCGCTCACTCTGCCTCTCAGTCTCTCCATCTTTAATGACTCATGTACTTCATGATGTCGGGCTGAATAAAGGTAAGAAGACGATCACCTTCACTCAGTAATCATGAAAAACAAACAAAAACCTCAAATCTCTCTTAGTTTCTCTTCTTATCTTATCTCCTCTGTGTCTCGTTCTCCTGTGCATACAGATGAACAGATTACAGTCGACTCCACATGAAGGTAATCACGAGCGTTTACATCATAAAGGCATCAAATGGAGGAAAAAAAAGCAGCTTCATTTTTAGATACTTTACATTCTGTTGACTTCTGGAGGATCCTGATGCTGCGTCTGATACTTATAGATGTCGGATGCAACATTAATTAGTTGTAACATGAAAGCTGTTTTCCATCCTGCTCCAGCAAACTACTTCCTCACATCTGTTGCATCTGCTCCACTGTCTCGAGTGAAGCTCGTTCACTTGATCAAAACATAAAGAGAAACCAGACTCAAACCTCCACTGAATGTTTTATCATCACAACAATCAATCGTTTCACTTTATCAATACTGAGAGGAGAGTTAAATGGAGAGATGGTGGATCCTCTCAGCTCTCTGTCAGATGTTGGTTTGTTTTTTTATGACCTGCAGATTTACACTTGAAGCGTCTTGTGGTTCAGTCCCACAGCTCTCATCAGCCCCAGCATCAGCAGGCAGTTGTTTTTTTAATTGGAAAGAAACTCACTCTAAGCCGACGTTACTCCACCTGATCAGCACCAGACAAAGTGTTTCCATCCACCTGTTTTAGCCATATTTTCACTTTGTGCGAAAAAATGGCAGAAACAGGAAGAAAAATTGATGTGATGCAAAAACGCAGGCTGAAATTGAAAAGTTTGATCAAAGAGGAATGTTAACTGGCGTCCTTCGATTGTTGGGGGCGTCCCTCATGTTAAAAATCACCTACCTACTGTTGATTTATGTGCATAGGTTGGTTCCACTGAAACTTTAGAGGGCTTTTAATTTGAAACAGATACAGGAAGTCTTGACTTTAGTGAGTTTGCATTAACATCGTAACGCTGAGCTACTCAGCTCTCCCGGGGCTCCTGCTAACTAGCCGCACGATGCTAGCTACATGCCAGTGGACTCGGTTCAGTTAAAATCAAACCAGTTTAAGCTCGTACACCAGAAACCTTCCCCAAACTATTTCAGTGAGTGTTCTGTCCCCGACTGGGTCAATATATCAATGAAATCCGCTTTAACCGAGCAGCACACGACAAGAACGATGTTGAGCATTTACATTCAGCGCAGCTCTGTGACTCTGTGTGGAGGTTTAATGCAGCATCTGATATTATCACAGCAGCACTGTGGTTATAATCAACTATTTATATTTACTTCTTCCTCTTCATGCTGTTCTCCCCTAACGCTGTCAGTGTGTGTGTGTGTGTGTGGTATATGAGTATCTGCTGTATGTGTGTGAGTATCTGCTGTGTGTGTGTGTGTGTGTGTGTGTGTGTGAGTATCTGCTGTATGTGTGTGTGAGTATCTGCTGTATGTGTGTGTGTGTGTGTGTGTGTGTGTGTGTGTGTGTGTGTGTGTGTATTGTAAATAAATCACTGGGTCACCTTCCTCGTACTGCGTTCATTTCATCTGCAGGTTTGTGGAAGCTTTTAGTGGCCACTTTAACCAAGTGACTGGAGACATTTTATTTTTATATCGTCACGGACGCGTCACACTTCCCATCTCTACCCCCCCCCTCCTCTCAGCCCTCCCTGGACTTCCATCTCGTTTCCTTTTTCTCCGTCTGAATGTGTCTTACTCACTCCTCTCCTGTTATATTTCTATTACTTCCTCATTTGGCATCTCCAGCAGCGTATTTGTACCCTGTAATGTTCCTTCTCTCTTTATCTCTCCGCTCTGAGTGAGTTCTCAAGTCTTCAGATTTGATCAAAGAGGAACGTTGGTGGTGTTTTTCTTCCTGGAGCACATGATCGGTCAGCCTGGAGCCGTCGCAACAACACATCAGCACACAAACCTGTCAAGATCACACCATCGCCTGTTATGCTTCTTATGAACTCGGATGAAAACTTATTTTCAGGGCATGAAATTAAGCTCGCTGTGGCTCGAGGCAGGTGAGCGAGATCTGGAGACAGATTCTCGTTTTCCATGCATGAATTTTCACCAACGTTTAGTTCAGGTGACAAGGAGAGTTCAGCGAGCCTCAGCTGGTGTTATCCACATTTCATCTTTTCAATTTCTACCTTCAAAAGCAGCATCACAGACACCTTCAAGGAAAGTATTCTTCACTGTTGACGACCACTGTTCTGACAGAAGATCCTGTCTCCATTTTGTGTCACATTAAAGGTGTGGTTTCATCATGTGGCTTTCACATTTCAAATCAGGAAGCAACCACTTCACGCTCTGTGTATCAGATTTCCACATTTACACTTGGAATAAATTGTCACTCATCAATGCAAATATTCAACTTCTGCAGTCGAGCCGTCGTACAGACAGACGGCTCTGTCTTTGATCTTTCTGTCATCTTCTGCCCGGCAACTGTAATTTATAACCAGTTGAGTCATTCTTCTTTGAGCAGAAATGTCAAATATTCATGTGTTACAGCCTCTTCATTATGGGATGTTTCCACTTTTCTTTGTCTCTGCGATCCAGAGAGCACCAACTGGGATTTCAAGATTAATTTCTAGTTAAAAAAATGGCTGCTATTCAGTCTTTTCCCAGCTAGAATGCAGTTACATCGCATGTCACAAAACACAAATTTGTGATATTTCTTCAAAGTCACGTTGCTTTGGGAGGTGAAATGTGGTTTGTAAAAAGACTTTTATGTTTCATATAAAATGTCAGAAATATTGAACTACACAGGCTGTGAGCTGCCAGAGAGACGCCTGCAGGACTTTCTAATGGGAGCATTTCTAAACGTTCATGTAAAATAAGACGTGCTGGGGCTGCATGATACAGTGATTCCCACAGAATGGTTGCGTACTTGTCCACCTTAATGCATACACGCTGGTTTGCCTTTCCTTTCTCCCTTTTCTCTCTCCCAGCAACATTATCTGCGTCTCTTCTTCAGCAGGAAGTTTTATGAAGTCACATACATCTCATCTCATGTGTGATCGACAGCAGACGGGAGGAGAGAGCGATGGCAGATGTCACCTCGTTAATCGATTTCAGGTGACTTTGTTCTCTCGGCCAGATAAAAAGAGTTAAAGTGCTAAAGTGGGTCACCAAATATACCTGGACGGACCGTCCAAGTATGAGAAACACGTTGTTGTTTATCAGACCAATAAATTATTGGCCCAAAATTGGCGATAATATGAAGTCAAATTACTTTCATTGATCTCACATGTTCAGCATCTACAAACTGATACATCAGGAGGCTGAAGGAAAGAAAGAAGAAGGAGGAAGTAGACAAACCTGGCCACACAGTGTAGTGTACAGTCACGAGTCACGTCGTTTGCTGGTGTGGACGTTTTTTTTTTTTACAGTTTCAGAGGAAACAACAGAACGACTGAAGGGGAAAAGTCAATGAGTTTAACCCAATAAATCTTATTAGAGCTGTGGAACATTAAATCATCTATCTTTACTCTCTATGTCTGAGCCTTTCTTAGCCTCAGGTGTCCATCAGCGGCAGGTGAGGAACCTCTTTTTAAAACAGGGTTTGTTTGTGAGTTGCAGCTTTAAAGTCAATATCTTGAAGCTCTCTGTAATCAATAATCACTCTTCCAGCCTCAAAACCTTAAAACAAGCTGGAGAAAAGTGAGATTCTAGTCCACGTTAATCTGTGTTTGTGTTGTTTTAATGTTGAGAAATTGAAAATGTATTTGTCACAACGCTGCCACAGCGTCGCTGTGCCCGAGCATTTCCACTTTATTTTGTAATTTGGCCGTCAGCCGTCGGAGTGACAGCCAGCAGGATTTGGAGAGGACGCGCTCGACTGTTCCCCTCGCCAGAGATTTCATTTTAGGATCAGAAGCAAGTGCACACACACACACACACACACACACACACACTAGAAAATTACATGTCACGTCTAATAACTCAGATTGAGGTGAAGTGCTGGTGACAGTGTAATAGCAGGTTAGAGTAATACAGTTTAATGAGCACTTAAACATGTCCTTCAATTAGACAACTGCAAATCCAGCCATTGTTGCAGGTTGAAGTCACATCCTGGTTCACTGCTTCTGTTTATGTGTGTGTGTGTGTGTGTGTGTGTGTGTGTGTGTGTGTGTGTGTTACTGTCTTACAACAACAGTGAGGTTGCCATTTGCACACTCAGACAGCTCGCTGTAATCACACTTCCTTTTCTTATCAAATAAAATGGCTGTAATTCAGCAGATCTTCTTTTAGGGTTTGAACTATGAGTCAGAGAAAACAAGACATTTTAAAGAGTCCCGCCGGGTTCTGGGAACATTTTTGCACAATTTTGCTGACATTTTAAAGTCCAACAATTAAATCGAGAGAATAAATCAATAAAAAGTAAAGTAATAAAATGTCTCAACCGTCTTCCAACGGAAGAGCAGAGAAATAAATCGACAGTCATTTTATTACGAAACGCTATTTTCATTTTCCTGGACAGAGCTGCAACAATCAATCCTTACATCAATTGATCACTTAGTTGTCAACCGCTGAATTAATCACAAACTATTTAGAAAACTGAATAATCCGTTGGAGTATTGTTTTAAGAAAAGAAAAAGTCTAAATTCTCTGATTCCAGCTTCTTAGATGTGAATGTTTCCTGGTCTCTTTCCTGCTCTATGACAGTAACATGAATATCTTTGGGTTGTGGACAAAACAAGACATTTGAGGACGTCACCTCTGGCTTTGAGAAACAACATTAGATATTTTGTAGGACACCTGCGGACATTACCACTTGTTTTTGTCCTGTCAAAAGCCGGTGTTATTTTAAGGAGACTTGTAGACACTTCCAGTGTTTTTTTTGTGGCGACCAAAACCGTCTAATTGTCAGGAGAAGTCTGACCATCTCCTCTGTGATCGTGGCAAACAAAACAGGTATTTTAAACACCCCCCCAGTCATAGTCTGTTGACCTGCTGCCATCTGACAACAGATACAGAAGTATCTGCTATCGTACCACCAGACTACAGAGCAGCTTCTGTCCCCAGGCCCCGAGACTCATCCTCAGCACTTCGCCATAAAAAACTACAGCATTGGAGAAAGACAATAAAATGAACCCTGAACATTTGAAGCTCACATCTCACGTGATTATTGTTTAAAGACATGTTATAATGTGCACCTGTGTTTTGAGTTTAAAGGTAGAATCTGAGCTTTAAGCATTTGGAGTCACGTCTACCTTCATTGTCCATCATGTGTTTGACCTCACAAGTTCGACTGAAGGACACCAACCCTGAATCGAACCGAAGTGTTAAATTACTTCCATCAGCACCAAATCCTCCTGTCAGCTCCCATCATCCACCTCTCCAGTCTCCTCTCTTAGTACATACATCTCCCCTTTCTTCTCTCCTTCTTCTTCTTCTTCTTCTTCTTCACTTGTACCTCCATCCATCCCATCTCCTCCCTCCTTTCTCTCTATTTCTCATCCTTCGAGCTCTTCATCCCCTTTTATTCTGTTATATGACCCAACTCTCAGCTCTCTATGTCCTTCCTCCATCACTGCGTCGCCTCTGGTGGGTCATATGATCCTCGTCTCCCTCCCTCCATCCCTCTGTCTCCATACAGTAATGATCCAGAGAACCCGAGACCACCCCAGAGAGAGGGGGGGGAGAGAGGGAGAGAGGGGGAGAGAGAGAGAGAGAGAGAGGGAGAGGGAGAGAGAGAGAGAGAGAGAGAGAGAGAGAGAGAGGGAGAGAGACTGTGATGGGACGAGGGGAGGAGAGAAGGATGGTCGGATCAATACCTCTTAATGGGAAGGTGCTCTCAGTTCAGGTTATAGATCTCTGATACACACACTCATACGTACACACACACACACACACACACACACACGCGTATGAACACATAATGTACTCACACACACAAAAGGAAAACTTGTGTATGTACACATTTATACACACCATTTAATGCAAAATGTGCATATTTGCATACACACACCACCTTTTCACTCTCTCCTAATGTCACACACACACACACACACACACACACACACACACACACACACACACACACACACACACACACACAGACACACACACACACACACACACACAGACACACACACACACCCTAAGGCTTCTGGGAATTTGCTCAGCCTTTTTCTGTCCAGTCGTATGGAAATCTGTCCCTCGGTGTGTGAGCTCACTCTTCCTGCTGCGTTACAGTGAAAACACACATATACACAACCTCTCTCTCTCTCTCTCTCTCTCTCTCTCTCTCTCTCTCACACACACACACACACACACACACACTCACACACACACACGCACTGCACCAACAAGAGATGCCGGGACGTCTGCAGCCAATTTAAGTTCCTTCACTTCCAGATTGTTTCTTGCTCAGATTTCAGAAATCACTGACATCAACAAAAGTCAAAGTTGCTTCGTCCTCAGATTGTTTCCACCAACGTCTCTTCAGGCGAACTGGCCTTTAGATGTGAAACCATCCATCACAGCCAACAACACATAAGTGAAGCTAGTGAAGACGTAAAGTTCTCCACAAATTATCAGCTTTGTTGAAGTTGCTTTGGGTGTTTTGTTTAAATGTTTCACTGTTTGGTTTGTGTTGTTGAACCATTTCCAGGTGGATAAAACTCCTGTTTGTTGAGTCCAAAAACCTTTTATCTGTGATGTTTATGTCTGTGATGGTTTTGGCTCTGAGGACGGCAGAGACAGTTGAGACTTGGGACAGTTTCAACCTATTTGGTGCGACTGCAAACAGACTTCTAACAGAATAATCCTAAAGGACGGAAGAAGAGGATATCACACTAATGCACAGGGTTACCAAGCACGGTGAGGTTATTATTGTATTATATTAAAGCCAACAAGGCTGCCAGACGGCCGACCACAGTCTGAGTCAGCACTGGATATTTTTAAGGAGACCTGAAGACGTTTCCAGCCTTTTTTGTGGCGACCAAACCAGCTATTCTTTACGGGAAGTCGGACCATCTACATCTGTGATGGTGGCAACACACCAAAACAGGTATTTTAAGCCAAACCATGATGTTTTCTCACCCTAACCAAGTGCTTTTTGTGCCCAAGCCTAACCAGGACATAAGCACAGAGTCGTGACGAGAGACAACGTTTTTAGCAAAATATCTCAATGACTAACATTTTGGTTCAGAGGTTCATATTCCCCTCAGGATGAATTGTAATAACTGCAAAAAACATTTTAATGCGTCTGATACTTTGGTTTCTGATCAAATATCTGCAGCACCAAATAAGATTATAAGCTGGGTATCCAAATTCAATATTTGTTTTGCTCCCACCGCATCACCTCGATACTATTAAAATATGTCTTGTCATCAGTGAGCCGATAAGCATGCAGCATGCTTGTTGTGCTAAGACCTGCTGGTGATTGGTTGTCTCGAGGCATACAGGAAAAACACCAGCTTACGCTCAGAGGGGCTCACCACGTGTACATGTCATGTTATGTTTTTGTGAAAAAGCATTCATGAAATCGGTATTGAAATCTTTTGAATAATATACCCAGCCAGAGATTATTAGAGAACCATCTGGTGGGCCAACGCTGGCCGGCAGCCCTGCTGCACAGTGTTAGTCTTGTTATTAGCAAAGAGCTAATATTGATCCCATGAAAACACAGAATCAATCTGGTGGAGCTCGACTTTTAGTTGCTAATCTTCTAATTTGAGCTCTTAAATATGAAAGCTGTGCTTGGATTCAGCAAAGCAGACAGTAAAGACTGAACCAGTTCTCAGTGAGATCGTCTTCTACATCAACAACGATTCACACAACAACTTTAAATCACAATAGATTCAATAAGGACCTTGCACAGCTTCAGCACCAGAGTCAGATAAAATGTTATCATGCCACAGACTCACACTGTCCTCTGTCCCAGCCTGCATTAATAATCTGACTGACACACAAACTCAAGCTGACAATGTCACAGAACGACCTTCATTCAGACAAATACTTCAAAGAACCAGGAAACTGAATTCAGCCCAGGAAAATAAAAAGGATCTATGAAATGTATAAATGTGACTGGATGCATCTTATATATTGTGGTCATCACAGCTGGCTCAGCTGGTTTACTGTATTTATATGATTAGAGGGCTATGATTGGTGTTGCACCCACAAATATCAAAATAAACTATTTTAATGTTCTCCTTGTCTGTTTTGCTTTTGAGGTAATTTTCCGATGTGAAAATTAAGGCAACTTTATTCTTTTTCCAGAGCTGATGGATGCTTTCAAAATATGAAACATACGCTCCGACTGTAAGTCATCTGACAGCTTTGTACTGAGGTTGTGAAAGAAAAAACAGAAATACAAACTGAGGCAGCAGTTAGCGGACGTGCTCTGACAGCTGAGTAGAGGCTCGGGCTAAAAATATCTGCTTCTTTAAGAAGGCAGAATTTCTCCAGTTAAACGTTCAATCCTTTTACATCTCACTTTGTCTATTTGTGGCTTTAAAGCTTCCTCCAGCCTTGATTCTGCCTGCTATCAGTTCTGGTAGTTACGCTTCATTATTTTTGTAGTTGAGAATGAAATCAACCGAGAGGCAAATTACTCGTAACAGTATCGACTTGATGACATGCACATAACGTCGGATTCTCGCAAAACACTCATCGCTGTGCTTCGTCGAAACAGAGTTGAGCGTTTGTGAGTGACTGTGTGTTTAAGCTGTTTGTAAATGTCTGCAGCTTCCTGCTCGTGTCACTGAAGCAGGGAGAGACGGAGTGGGAGGTAAGTGGAGGGTGGAATATGTATGAATTACTGAGACAGATCTGCATCAAGCTCGACTGGTCTGCAACAAAATCCTGGGAGGAAAAAAATGAAATTTTGAAAAGAGGTCAAAGAAAAAGGAGACGGAACAAGAAAGACAAACACGAGGAAAAGACAGAGCAGAAAGAAGAGACGAAAGAGAAAGAGAGAGAGAAAGCAGCTTATAAATGCTAACTCAGTGGAGAGAGAGCATATGTGCTGACTCTCAGTCCCTAAATGCAAACAGCCTGCAGGAAACGGAAACAGTCACTGAAGCGCTGCTCTCTCTCTCTCTCTCTCTCTCTCTCTCTCTCTCTCTCTCTCTCTCTCTCTCCTTTATTTTGTCTTCTTTTAATCCTGCATTCAGGTTTTTGTCTCGTTAGCTAGCAGGAAACAAACTGCCTCTTCACAGCATCATGGATTTGTATTACACAAAGACGCGAACGACAAAGACAAGTTGAAAACCACCTCTCTTTTCAGGCAAAACGGATCGGCTTCGACCTTGAGGGCTCGTTCCACAGAGGGATGAGAAATCCATCGCGTGGACGTCAATAAGTTTGTCCCAACTGAGTAAACAGATAGTGTCGTCTTGACAGAGCAAATACACAACCGACCTCAGGCCTTTCTCTGCTGCACGGCGTCTTCTCTACCTGCGTGTTTTCCCATTTCTACATTTTCATCATACTCAAACATCCAAATGCACGTAAACAAACATGGCAGCTGGGTTTTAAAATAAACACCCTTCCCTCCCTCACATGTGCACAAACACACAGCCTTCACACAGATCCATGACAGGAATCCAAATCTGAGCAACCTGCAGATCAAACAAACACACACGCTGAGCCACATCCAGCTATATCTGCTTTTCCAATCTCATTTATGAGTCTTTCATAATCCTCGTTATTATAAGCAAAGCAATAATTGGACCAGCCCGCCCCGACTGGGCTGAGAGCCCTAATACCAGCCGGGATCAAGTGTTTGTGCGGAATACAGATCGTGATGACGGGAATGAGAAACGAGAGGCAGACAGAGAGGCTGAAATGACAAGAGAGACAGATGGAGGAACGGTAGAGAGAGACGGAGGGAAGGAGGCTGAGGTCTGAAGTTTAATTTGAGAGACAAAGACATACAGCTGCTGTCTGTCACAGTGACTGACAGCTGGATCAGCTGTACACAGACACAGACAGTGTGTTGACATGTTGTGTGCTCATGTTGGACACATCTGATTCTCTTTTCTCAGAGGATGAATGTAACACCACAGACGGCACATAGCAGCATGAAGAGGAAAAGAAAATTAAATGGAACGAGACTCAGCAGACTGAGATTTACTGCTCGGATAATTTATGGCCGTTGGATCCACTCAGGTCAGCAGCAGCAGTTGTTGCCAGTGTGTGGAGAGGCACTTGTTAAATGACTGCACTCAGGTTTTGATGGTGGGAGAGTTTTTAAAAGCATGAAGTGCCTTTAATGACATGCAGAAGGACTGGAGAGGACTTGGCGTTTGGTCCTAAATGGCAGCAACATATTACCATTTAACTACTCAGATAAATGAAGTTGTTAATGATTCATGTAACTTGATTCCAGTTGACTGTGGGACTGCAAAGCTTCTGCAAGTCATTTTTGGCTGAGTTTTATGTTTTGCTCTAAAAGGCTCGAGTTGTGGTGGGTTTCAATCCCGTTTCAGCCTCAACATCAGACGGTGTTACTCATAAACTCTGTGGTGTAAACGTGTTGGGAGTGAGAACATGTTGGACAACCTCTTTCACTTGTTTTTAACTTTAGTTCAGTTCCTGCTCGTTGTGAAGGAGGATTAATCTTCCTTCTTATTAGAGGCGTCAACGACACTTGGTACAACAATGGTTTATCCTTAACTTCTCATTCTGAAGTAAATACTCATGTCACAGTGTGATGGCTGTAGAAAATGACACCATCCACGTATAGATTAGTGCACTATAAACCTCACTTTCACTGTGATATCCTGTCTGACATCGGTCGGATTTTTCCCTGAAGAACAAGGACAAATTAATGCACAAAGGAGGCACATCTAAATTTTGCACAACCACAACATGTGGAGGCATCGTTTTCCCCGGTCACTATCTCCAGGTAAAGGTGGAAACACTGGAATAATAACTGGATCTGTGGAAACTGAACACTGGACGTCACCCACTTGATGCAGAGCTCTCAGGTGTTGCATCACAGAACGATTGTTAAATATTGGAAAAGTGGAGAGCTTCATTAAGCACAGGCTGATTACTATTCTCACTATGAAGCAAGAAACCTCTGCCTGTCTGTCCTTCGCATATCTCAAGAAGCATTAATTCAATCCACTTCTCACTTTGCTGGTTTATTGCTGAAGACCCAAGGAAGTGCAGAGTCGACTGTGACATTGATTGGATGAGACATGTTAGAGATCTCGACCCCTCCAATAGGGCGGCCATGCAGACATAAACAACAACATACAGCAGCCAATCAGGTGTCGATTTCTCCGTGACAAACGTTCATCCGAGTGACCTCACACTTGGTGGTAGAGTTGCTGACGACCCAAGACACTACAGAGTCACATGTTAAGTTTTTTAGTCTCACAACACATTTACTAAACTTCAAAAAAAGGTGATCAGCGGCCCGTCAGCTCGCAGGAGAGTGGGGGATGCCTGATACGAACCCCGCCGCATCACAGCAGGGTGGGGCTTCAGGCTCTGACTGCCTGAGAGGGACAATGGCACAAACCGCCAACGAGCGCCGACAGGATAAAAAAGACGGAGGCAGAAAAACTTGAAACAAGAGGAAGTTCACGTTCAAATCTTTAGAATAATCTGGAAGCCACAAATTAAATTAAAATGACTAATCGGACAAAAAATCTTTAGGTGCCGCCCTGGACTATGTTAAACCCAGAACCGTGCTGAGAGAGGTTCAGGTTTAACCCTCGGCGCTGGCCAGGCCTCCATTACTAAGACGGACCTCCAGAGAGGAGGGCTTTAGTCAGCTGGTGGTGTAAAGTGTCGATTATGGGACTAACCTGCAGAAATGAGTCATTTCTTGTTACATATCGTTTACTGTGGAGGAGACGTGACTGCATCTCATTATAATAGAAGTGCTGAGAACAAATGAGCATTTTAAAACAGATTTCTAATTGTAGAGTTACATCAAGACAAAAATATTCAGATCATGTTGTCAGATATTTATCAGTGTTTCATTTGATATAATGTTGTAATTTTCTACAGATCTGCAGGGTTGTTGGAGGCACACAGTGATTAAAAGTCTACTTGTAACCTTTTGCAACAAAAACAACTTTTATTGCCAACATTAGTCAGTTATGGACACTGGATGTGAAATAAAATGGTTGTATTAAGATACAAACGGATCGACTGAATGATTCCCTGCAGCCAACACACACACACACACACACACACACACCCTGCTTGTTGTAAACATTGAAGCATTACTCACGAGGCTGTAACCGATATGACTGAACGCATGTTCAGACTGTAATCTTATTTACATCAGCTTCATATCCATCTTCCCGTCGTATCATTTATCTTGTGTCTGCCTTTAATTCACTGATGCTGAGGCTGTGGATTCACGCTAATAACTCCACGCGGAGGATCCACTCATCTGTTTTATTTTCATGACATAATACGCCGGATGTGGCATTAGCAGAACTGATGAGTCATTCTCCGTCTCGGTCGGAGCTGTGACTCATCAGTTGTAATCCCGCTCTATATTTCTCTGGATTAGATCATATTTGAACGTTTCTTACTGAATATTTTTACCTTGTTAGAGGAGACAGAAGAGCTTCGGCTCGTTTGTTTAACAAAAAAACGTGTTGATTTGTACTTTAAATGCTGTTTATTCTCTCAGCTGAGCGCTCAGTGAAGGTAAGAGATGATGAGTATTATTTCAACTGCTGTTTGATTTAATCTGGAGCGACGATTTCTCACTCTGTTCGAGTTGTTGGGAACCAGAAACACTTTTGGTGGCACAGTGGTGTTAAAGAGTGGAGCATCTTCCCTCATAAACAGTCTTTGGCCGAAGACAGCTGCTGCAGTGAACACACAAACCGAACAACAACAGACACGTTTCATTGTGGTCTGTCGTCAAGTTACTCTCGGAAATGAGTCAAACATTTATTGGCAGCAGCTGATTGAACTTGACGATCGTCTGAAAACGAGAAGCTGTGAGCTGAATGTTTTCACACGGAGGTTAAATACGTTTAGGTGCTCGAGATTTAAGGTAAAAAGCACTTCACTTACACAAAAGTCTGGATTAGGACTGTAATGAAAAGCGACCATCTGTTATCTGTTGTTAAAAAGCATCCGAGGTTATTAGAAATGATCTGAACTGCTTCTTCTACGTCTTCGACATTTAAACTCACACAGACGTCTTTAAGTTTAACTGCCAGCAAAAAACACAACCTGACAAAATATTTCTCTTCAGTTAAAAACACATAAAACAAAAACAGATGAACTGAGCCTAAATGGTTCTGATGGTGAAAATAGAACCGGAGGTTTCAACAGAGAAAATAAAGTCAGAACTGCTTCGGGCCAAAAGGAGGAAATGGACACAAACTGGAGAGCATCTTGTGATGGGATCACAGCAGCTGCTGCGCCCGACGCTCTCACCCATGACTAATCATTAGTGATAGTCGTTATAGTGGACGAGAATGATTTGAACCGGGTTGAGTCACAGTATTGTGATTGGTTCTGACAAAAAACTGTCCACAGACACGCAGACAGACAGAAACACCTGTTAAAATACTTCAATCACTTCTGTGCTCGTCTCGCTTCAAAAGACGTCTCCAGGACCACATTCTGCCACGATGCCACGAAGGCTGCGCTCACACAGAAGGCTAATTTGCTTCCCCATTCAGATCTGAAAGACGGACCGTCTAGCACAATCATTTGCAAGTGATCAAATCACACTTTTGGGTCCAGACATCACAGAGATCAAGTTGCAGAGCAGAGTTTACTTCACAGACTGTCGTCCTCTGTGTTCGTCCTCCACAGCGCTCTGCTCGCAGCAGTCGCACTGCGAGTGACACAAAAGATGCTGTGAAGTCCGGTACCAGCGTCCAGAGCGTCCGGACTGAGACGCATCTGTAGAAATCTGATTTGAATCGCATTTCAAACCACCTCCAGATGTGGTTTGGATCCAGTGAGAAAAAATCACATTTCAAAGTTATTGTTAAAGGTTTATAATAATTTCTTGGCCCGTCTGCACTTCTGAGACGAATCCTCAGTTTATCAGTTAATATATTCCTGCAAAAATGTGGCTGCTGCTCCTTTATGTTCAGAGTGCATGATCTGATCATCATACTCATATATTGGTATCTAACATCCCCAGTGTGAAGGAGCTTTGGATTGTAACAGATACACAAAACAAAATGAATGTTGGAGCCAGCGTGGTTGTTTCAACTATACAACCTACAATGACTGATCAGAAACAGGAGACAGGCACCTTGAACATGAACTATTTGTCTCTGTGTGTCCTTTAATAAGTACGAGTCATGGACACTGGACTACTTTTCACCTCATGGACTTAAAAATGTGTGGATTCATAAAATGCGTCAGCGCAGTCTGTGTGTGCTCAGTCAGTCGCCGGGTCCAGAGCCATTAGGTTGTGATTCTAAGCTACAGAAGGAATGGCAGGCGTTCCTAAAATAGCTCGGGCCTTGTTAAATATTTCAGTAACTCACATGGTAGCATAAGGAGGAGGAGGAGCTGGAGAGGGAGGGAGGGAGGCAGAGAGGAAGAGAAATAAAACATCAAAATGAGCCCCGAACAAAAACACAAGTGCAGAATGATCAAGAGGAAGAAAACACACACACAACAGTCATTGTTATCATGCCGGGTCATGAAAGTTTCTTGATCTTTGCTCTTGTTTAGAACGATGCTGCGATAGTTTTCAGTGATTCTGCTAAAGACACACTTTCCTCTGAAACTGCCTTCACACAGGCAGAGACAGAGGGAAGAAGAGACCGAGACAGACGGAGGTTCAGGCGCTGAGATGGAGACGGAACGGAAGAAAATAACAGAGAGAGAAAGTCTGCTCTCAAAAAACCATACAGTCGAGATGCCAAAGCCACTGTTGCCATGCGCTAAACACAAAACATTACCCTGCGCACACACACACACACACACACACAGTCTAAATTACATGTGCTGCTCGTTCAATTCCCGACCACATTTCTCCGCCTCATCAAATCTAATGGAGGACTGCGTTCCTGCTGGTTTGGCGCTGGAAATGGATTTTATGGCTGGAAGTCGGAGGAGAACGTGCGGTCAGAACGTAAAGAGACTTTGCACTGGCGTCACACATTCAGTCAAGATGTCTGGCACCAACAGTACAGAGGACACACACAACTTATTCCTTGTTTTCAACTGAATCCTCCGACAGTTTCCGGCACCAAAGAGCTAAAAAACAAAACAAGATTTCTTCAAATAAAAGAAAACCACTGTTAGACTTCTGACATGTATCCATTCTCAGTGAAATCTCTCTTTGATTCAAGTCTTAAACAGAAAACGAGGATCAATAATGCGCACTGGATGAATTTAAGTGGACTCGTTGTAAAGAGAGCTCAGTCAGATTTTATTGTCGAGTTGATTATCAGAGTGACGTAGTGTTTATTTCAGCTGACTCCGATTCAGCATCAAACATAGATCAAGTTAGTGGTCCAACATATTTCATCTATAATTAACAATTAACTGATAATCAATTGTTAAGGCAGCCGACGATTTAAAGTTAAAAACTTTAATATTTGCACCATCACAGAAAAATGCCTCTGAAATAACTTTAAAGTAATAATCCACTGATTTAGTGTTGGACTCATGATGGACGGTTCTCATATCGTATCAACGCAGCACAACCAGACATCATGTCGTTTTCATTCCACACATTTCCCACAATGCAAATGGGCCACCGACAGTTGTGTTAGCAGCTAACGTAGCCTGCAGCGGAGACATGGAGCAGCTGCAGAGGTCTGGTCAGCTCACATCACGTCGACGTCATCGAGTGCGTCGATGCGTATATTTGCATAACTTGCATCGATGCTTTGCGAGGAAGTCAAAGCACGTTTCAACCGGAGAACGAGCTGAAGCAAGAAACACCTCGCCAACAATCATCTAATGTGCGGAAATATTTCAGGCATCTCACAAATAGTGCTGGTTATCGTGTTAACACACATACTTTGTTTCTTGTTACATTTTTTAAAATGTATTTTGGGTAAATTCATTGTTATATTAATCGAGTAATAAAAAATAATCTATAAATAACGAACAATTCGTTGCTAGATTATTCGATAAACAATAATCGATAGGAGCAGCCGTAGACTTCGCTGATACATCATCGACGCGTCGCTGGCTGATTTGGCATGTTTGGGTTTGGTCCTGGTGATTTGGGTGAATCAGGACATGTTGGGGATTTTACATAAACTGATATAAACTATAAAGGGAGATTTATAAAGGACTTATCATTCAAAACAGATAAGATTACAGATGGCAGGCCTCATCTGCAGTTTCTGCATGAATTTAGGGATGAAAAATACATGATGTGTCTCTGGTATGAAAACAGTCTGTTGTTAATGAGATGAAAGATGTTTCTCTGCCAGCGCTCCTCCACAGACGCCCTCCACAGGTCAGTTTTAGGAAAGAAAGCACCGAAAACACTTAATTTAGTTGTGTTTATAAAACTGACATAAAATGAATACCAGGGACGCGAACAATGTGTTGAGTTTTTCATAACAGGAAGCCAAAAACTGATAAGTGATGAAACTCCCAGGATGCTGAGTTTAAAGAAGATCGCTGATCTGCTTCCCGAAAAGTATTCTGATGACACTGCTCGACGCAGGAAAACAATCGTGCTTTGCTAAAAAAATGCAGTTTCAGAGGAATAAAACAGAAACATTACAAACATACATTAAGCAGTATGATGTCTGTGGGACTAACTATCAGAAATGATGATCCTGTAACAGGTCTGAATCTACAGTGAGGAAGAAAACGCTTCACGTCGTGAACAATACACGTCTTTGAGTCCATATGTCTGTGTGCATCCATGCAGCCTGAGTCGTAAATGAGCTGATTGTACTCGTGCTTCACACAAAGGATGTGTGATCGTATGTGTTGCAGAGAAGTGTGTGTGCGTGTGTGCGTGTGTGTATGTGTGTTCGTGCGTGTGTGAATTCTCATATCTTAAGTTTACAAGGATGTGTTAAAACTAGGTCAGCATAAGCAATTTCCCAACACGAACATTCTCTCAGATCTAATAATAGAACTACAAGAGTTTATCAAGAATAATAGACGCTGAGAGACACGGAGAGCGTGTTTGATGAAGAGGAGGGGAGAGGAAGACAGAAAGGAAGAAGGAGACGGAGGAGCAGAGAGAGAGATGGAGAGACAGAGCGATGCGGGAGGAAGAGGAAGACGAGAAGTCGAGTGAAACGAATGACAGACGGGATGAGAGAGATTGTATCTTTAAAAACAGAAGCTGTTGGCTCCAGGCCGCCATGCACACCCAGTTTAATATGACATCACACACACACACACACACACACACACACACACACACACACACACACACACACACACACACACACACACACACACACACACACACACACACACACACACACACACACACACACACACACACACACACACACACACACACACAGCTCGAGGCAGGTTAGTATTGATCTGTTCTTGGAAGTGCACGCCGCGGTCAGTCTGTCGGTCAGCTATTTATGACCGACTCTAATTCTCTCTCCGTCCATCCATCAGCTGTCCATACATCCCTCCTCTCATCCCTCCTTCTTCTCCTCATTCATCCTGCCATGACCACATTATTCTGTCCATCATCCTACCAATTCGTCCTGCTCCTGCACGTATAAAGCAGCACGTCCTTTAAGTTCCTTAAGTCAGAACCACAACGATTAACAGGAGCTTAAATTCTGTATAAAAAACCTAACATGGATTAAAACTAAGCAAGAATAGTTGTTGTTCTGTGGAAGCATTGGACACAAAAAACACAGATAATCCCTGATTACAGGTTGCTTATATTTAGTTATGATTAACTGCTCTAATATCTGCACTTAATGAGCAACATTTGAATCAAATATTAAAGCTGTGATGTTTGATGTTGGTTCGGTGTGAGCTGCAGGGTTTAAGATATCGGCCGAAGAGATTAATAAAAAACATGATGGCGTTCAACTCAAAGTGACAAAAAATATGCAATCTCTTTCCAGAAATCATGAGCCGGTTACTGAAGATGAATCCACAGAGCTCGTTGTGAGCAGTTTCATGGAGGAACTATTTTCTTTCCACAAAGCTTCACTGCAGCACTGATCAGAAGGAAACATGCGTCCACTCATGGATGAAGGTCTTGTGTTCCTGAAGATGGAAATGCTGAGCTGTAACGTTAGCTTAGTTAGCCTCTCGTCCATGAGTAGATGCGAGTCTCTGCTGAGTGCTGACTTCACTCAGAGGTTGACTTCTCTATCACTAGTTATCTCTACTACTCCGTCTCATAGCCTATAAAAAAAGTACTTTTTAAAAACATCCACCTCTGCTGACAGTATAAACTGGAGAACAACAATGTACGTGCTGATGATTTATTGATGTTAAAATGCTGCACGGAGAACCATTAAGTCCATCTCACCACCAAGCTTTTCCAAACAGTCCACCTTGTTTGTAGGAAGGGCTGACCCAGCTCCCTCCATCCATCCATCCATCCATCCATCCATCCATCCATTCAACCCTCTACGTCATTACTTCACCCATCCATCCGCCAATCCTCCATCCCTCTCCTTCCTTTATGAGGACTGATGTCTCGCTCTCATTAGTGAACCACCCTCCTCTCTCTCCCTCCTCCATCACCTCTGCAGGATCCAGGGAGTGCATTAGCAGATTAAACAGAGAGGGAGAGATGAAGCACCTCCTGTCTGTGCGCCAACTCCCTCCAGCTCCTTCCTCCTTCATCTTCCTCCGTTCCTCTCATTTTTTCATCGCACCACCTTTCTCTTAATTTCTCTTTTAAGTGTCGGCTCGATTTCAGTGGGAATGTTTTTTTTTTTCTTCCAAAAGCTCACCGACTCTTTTATCATCCCTTTCCATCTCTGACTCTCTTTCCGTCCCTCTGCTCTGTTTATCTCTCTACTTCCATCATTCTGCTGTTGATTTCACAGAAGCTTTTGCTTTCCATACCCCTGCTGTTCCATTTATCTGGTTTCATCCCTCCTTTACCGCGTCTCTGTCGCTTCCTCCCTTACTCTGTGACTGAATCTCTTCTCCTTCATCTTGCAGACGTCCTCTTCTTCTGCCTCTTGTTGTCTCCCTTTGGTCTGTTTTTACCTCGATTCCAACCGACTTAAATATTCTTCATTTTGTTCAGAGAAAGCTGATACGAAGCTGCACTCAGACTCGCCATGTTATATAAATACTCACCGACATCAAGGCTGAATATCATGTTTATGTTTTCACCCAAAATATGCACCGACTACCTGAATCTGCTTTTGGTTTCTGGCCGCAGTAAGCTGCTGCTCAGCTTTGAAAACCCGACTGTAGTTGACATTTGTGTTGACTTGGCAACTCAGCAAATTGTAATTCCACCGGGGCTGAAGTGAGCAATCAGCATGCTCAACTTGTCAAATGTGAAGTGACTCAGCAACGTTTCTACGTGGAGTCAGAAATCATAAACATACTTTCAGCAATCTAATAATACATGTGGAGTTAAAGAGGGAAACTGAGGGAGATTTAAAGACACAGACGCTTCAGATTAAACTTCAAAACAAGTTTTGTGTAGCAACAATACATGGACTCACTGTCCCAACGAATCCTGAGGCCTTTTGGGCAACTTCTCAAAATCTAAACTTAAACATAGTCACTCCATCGAGCTGGCGGAAATCCTGCTGGACAAAAAAAAGAAAAGAAAAAGCATTGCAATGAAATGAAAGCCACGTCTCACACTGGCAGTCGGATTGTGACACTGAATGAACGTCCGATTTTCTCTCTCTTAACCACATTAAAGGTCCTGTTTGTAAGAAAAGCTGATTTTTGAGTCTCATTCCTAATCTGTGAAGAACTGACACCATCATCCCGATGTGTCAGTATTTAACGAGCTGCGAATGAGACTCGAAAATCAACTTTTCTTACAAAAAAGGACCTTCAATATTGTAAAAGAGCGCTTTACACTTTAAAGAGTGTAAAGTGAGTGTTTTTGTGTTGTCGATGTGTCTGATTGTTTGAGTTTTCTGTTTCATTTGAAAAACTAAAACAAAATATAAAAAAAAAAAAAAAAAATATCTAAGTTTCCTGGAAATCTGTTAAGTCATTTTAGTGCATTTAAAAAGCTGAATTATGTAGTTTTGGGAAAGAAGAGAAAGATTTTCATTGGCTGGTTTTTTTCTGTTTAAACAAACTAAATAACCAAAGTCTTTGTCTTCATGACTGAATAACCTGAATAAACAAACTGACCTTAAAGGACAACACAGTTTATACTGTTTTACTTTGTTTATATGTGGCGGACCCTGCCACCTTTCTAGCTTCAAACAGTGTTCTGGGACCTTATTTTCCTCTGAGAGCAGCTTTGGGAGAAAATACATATTTCTGAGTTTGAATGTCTTCTACAAACCTACAAAGTGTCCTTTTAATTTAATAATATCTGACGCTGTTCAGTAAGTGATGACAAACCAGTTCTTCTGGAAATGAAACTGACTTTTTGTTTCAGTTCGTCACTGGAGGAAGAAACGTGGACTGATGTCTGAGGATGCAGAGAGACAGAGGGAGACAGAGACCGAGTGAAGGAACTGAGAGAGACGCAAGACGACACAGAGAAGTACAGAGAGACGAGGACAAAGCTCGCCTTGTGACAGTGAAGGCATCACGCCACAGTGGAGCTCTGTGTGTGTGTGTGTGTGTGTGTGTGTGTGCACATCCATGAACTGCAGTGACGCATCAACACACTGCATACAAAGAAGTAATAAATATGTGTGTGTGTGTGTATGAACTGCTCTGACGCATCATTGAGTTGTAATGTGTGTGTCACATCCCACATCCTTCACATGTGTGTGTGTGTGTGTTTTGCTTCTCCAGTGCCTGAAGTCAGTTCAGCACTAAGTGTGTGTTTCTGTGTGTGTATTTCTGTCACAGTCTCATGTGATCAATGGTTACATTGAGGATTCATCCACCACAGGAGGCCCGTTCACGGCCCGTTCATCAGCGCCGGGAGTCACCGATCAACACGTGACGGGAAAACTGTTCAGTTTAATCAATAATATCAAAGACTGGTAAAATTAAACTTGTGTTATTTGCTCATCGTCGCCATCATTGAAGAGCTCAGATCTTAATACGTCTTTGTATTTACACACATATATACACAGACACAGACACACACACACACACACACACACACACACACACACACACACACACACACACACACACACAGACACACACACACACACACACACAGACACACACGCTGCTCTGTCACGAGTCCAACTGAATATTCCTGCACTCCAGAGGACCTTTAATTAAAACACTGAATCAATGGCTGTTTCTCATCTCGGCTGTGGAGGCGCGCGACACTGACCTGTTTCCCACTGATGTCACACACACACACACACACACAGACACAGACACACACACACACACACACACAGACACACACGTAGTCATCTGTGTCAGTCCAAACTCGTCAGATTGGTTCGAGCATGATAGATGGCATCCATAGAGGTTCTGTGTCAACCATAGGTCAGACACAACACACACACACACACACACACACACACACACACACACACACACACACACACACACACACACACACACACACACACACACACACACACACACACACACACACACACACACACACACACACACACACACACACACACACACACACACACACACACACACACACACACAGCTTCCTCTGATTGAAAACAACCCTTCACCGTGACGACACAGTGCGGAGAACAGGTGCACGTTTGATTAATGCAGCCTGACGTCCGTACAGCACAGACTGTAATCTGATGCATCTTTAACTCACTGAGGCCTGGACGTAAATACGTGAACGCTGCACCTCAGACAATCTTCACATGTGATGAAACTCAGCACGCACACTTAGTTTATTGTAGGTTATAAAAGAGGGATCCATGAGGAGCTGGAGGCTGCGGGCTAACCCACGGCCCCCTCGGGATGGGTTAAATGCAGAGTAGTCATTTTTTTCCACAAACAGCAATTACCACTGGTATTATTTTAAAAATAGATAAAAGCATTTGTCTGCATATAATATTATCAATAAAGCCGTTAATAATTAATAATCACAAATGTTGAGGATTTGAAGCTTGAGGTTGTTTCTAGGGTTTTTAACATGACTCGTTTTCACTTCACGCCGTGTGAAACAGTATTTTTTGTCATTTCTACTCTGGTGTGTTTTTCTGTTTTTTTTTTTTTTACCTCCGAGATGTTTTTTCTATTTTGGAGCATTAAAGCTTTAAATCTTTTGATATTTTTTTGCTTTCTGAGCCAAGATTTGTTGTCTGTTTCCACGGTAACGGTGCTCCAGGTGCATCTATTTCTGAGTGGTTGTAAATCGCCTACTGTGCGTTGTTCTCGACACAAGACAGGCGACGTGACTCTTCAACGGTCACCGTCCATCATCCACCTCGTTTCTGTTTATTTGGTTAAATGCGGTCGTCACAGCCTCGTTTCTGTTTGATGGCTGAATGTTGAGCGGTGGACTCAGCTGTTCTCTGCTCTGCTCGATTCTGTTCGCCACCTTTTCTTGTTTTTATTGATCGGACAAGACGAGGGTGAAGCAGGACTCCTTCAGTTTAACTGTCACGAAGCCAACCAGCATCTCTGACGTGCTCGTTCACACTTCAGGCTGGAACAAATGGAAGAAGCGTTTTTGTTGTGCAGCACCATAGAGCCAGGGTTAAGAGCTTTTCTTTATTTTAATGTATTTTATTCTTTTGTCCTTTCTTTTCTTAGCTTGATCACTTTGCTTCAATCAATTCCTTCAGTCGTCCTCCTCTCTGTCACAGCTTGACAGTCCGAACCGACTGCAGCTGGTAAAAAACTGAAAACAAAAATTGTTGGGAAATGCAGGATTGATCGTTGCAGTGCAGTGAGGCTGTTCCACTAACAAACACATTTTGACATTATTGATGTCTTCTGCGGTTCACTGACTTGCATTAACTTCAAAAAAAGGCAAAAAACAAAACTGCGCGCTGTCCCCTTCTGTCTCATTGCCGGGGCTGTTTGACCCAGATCTCTGAGCTGTGTGAGCGTCTGAGCGGCTGCCTGGTCCTACATTAGATATGAGAAAGCCATGCTGGTGTTCAGCTCGATTATGCGGATGACAGGAGAGCACGGCTGCCTTTATAGGCCAAGCAGCAGGGACTCAAGAACCTCAAGTAAACCAAGTCCTATTTGATGTTTGCTTACAGAGATAAGACAACTGAGAAGAGCGTGCGGGTTCTTTAAATTGAAATGTAAATCCTTCTCGGCAAACAACTGCGATGGCTTACACCCCTCGTAGTATTCCTGCAACATGCCACAAACACTCTCTGAGCTGAGCTGTTTCCTTGAAAGCATTTGGAGTTTGAGCTCTGAGATCGTTTCTTACGGCAGAGTCACTTGAAGTGAAGCCGTGTTTGAAGCTCACCAGCACACCCGGACGAGAAAGCTCTTTTTCTGCAACGTATATTCTGTCGATGTGCTACAAAGAGCAGCTTAGCAAACAAAAGAAGACATCTATGTGCTTGTCCACATGTGAATATGATTTTTATGCCGCAGTTTAAGAAAACAAAGCAGATTGCACACAAACACAGGGAGTAAAATCGTGTTGCCTTCCTGAGAAAAAAGGCCACGCTGAAGGAGAAGAGAACACAAATGGTCCCTGCAAAAATCCCTCTTCACCCCCGCTGTGTGACAACCACACAACCCTTCACATGGAAATTTCTCTTGTTTGTGCCTCAACATACTACAATACACAAACAAAGATCACTTTAACACTATTATATTACAGCTGTACGGAGGAGACAGCGGCTGGTTTGTCTCGCAGGGCAGACGGTGGGTGCCCAGGCTTAATTTGATGCGCTACGCCCTCATCCTCCGCAGGAAAAAATGCCCTTCTTGTTGCAGTTGAAGCTGTTGCAAGCTCCATAACAAGACTCCATTTCACAAAGCGCCTCAAGAATCAGGCTCCACAAACTGTTCCCTGAAAATCTGAAAGCTGCTGATGTGAGCCAAAGTACAGATCGAGTAAACTGTGGAGCTCTGAGATAGAAAATAATGCTGTGAGACGGAGCAGAGGAGCTCAAAGTGCTTCGATAACACCCTCAATTTATCCGCTTCCACTTTCCTCTCCTTCCTCCACACACACGCACGCACGCACGCACGCACACACACACACACGCACACACTCAACTTAAAACAAGACATTACCCTTCACAGTAACATAAATGTGTTTTCTCATCGTGCCTTCATTTTCCTGGTTAAGACAATGACTGCAGTTCTTCTGACTCATGATTCCTGCAGATGAGAGCAGGCATACGTCACTTTCCTTTTGGGTGAAATCAAAAGCTGTGAAAGTGTTAAAAAACCCTGTAGCGCCATGTCTGACAGCTGTTGTGTTGCATTTGGCAATTCAATCAATAACAAACAGCACAGTTTATGATTTTCTTTACTTCCCCAAAGAATGAAGGACAGTAAAAGAAAAGGTTCATAGCTTGATAACGGGACTGTGTCTGTCAATAGGCCGTAACATTTCATCACAGGTTAATTAACGACGTTACTGATTAAATGACGTGTGCCGATTGTGCCTGTAGATCGAAGAGAACCAGAGCAGAAGCTTTGTGATGGTGTCGCTGCAGTTTTCACTGTGAAAACATGCGTCCCGTCCATAAAACACCTGCTTTTAGAATGGAGTTTGGTTTAACGGTCTGTCCACTCTGAAAACTGCTGGGAGCAGAGGTTATTCTCAGAGCTGATCTAATGTAGGAAGTGTTTTCTACTTCTCTCAGCTCGTAGCGAAAGAGATTACAGTGACGTCACATTGGACAGACTTCAAAACACAAAATAAGTGATGGATGACAGAAAAACATTAACTGGACATTAAATAAAGTAGTTGTGTTTGTCAGGTTCGTCCACTGTGATGGAGGCAGACTGACAGGACTCATCAACCCCTGACTAGCAGCAGGCTGTGGGCTCCTCATAGCTGAAAAGCAAAGAATAAGGTATATGAATACGTCTCTTTTTACTGAAATGTAATAAAATATGTTGGCACAATATTTTGTGACATAAACATGCTGCTACTCACTGCAGAGCGACATAATTACAGTTTCATCTGAATCTTATCAGTCGGCTTGGTGAGCAGCGACGAGCAGACGCAGCCGTCACAGAGGAGCTTTTATCCAAGTCAGATTGTCAGACTTTCATTCTGAGATAAGTGATCAAGCTGCATTTAAACACAAAGAGAAGAACATTTTTCTGCTCCGATCAATTCTCAATCTTTGCCTTCAACCACAGGCAGACGACTGCTGGGCTCTGGGAGTGAAACAGACGGATCTGCAAACTCTCCTCCAGTTTCTTTTAGCTGTTGTTTGCTTAGGAAAGTCAGGTTCGTTGGTAACTCAGGTGTGAGGGCGTTGTCATATTTATTAGATAAGACAGTGTGGGGACAGATTTGTTCTTAATCTTTATGAGATGATTCCTACTCAGATCTTTGTTCTTTCTTCGGTGTAGTTTCACAGAGATAAGGCTTTACATGGAAAACAAGAAGAGTGATTTATTCTGTAAAGTCCCCCCTCCACACATCCCGAGGATATCATTATCTCTGATGTGCGTTACAAATAACGGCACTTAAAAATTACAGACAAAAAGATGCTTCAGAACTCACCAGGTTCTCTTCTGTACAACAGAAATCCAGTGAGTCGTCTGTGTGAGTCTCTTACAAACAGAAACTGCTGATAGCTGATTCAGATGTTAAATGATGAGAATCTAAAAAAAAGTTAACTGCAAACCAAAAAATGAAGACTCAAGAGAGAATACCAGCACCTGCAGTTCATGTAGCTGTTCCTTAAAACTCCACATTTAATGAGCTCTTTCTTACCTGATACCTTCATTTCTTATTTTCCTTATTTTCACACAAAAGTCAAATGTTGCATCATACTCAGTATCTGTCAATACACACATTTCAGGACTCATGTCGGGAGGGAACAAACAGGAAGTCTCTAGAAGAACAATCAGCTCTTCTTGTTGAAAAACTAAGAAATCCAAAGGACATCACTCTGGATGAGAGTTAAAGAGAAACAGGAGGTGATTGCTTTACCGTGTGTCAGGGGTGTAAATAATTGTCAATGATCAAATCAATTCTGGATCTCGGGGCTTGTGGAGACTTGGATTACATCAGACGAGCTGTATGGAGCCATTAGATGTCGTTTCCGCCCCGCTGTCTCCAGATACTTCAGTTGTTCAGCAGAATGCTGCAACTCTGTTTTACTGTGAAGCTCCAGAAACATTTTGTGGACTACGAGGCTTCACCTGACTTTACATCAGCATGGAGGGAGGAGATGACTGGATTTATATTTTTTGGGTGAACTGTTCCTTTAAAATCATCCTTGAAAGAAAAACATCCGGTCGGTCCAGTCCAGTCTCTCTTAAAACATGTCTGCAGGGCATCCTTTGGATTTTGCACCAAAATCAATATGAACCAGAGAACACAACTTTAAAGTTAACGAACTGTCTTTGCACATTTTCACCCTTATAAGGAATTCATAATTAATCTTCTACCATTATAATTGTTTATTTTCAGTCAGTTAGTTATGAGCATTGCAGGTGTTTTGCATCATAAACTGAACCAAACTTGTAGGTTCCCTCCCCTCAGTGCATCCATGCAGACTCTCCTCCTGTAAGTGGATTACATCTCAGACGTCACACATCATAACCTCTCCTCCTGCTCCCCTGACACTCGCCACGCTGAGTTATTAACCTCCAACCTTCACTATCTGATCATCCCCCTCACAGTCCTCACATCTCATCTCTCTCGTCCTCCCCAGCTGTTTCCTCAACACACACTTCAACACAACACAGGTTGCTGCTCTTTCTCTGTTTTTTTCTTTCAAGCTTCGTCTGTTTGTCTGCCTTCCTTAACTGCCGCCGTCTCCATCCCCCTCTCCATCTCTCCCCTCTTCTCCCCGGCTTCCTCTGGAGACTCTAAGTGCATTAGGATAAGAGGCTCTCTTCCTGTCTCATGGCCTTCCTTCAGGCTCGGTAGCTCACAGGTCCAACTCCCTCGCTCACAAACTCACATCAGAGGGCAGCACTTTCAGAGTGTATTTTTATGAAGCCTGCTATTATACACAGCAGAATGAAAACGAGTCTCCACATCCATTAGCAGCCAAACATCCTGTCGATACCATGAAAAGTTTCTTTGTTGTGACCGAGGCAGGTGGTTCGCTCACAACACGGCTGAACAGAGAACTGCAACCAACAGGCGTCAGAAAGGGCAGCAAACCATCGACAACAGCCTCCGAGGAAACATCCGACCACACTCCCCAAAAACACAGCGGGGCAGATCGTCCGTGCAATCATCCCACCGCCCATATCCTACCAACAACCGACACATTCGTGCTGGTGTCGCCCCCTCCTGTAGTTTCAGTAAATCTAGTGTCAAAACTAAACAAAATAAACTTTCAAAATGTCAAGAAAGGAAAATATTCTTGCATAAAGAATCCAGAACCAAAAGAAAAGGAGGAAGAAACAGATGAAGACATGTTTGTCAACTAAATCAAGCCGGGGGCCGACATTCAGAACACATATTCCATTTAAATAAAAAGCAATAAAGCAGAAAAAGCTTCGGGGATGTTTTTCCACGGGGCAACATCACACAACAGCCAATCATGATATTTAAGCCTAACTGCAGAAAGTCATGCACAGCATGCTGAGCAGCCTGGAGCCTGAACACAGCTCAGTTCTTGTTTTTATGTCAAAAATAAATAAATAATTATTTTTTTCATGCCTTTTTATTTTGCTAATGATTTCCCCAGAAAACATTTTCCACTGAGGAAGACAGATACCAGTTTATATTTTAATGTGTTCTGTATACTTTGGACAAAATAAAACATTTGAAGACGTCACAAGATGATTCTTAAAAAAATAAAAAACAAACTGCAGGACGTGATTCTGTTTGTTTTCAGCCGTCATCCTGAACATCCAAGAAACCCTGAGGATCATCACCGACGTGTTTCATTTAAAATCAATTATAAACAATAAATCTTTTTTTTTTTTTTTTTTTTACACAAATGAAGAATCTAATTGTTCCACTAGTGTTTCTGTTTCTGTGCAGTGAGCGACACAGCTCCTGTTAAACCGAGTGCAAAAACACACTTTTTGAAAATACGTGCTTTGCATATCAACACTGAACAGTGGTTTGGTTAGTTGCAGACTAGATGATGTCGTCTTGTTCTCTGTGTCCGGACAAAACCTTAATCTTTCTCAACTCAATACACAATCTTTCCCAATTTGAAACTTTTCTGATGAGTTGAGTTAGAAAACAATAAAAACAAGTCTTGGTTAATCCGTTCTGAGCAGGTGAGGGAGAATGACTGCAGAACGGACTGCAACAGAACCAGAGGTACTGTATCTAAAACAGTGCAATCATTTCATCATTTAGCAGTTTGATGTGAGAGTCAGAGGAAGCCTGCGCAGATGGAGAATAAGACTCTTCAAGTTTGGCTCAGTTGCTGATGTCAGAAATGAGTTCAGACAGGTTTGAAATTGGAAAATCTTTTTATACATTTCTATAAGAAACTAAGGGACAATTAAATATGGTGTAACCGAGGCAGTGTGTAACTCAGAGGTGTTGAGGCTGACAGTCTCATCTTGTTCCTCAGCGACTCCACGAGGAGTTTGTCAGGAGAACACAGAGTAATAATCATTGTACCAACACACAAATCCTCTCAACAACCCCACAGAGTGACAAAACAAGTTGTGCACTTGTGTTCATCAGTACAGTGGAGAGAAAGAGTTACTTACAACACATCCTCTCACCTGAACAACTTAATAGGTCTCCTCTCACTCTTGTGCTTGTCTGACTGAACCATCCACCCTTTCCTCCTCCCAAACGTTGCCCCTCTTTATACTACTTCACCTGACTTCCTCCTTTGCCGCCACAATAACTCCTACGGCCACTAGAGGTCGCAGCCGAACAAGAAACATAAACGTGAGTCATAACAAGCTGCTGTGTGGTCGTTTTTCTGATGAGGACGGCTGGTTTCAAATGTAGATGTAGATGTTTCACCTGTAATAGTTCTGCACTGGCCGACTTCCTGTCAGCTCTAATTAGACTAATGACCATCAGTCACACATCAAAGCAGACGCCCAACAGGAGCAATAATCCCTGTTTGGATCCAAAGAGAGCTCGATACACGATGACGGAGCCAGGAAATACAAATAATACAATACAATAATACTATTTCCAGCGGTGTCTGACATTTAAGAGCTGCTGGGGAGACGCCGTTCATAATTAAAAACCCAGCGAGTTATAAATCTGGAGCTGAAAACAGTGCGATCAGCAACAACAGGCCGTGAGATAAACAGGAAGTAAACAAGTCACACAGCTTAACCTGCAGAGCCAACGCAACCATCAATATTTTCTTGAACTTGCATTTAATCATCAGTCCAACACACACACACACACACACACACACACACACTCTCAGCCCAACTTCCATTAATTAACAAATTGCCTGACAGCAAGCTGACTGGCTGTCTAATAAATAATCAGCAGATCGCAGCTTGAGAACGCGGGGCTGTGCAGGGTTTGGACTCGATTTGGATTAATCCGCAGCCAACTCCATCTCCGAGGAGGATGACACGCGAAACTCCCCGAAGAGAGCGGCTGTTCAAGGCTGCATGTTCAGACGTCGACCAAAAACAGCTTGATAGAGGAGCTACATGAGTGTGGCAATCAGCCGAGGAGGCCCAGAGGAGAGGGAGGTGAAAACAGAGAGACAGAAACAGTTATGAAACCATAGAGAAGAGCCACAGAGGACGAACGGACAGAAAGAGAAAAGAGAGAACGAGAGACAGACGACAGAGAAGGAGGGAGATCTTCTCACTAATTAATAGGTGTCTGAATTTCAATTACCCCTGACCTCAATTTTCTGCGAGGGAGAGAGAGAACAAGAGCGAGAACATGAAGACGATAAAAACGGGACAGCTTATGTAAGCGGCCGCTTCGTGGAAAATATTTTGTTTTTCCCGTCGCTCTGCTGATGTGAACAATGCTTCCATTCTTCAACACCAGGCTGCATGTTAGCTCCAGGTCTGGATGCCACCGCGCTCACAGCCGTGCTGTAATGATGTTACATGTGCTGGATTACTTCAGACGCTCTTTCTGTACTCTGCTATATGTTGTGTTCACTTTAACAGGAGGGTGTGTGTTGTGTGTCCGTCACACTGCTGCACAGTAACACTCATGTTTAGTTGTGTCACACTTTCTACTGTAACTCATCATCGCCTCCTGCTAATAGTTCACTTTAAAGGAGCAGTCTGTAGTTTTGTGACAGAAATGTTAATGAGCAGAGAAAAATCCTCATTGGCCGATTTTTTTTTTTTCTGCCCAAACAAACTAAATAATCAAACTCAAACAAACCTTAAAGGACAACACAGTTTATACTGTTTGTTTATATGTGGCGGACCCTGCCACCTTTAGACCTTATTTTCCTCTGAGAACAGCTTGTTTATTCACTTATGGAAACAAGTTTGTATTATCACCTCATTAATATTGTAAATATTATATAATATATAATATTCTGAGTTTGGATTTCTTCTCCAAAGCTGCATAGTGCCCCTTTAATGTCAAGTCGTCTACACTTAACCAGTGAGTCACAAATAATCTGAAAAACACAAACAAGAAAATGCGTCCATTAATGCAAAATACTAATTTTAATAAGTATCTGTTGTGAAGCTCCTGCCGGCAGCAGCAGACAGGTGCTCACACTGCAGAGCCCATTAAGATTCAACACCTCAGTCTGCAGCTATTTGATCTATTTTCAGCTCATTGTTGTGGTTTGTGAGCGGCTGTGATGAGACAGTTCATAATGACTTCTAGCAACCTGCCAAACACACAGCAGAGAGCAGTGTCTGTAACCTGTTCACCACGAGAGAGGCTGAAGTACAGGAGGAGCTCCTGAGAGACGCCGGCTCCATCAGGAGGGTAACTGTTGGATACACTGTCATGAACTTTAGTGCAGACGTTAATGATCCCGAGAAACCTGTGCTGACTAACTGTGGTGATCCTCTGAACCACCAGAAGGTCAACATTACAACTAATGAAGTGAAAAATCTCATTTAGTTATTATCTACAAGACGTTCATGGTTCCCAGAGGATGTATCCATGTAGCGCCATCGTCAGGTCAACATTTCCTGTGTCCAATACTTTGGTTCATCACCAAATACCTGCAGAACTGATGGCAGCTGCACCGTCAGTTACAGAGTAGGTGTGCAACAGTCCATCGATCCGGGTCGATACATCGATTTAATGATTAAGGATCTAAAAACATCGATCAATATCATCATCTTTAGGCTGTGCCTTTATTTTGAAGTTCACCCGGCATGCTCGTCACCTTTTCCATCGAAGCACACCTCCTTCCTAAACATAGACAGAAAATGGCGAGCAGCCAAAGAAAGTTATATTTCCTCGACTCTCTGGAATAAATTAGCAGTACGGAAATATTCTGGATCTTGGAGAAACATCAACTGATCTGTTTCAACAACGGTGGGCGGAAAAATCCTTCATGCAGACTGAAATCTAACGGTGGTGTTCAGTCAGGAGACGCAGAGACTGAAACCAGCGGTGAGAAAGTCTGCTAGGTGCTCGGCTAATTTAACAATGGTGAGTAACGTTAGCTAAAAACATCTAAACATCTTCCTGCTTTATTCTTTGGTTAAATGTTCTTGTTTTGCAGCCATGGTTCATGTTTGTTGGTGGATTTAGTTTAAAATGAACTTTACTGCACAATTATTTACAATTATTCACGTGTTGTTATTTTCTTTACAGCCAAAAGCAGAAAATAAAAGTGTTGGCAGCTTCTTCTGTGACAGATTGTTTTATATTGTATCACTGTCCAAACTATCAACATGGTTTCATATTGAGATGAAACTGGTGATAAACGTCCCGACTGACGAGCTCCAGCTCTGCATTTGACTCTTGGTAAGAACTAAACCTCAGTGGGACGTCAGGTTGTTCTGATTCTGCAGGTAAAGTTATTTGTTAAAACGTTAAAGCTACAAGATTTAAATAATTACTGAGTCAGTTTCCCTGTAAGTGTTAAAGCAGTCGTGCATTTTGTTCTTTATTGTTAGTAATATGATCACACACACACACACACACACACACACACACACACACACACACACACACACACACACACACACACACACACACTGTGATCTCTCTTATTATGCCACCCTCTCTGTTTTCCAACTGTGTGAATGAAAGTGAAGACAACAGAAATGGCTCTGAGGGCCAGTAAAGAGAGGAAGAGTTTACCAGCACACAGCGACACTGATACTCTGATACTGTCCGAGTTCAGAGGAGAAACAGAGTGAAAGCCATTAAAGTCAGCGGGAACAGAGGATGTGACAACAGAGACATTAAAGCTGAAGTTATAGACGGACGGAGCGATGCAGCAAAATGTGAAGCACCCAAACACGGAGCTTTGTTGGTCCAGAGACGTTTGTGTCATCGTATTTTTAAGTCCCTGGGTTGAACTTAGTTATTTCTTCAAGTGGAAATGATAGAAATTATAAAGCGTTTCCTCCAGGAACCCCCGCGGTGCCACCAGCCTCATTAAAAACGCCAGCTCAGCGTCTAAGTTTGTTTCATCGATAAACAAACCGAGATATAAAAACACCATAATAACACAATTAATGCAGAAATCCTGACTTTTACTTTTAGTTTAGCACTTTATCAGTTTCTACTGAAGATTCAAGAAATATTTTGGTGACTGCAAGAAAAAAACTCGTAATGAGCAAAAGATGAACGTAGATAAAATAAATTACACTTTTATTAAAGTCAACTTTATGATTTTATGCTACAAACAGTCGTCTGTTACTCAAAACTGCAACGATTAGTCGATGAATCAACAACTTGATCAAAAGAAAATTAATTGCCAACTATTTATAATCCATCAATCTTGTCAGTACCGGTTCCTGAACGATACTTTTTTCAAGAATAATTTAATGAAATCCGTTTGAACAGCAGATGTTAAACCAGCCTGCTCACTGGCTCTCTGATGCTGATGAGATCAACTCCCTGGATATTGAAACTTGGTATCGAATGACAAGATATTTTTCGATACTTGATCAACGCCGGTGCCATTAAAGTATCGAGGTTCGATATCCAGCCCAAGTAATTTTTTAAGCAAAACTGTCAAATGTCACATAGCCAGCAATATATTTGCATATTCATCGTCATTTATTCTTCTCTTCATCATTTATGATGAACAATCTTTGGGTTTTGGACTGTCGGTTGGATAAAAACAGTAATTTGAAGACGTCACTTTGGGCTTTGGGAAATTGTGAAGAGCTGTTATTTGACATTTTATAGATTAGATGATGAACATTAAAATAATCGGCAGATTAATCGATAATCATTAGACGCAGCCTCACAGCTGCTCCTGAAAACAGTCCTCAGAGTGGAAGAAGGAAACAAAGAGGAGGAAGACGAACTGTAGCGGAGCTGAAGGGGAACTGCTGAGTTTGGTTTTGTTCCTCATATAATTCTCAAACGTAAAATATTGATGATAGACACTTTAAAGTTCCTACAGGTAAAGCTGCACATCAGAGTCTTATTACACAACAGTTGAGACGCTGGCTCTCTAACACACAGCTCTCCTCTCCATCTCCCTCTCCAGGCTGAAGTGGATTTAATCAGTGGAATCAATAAAGGGATCACCGGCTTTCATCTGGATCCTCCTGGGCCATCTTTTTCATGCAAACCAGCGGGTGTCCCTGACATTTTACACACTCCTACATCTAGCAGATTTGAGTTCACCCGGGTTCATTTAGCGTTTAGCATACACAAAACAGGCCGAGCTAATTTGTTTAGCATCCAAGAGAGTCACATCGTTAGCCCGGGGCCGGTGCTGCACGCATGTAAGGCTCCGATCAATATCTGAGTCTTTGATGATCACAGTCATCTGAGCACGAGCGCACAAGTTTATAAAGAGGAGCTCGCTATCTACATTTGGTTCCACATGCACTGTATACATTAAACATCCCTGTGATTAGACACACTTACACAAATCAGGCACGCTGCATTTGCCAGCTGTAGGGCGATCCATACAGTGTGTGTGTGTGTGTGTGTGTGTGTGTACGCGCTGGCATTCAGCCTCTAAGTATGTGTGTGTGTGTGTGTGTGTGTGTGTGTGTACACTGGCATGTGTGGTGGCGTGTGTTTCTAACAAGCCTCCAACCCCTCGACTCGTTCCTTATCACAACAACCACTGCTGCATTCCTCGATGCTTTCAACAACAGGCCATAGGCGCTGGACGCCGCTTTTCTCTCGCTCTCTCGCTGTGCCGCTGTGTGTCTGCCCTATAAATAGGCCATTACTTTGAAATGTAAGTATGCTTCCTAAAATCTCCACCCCTCTCCCCCTCTCTCAGACACACACACACACACACACACACACACATGCACACACATACGTGCGGTCCGCCCCATGCGCACAATCAGCCCACCAACCCGACAACAGAGCCCAGATTAAACTCTTCTTTTTAAAGCTCATCTCAGGGAGAGTGGAGGGGGCAACATCACTGGGCTGTTTGATGTGGCTGGTTGATATGCAGCGTGTGATGTTGCGCTGAGTGACTGAGTGAGTGGGCGCAACACACCGAGAGAAAAATCCATGTTTAAACTTAAAGTGTAAAATATAGTTCAATAAAGAAAAGCAGTGCGAGTCTGATGAATGTAGAAGAGTTATTTTATCTAACAACACCTGCAGCTTCACTAAAACACTGCAGGGCAATCAGATCTGCAGCCATTAATTAATTTGTCGACCAATGGGAATCTTTAACTATTCTAATAATTAATCCTTTTGCTTCAAATCTCTTCTGAAATGTGAACATTTGCTGGTTCCCTTTGTCGACTGCATATCTTTGGTTTTTGGACTCTTAATCAGACAAAACTAGTCAACAGAAGACGACACCGGCCGCCTGGGAACCGAGGAAAGTTCACCATTTTCAGACATTTTATATGCATTAAACATTAAATTAGTTAGTAGAGACATACTGAGTGGATTTAAGCTGTATTGGAAATAATGAGCGGCTGCAGGAATAACAACAATGTCTTCTCTGTTGGTTTGTGTCGTCTGTTTCCAATGTGAGCCAAACAAATCCCTGCACACACTGAGCGCAATGAATAAAACTATTCTTGTGCTTGATTTGAAAACACTTCTAAGAAAGAATCATTATTTGAATCAAATTATTTTTTCATGGCACAATATTATAAATAATCCTGAAAAAACAGTACTTGTCTATTTTTCTTTGATTTAAAGAAACAGTCCACATGTTTCCTGATTACATTCAAGAGGCGACAACAGGAACGACTCCAGAGAGACTGTTTCAATGTACTGTACACACAAGTCCTGTATTTTTAAACCTGGGCCTTATATTAAAATGAAGGATTAATACTCACTAAAGGTTTCAGAACCAGTCCAGGGGATCATCTGAGCCGGCAGCTGTAACGTGATCCTTTGGGGCAACTCCGACTGTCAAAGCTACGTCCTTTAAAAGTCCTTGTTTTCTGCCGCTGTCGGGCTGAAAAGATTCCTACAGAGAAAAACCTTCTTGTGAAACAATAAGCTCCTTTTTGTAACCAGAAACACAAACGTGTCGTTCAAGGAGAAGTCTCACTCTGGACTCTCACGAGAGGTGAGTTGTTGCAGGAAGACGACGGTGGAAACTGAAAATGAGACGAGAGAGGAGTCTGGAGTTCACCTGGAGGAACTGCCAGCGAGAAGTTATTTCCAAAGTCACGGCTGAATATTTTAATGATTTTGACTATCAGGACGAGGCAACAGCTCGCCTCCGGAGACTTCAGAGTGACACCACACTTGTGTTCCTGCTAACCAACAGGTTCTTATGATTTAACAAAACAGTGTCTCTGTAGAAAACGTTTCAGTAACGTTGTCAGACACTTAAAATAAAAACCTGTCAGTGACAAATCATCGCAGTTGCCCCAAAGGATTTACACTGCAGCCGTGTCTGACTGCCAGCTGAGGTGATCTGCTCGACCGAGTCCGACGCTTCTGCTAAGTAAGAATGATTTACATGGCAACACAAGTAAATACAAGGCCTGGGTTTAAAAATACTGAATTCCCCTTTAAGATAGATGAATGTGAACCCGTCCTTTAGGATTTAATGAGCTCTGAGTGACTTTGACTCTGACGTTTCTGGTTTGGGCCGACAACACTTTTTAACAGAAGTTTCTTTTGTCAATTTGAAGGCAGATTTGTTTTCTGTAAATGTCACGGCCTCCACTGCGACAGCGAGGTCACTGCTCTGCTCAGTGAAACTGCTTCTGAACAGTTTCAGTCACAAGTTCAATAGAAACTGAAGTGAAGACAAAAACAGACGGCTGAGTTCATTTTTAACTTGAGAAAAATCTGCAAACTATACTGTGAAACTTACAAGTTTACTACAATACTCCTTTTAAAGAGTGAAGTGTGATCTGCAGTATTTATCTTCAGGTCGTCTCTTGTGTTCATGCTCTCTCAGATTTCAGAGCCGAGGTTCCCATCCTGAGCGTCGGTCTCAAAAAGGGCTCACAAGATTATATCAGGTTAGAAAAAAGAGACTTCACAAAATACGGGTTTAATTTTCCTTTTCTTTGCTCTCACTGTGTTTCTGTACTGTCAGCACATACACTGCAGATAGTCCAACTTCAGTCTGACTCTTAACGAGACGTTTCTCTAACTGAATCTGCAGAGACAGAAACACTGCCTGAGCCAAATGAAAGTAAAATCAATGTGGAGAGCATCAACACGAACTTAATGACTTTTCCCTGAACAAATGGTTGAAGTTGGCCCCCAGTGGATGTCTTTACCAAGTTTTATCTTTTCGTACATAGTCATGATCATAGTAGGAAGTTATGTGAAAGTGCATATTTCTTATTGAAAAACATTCACTGTCAAATCCAGTATGTGCATCTAAGTCTTCCACAAACTGAAGGATACCACCGACCGCTGAAGGACTTCTGCTCATTACAGCTATAGCTACAGTTATAATGTATAAAACTATTTTACTTTGAAAATCAAAGTCACTCTTCAGGCAAAACTGCTGCTTTTCTTTGTCTTCGTTGACATTTAATCGAATGTGACCAGTTAGCAATAATATGGAATATACAACATCCGGTTAGACTTTCAAAATAAAGCGTGCTGACAAACACTTCACATATTATTATTATTATTGGACTGTTTGTTAACGTTGTCAAACGGTTCTGGTTTGGTTAGGTTTACGCACAAAAAGTTCTTGGTTATGTTTAGGAAAACATTGTTCTGGGTTAAGATACAGGAAGTCACGCCCATAATTCATGCAAGGTATCATGGGAGCTAGGGATGTTGTGGATGCAACATCAGACCTATGCTGCTTTTCCACCAACATTCGCGGGTCTACGCGGGTTTTTTAAATGCGGTCAACCCGCTAAAAATCGCCCATTGACCCCATCTCCACTTCCTGCAGACAAGGCTGAGGTATTTATCAGAAGCGTTACGTCACTGATGTCATGTTTTACATCACAAATAGAAACAGTTGTAACAGAAAACAACAACGGACCACGTCCTAAATTTCTTCAGAATTTAGTGTGTTCAGTCTTACATTTAGATGAAAGCCGAGCCGAGCTAAGGTGATAAAAACCTGCGTCTAATGCAGAGTCAACCGACCCGGGTGTAAATGCTGAGTGTACACATTCCTACTGCACACAAAAGCCCGATCGTGGTGGGTTTAAGTGGGATATTTAACCAGTAGAGGGCCGCTGAGCAGGCCGCTGCGTTTGACTCGTTGGGAGAGAGACGGAGCTGAAAAAGGCTGAGAAGCTGTTCTGAAGAACGATGTTTGGTATTTATGATTTCTCCTGAGCTGTTGCGTCCTACAGAGACTCAGAGAGGGAAATCTGCATCTCATCCCAGTGAGATACTCCTCAGGATTACCTTCAGCTGAGTATTACAGCCCTCTGGTGAGAACACGAGGCGATCAGACCTTACCAATTACTGACACACACTCTGCCATAAAGAGACACTCACACCCCCACCCTGCACACACACACACACACACACACACACACACACACACACACACACACACAGCCAGAAGGTAGACTATAGTTTGAGTGTCTTGTCTCCAAACTAGGCTGCTGATGTAACGACTGAACATCTGTGAGCCTCGGGGAGGACGGAGCCATATGCCACCCAAATTTTGAGGAGGGGGTTCTGGAGGGGGATTAATGCTGTGTGTGTGTGTGTGTGTGCGTGCGTGTGTGTGTGTGTGTGTGTGGAGGGGGGTATCAGTGGGGTCCGGGGGGTCTCACCTCGAGGGGGTGAGCTGCTCCAGTGAGAGGAATCAGGAAGAGTGAAAGATTCAATGACAATCAGAAATCTCAGTGCTTCATCCTCACACATCGTGTCTCCGGGACAAAGTGCACGTTTGATGTTCGTGTGAAGGGGAAATGTTCGGTCCTGCTGTGCGCTGTGAGAGTGGACCTGCTCGGCACATACATCGCGACACACCGCCGACCAACGACACGGATAATCGGGATTTCTGCGCACGGCGGCGCAGCGCGGCGCACACGTCGCGTCTTTAATTACGAGCGTTTGGTCATTATGAGGAGAAACACACACACACACACACACACACACACACACTGCAGCGCACACACACAGCTCAGCTCTCTGGAAGTTAGTCGCCCTTTCACACTGACAACAACACGGAATAACACTTTACAATACACGAGTCTGTTCCCCCGATAACCTCCTGCGCTTCATTTGACGTGCACATGGTCCACACACACACACACGCATACACACATACAGAGACACACGCACAGTCTCAGCACAAACACGTTTAAGAGACGTGAGATGTGAGGTCTTACCGTGCAGGAGGACCGAGCGGCGGAGTGCAGGAAGAAATTATAAATCCTTAGTTGGTGCCCGCATTGTCGGACGGAGAGGAGGAGGAGGAGGATGAGAGGGAGCAGGCTGCTACTGTGCGGGAATAATCCGACTGTCAGTGACAATAACCCGGAGAGGAGAGGAGAGGAGGAGGAGGAGGAGGAGGAGGAGAGGAGGAGGGGTGCTACCCCATCCAATTAGAAACAGTGGGATTGATTGTCACAGGAAATCAGGCAGTTAGTGTTTAAAGCCGCTTCAGTCTGTCGGGTCTGGAAATTGTTTCTGTTTTTAGGAGAGAGGAATAATTTAAAAACTATAAAAACATAATGGAGCTAATATAAAGCTGCACGTGCATCCTGTGATTAAAGGACGTGTTCAGAGTCACTGTGTGAGCACCATGCGCACATTTCTACACTATTGTCAAGAGATGAGATGAGAAGACATGAGATGAGATGAGATGAGATGAGAAGACATGAGATGAGATGTGATGAGATGTGATGAGATGAGATGAGATGAGAAGACATGAGATGCTGAAGCTGCTTCAACATCTCTCCTCAGCTGCTGCCATCTAGAGTGAGCTCGAGGTCATTAAAGGAGGAGATTTATATGTGTCAGCACTTAAAATATATAAATCACGATGCAATAAAAAGTCAAACTAAAGAGTAAACGTAAAGATATGGTGTTAAAATATAACGTTGGTCTTCACTTATCTTTCACACGGAAAGTTTAAACATGAAAATGACACGTTCAATATTCACAATGAACTTACTGTCAGTCAACTGACTGAGTAATAGTTTAAACTGTACTTCAACATTTTGTTTTGTAAAGTAACTGAAATTGAAGCTGTCGGATAAAAGTAATCCGTAAAAGTAAAAGTACTTGAATAAATGTTGTAAAAAGTCTCCAGAAGTCAAACATCTGTCAAATCCGGGAAGAAAAAACAAAACAAAGTGGAGTAAATTCAGTCACAAACTCTCTCTGTCCCTTTCAGCTCTTGCGCCTCTGTGATGACCTGCAGTCAGTGCTATTCTCTACCTGTCCACCAGATGTCCCCAGACTCTCCCACCTGTCCCAGTCAACTGACTGCCCAACACAACCACCTGAATAAATGTTTGCAAAGTATGTTTCAGTAAAACCACAGAAGAGTTAATACGTTATACTGGTTCTGTACGATGACATGTGCAAATCTGATCGCATCTGTAGTCTGCAGAAATGTTAACCGCCATCATTTTATCCACCTGCTCACCTCATCTCCCTGTCGGTCCGACCTCCGAGCCTTCCAGGTGCACGACACCAAAAGTTAACAAAAACTTTCTCTCTGACGAGTGGAAACATGAGCGGACCTCAGCAGTGCAGCCACATGACACCCGAGGTCGTCATGGCGAACAGAGGCCATTTTACATTTTATTTTACGGCAGTTTTCTACCTAGAAACATGTAAATATTTAACTCCGCAGCCTTATACAAGTACTGTCTTCTGTTAACACACCTCCTCCTTATGGGTGCTGCCATTGTTGCCCTCTCATGAAGTCGGGTCGATGGATTTTACCGAGTTTACTAGAAATTCTGACTTCAGGTGGCGTTCCTCTGGACTCTTTCTAGGAGGAGGTTGGAGGCACTTCCAGCTCTGAGTTGTCTGGATCGCAGCACTAAACCAGCCTCTTATCTCGAGTCAGCGTCAGAGCGTCAGTGTTGTTTATGCCTTTGATAACCAGCCATCTGTACCTGAGCCTGTTCCTGACCCGTGTGCCCCTCCGGGGTTTGTCTGACTGTTCAGACTGCCGTCCTGTTGCCAACCTGTAAGGCTGAATCCAAATGTCTGTCCACCCTCTGGACCTGCAGACTGAGCCTCCACAGACTCCAGTTGTGACGTATTGTGACCTGTTTACTGTCATCACGTCAAGTCTGTGAGAGTGTGAGACCTCGAGGTGACATAACTGCTGATAAACTGGCCTTAAGGCTACAATATCCTTCTACATATTTCTGAATCATGGTGTTTAAATATTATTTCTGGCCTACATGATTCAAGTGACGTTTTAATAAAGTCATTCTTCTAAACCAGTGAAGTCTGCACCCCACGAGGACTCTGCATGTCTGCAGAAGGTCAGTTTGTGGGCCCGTGTGTCGGGGATGAATTGTGGGTTTGGACCGGCCTCAGCACTCACAGACTTCCCAGAAACACACCCACAAAGTCAGTGAGTCTACAAGAGCAGAGAAGTCATTTGAATTCAGTCTCATCCTGTTCCCGACCGCTGCCTTGAGTACATTTCCAGATTTTTTTTTTTTTGTATTGTGCCATACTTCCTTTTTATTCATAATTACATATTAAGTCGATTCTAAACTGTTCAAAGGAGTAAGAATCGTTTCTATCAACAATAAAATCTTTTGTCTTTGTCTCCAAATTTCACTGATAATAGAAGCTTTAACTTACATGTCTTAAAATGGACTTTTTATCCAGTAAAACTCTAAACATATGATAAAGTCACTACAAAACATGAAACAACAGAAACTTTATCAGGAATCAGTGCTGCACTGTGTTTGGGGACAGAGAAGTCGCTATTCTCTTCACTACCTTTAATACTTTATCAAACTGCCAGGCTGCAAACTGTTACAGTGCAGGGACATCTTGTTGTAATGTGACCTTTAGACATGCAACCATCACCAAACAAACATATCTTCTTTCTTTCTTTAAAGCGGTACTCTGTACGCTCGGTAACAGACTGGGTCGCAGGGGAAACACAGACGTACAGTTACAGTAACGCCACTAAAATCAATCTGCAAACTAAACAACTGTAAAGGCTCCGTATAACCAGATTTGAACCCAGATGCATGACTCAGAGACAAGCAGGTTCAAGTAAAAGTTCACATATACTTGTTGTCAGAAACAGGAAAAAGACAAAACAGGCAAACTTATAAAAAAAAAGGCGTTCAGGCAGAGAGGCAGAGGTCCAGAGGTCTTACAGGGGTCGGCCAGGCAGAACAAAAGGCTGGAACAATAAGGTGGAAGGACAATAGGCAATCTGGCAGGGAATCAGTGGAAATGGGCCAGTGTACTGTATATATATTACAGGGCTTATGGGGGAAGTGGGGACAGGTGAGCAGGTGGGTGAGGAAGGTCAGGTGATGAGGGCTGATGGGGTCGGTGCCGGGCCGGAGGGAGGGAGTGGATCTGAACCACAGGAGAGTCGGACTCTGTCTACACGAACACGAGGATTTATTAAAGCAGTTTTTACTCTGACACTGTCCGACGTGAAAAACAAACTCCTCCCAGGAAGAAGATACTCAGGAACTTCTGTATATTAAATATAAATATTGGAGTATTTGACTTTGTACATTGACGGACTGGATTTCATATCGTCTACATTAAGAAAGACACAGAGACACTGGAACAAAAGGATGGAAAACAGAGACAGTATAGACAGAAAGTATAAGTAAGTAAGTACGTAACGTTCAAGAGTCAAAGTAAAAAGCGTTTCAAACCCCTGAGTACATGTGGACTAGACTTGAGTATGTGACAGGAAAAACAGCGCAGACAAGACGACGAGTGACTCGACGTTGTGACCACAATTACACTGAAAACTCACTAAAGGTTGTTAAACTTGTCACTATTGTTAAAATGTAACGATTACTAATGTAAAATACAGTACGAACCTGTAAAAAGCCAAGGTGACAAAGTTGACTCAGAAACAACTTTAAATGAAATAAAACACAGAAGAAGTGAACTCAAAGGTCGTGAACGTCTATTGTCAATAAAGAAAACACGCGTACCAAAATACTTCTCTGCGCTCTGATCGTGACTCATAGGGACATTAATGTGCAACCTCTGGTTCAGTAACATGTATTTAGCAGAAGAAGAACAGAGCGTGGAGGCAGGACGACGGCTCATCTACACCGTGAGCCGGCGGGTAATTAAAACTGGACGTTTTCTGTGACTGTAATCACCCAGCTCCAGACATCACTGACTAAAAGTCTCTTCAGGAGCTCTGATGGTGACGAGTTCTGCTCACATCCTCCATGTTTCTGTCTCTAGAGGACCTAAACAGAAACACTGAAGCACTTATTCAAAGACAATTGTATTGCTGTTCCTACCTGACACGATGCAGGTGCGTTAGCTGAGGATATGACAGTTTTTTAACAATATACTTTTATTTAACGACCCTGTGCTGCCCAGAAAATCCCCCGGTGTGTCGAGGCTTTAACCATCACTGTGAGGAGCGAACACTCAGCAAGCATCCCTGCTATGTCCCCATCAACATAATGGGGCTGGTATGTGACTGTGTGTGTGTTTGTTTGTGTGTGGCTATTGTTAACATAGTTATATTAGGAGCGCAGCCCCCCTGTGAGTGTGTGTGTGTGTGTGTGTGTGTGTGTGTTGGGTGGGTGTGATGAGGAGCAGTGACATGTTGAAGAGGCCCTAGAGGAAGGAAAGAAATGGCTAAACAGGTGTATGACTGACACACACACACACACACACACACACACACACACACACACACACACACACACGTTGGAATGTCCCTAATATAACTATGCTGACAATAAGAGAGCAAGGAGATACAGAGGTGACATGTGTCAGTCTGTGTGTGTGTGTGTGTGTGTGTGTGTGTGTGAGAGAGTTGTAATTGTGTGTACATGCATGTCTTTGATGTATAGATAGATAAAAGGGAAGAGGAGAGGTTTACTGTGTTAGTGTGTTTTGTTGGGAAACACTGCCCTCTACAGTAAAATTATGACTATAATGTACATAAAGGAAGGTGAAAAGATGCATGTATATACTGTATGAACCTACTAGTCAAAATATGTAAAACATTTTTTTTTAACATTACAGATGATTACATGGTAATGACTGTTTGTCTTCAAGTGCCTCCATAAATGTTGCCTGGTGTTGAGGTCAGGTGACCGTGGAGGACAGTCCAGGACCTGGTGTTGAGGTCAGGTGACCGTGGAGGACGGTCCAGGACCTGGTGTTAACGTCAGGTGACCGTGGACGACGGTCCAGGACCTGGTGTTAACGTCAGGTGACCGTGGAGGACGGTCCAGGACCTGGTGTTAACGTCAGGTGACCGTGGAGGACAGTCCAGGACCTGGTGTTGAGGTCAGGTGACCGTGGAGGACGGTCCAGGGCCTGGTGTTAACGTCAGGTGACCGTGGACGACGGTCCAGGACCTGGTGTTAACGTCAGGTGACCGTGGAGGACGGTCCAGGGCCTGGTGTTAACGTCAGATGACCGTGGAGGACGGTCCAGGGCCTGGTGTTAACGTCAGGTGACCGTGGAGGACGGTCCAGGACCTGGTGTTGAGGTCAGGGGACCGTGGAGGACGGTCCAGGACCTGGTGTCGAGGTCAGGTGACCGTGGAGGACGGTCCAGGGCCTGGTGTCGAGGTCAGGTGACCGTGGAGGACGGTCCAGGGCCTGGTGTTGAGGTCAGGGGACCGTGGAGGACGGTCCAGGACCTGGTGTCGAGGTCAGGTGACCGTGGAGGACGGTCCAGGACCTGGTGTTGAGGTCAGGGGACCGTGGAGGACGGTCCAGGACCTGGTGTCGAGGTCAGGTGACCGTGGAGGACGGTCCAGGGCCTGGTGTCGAGGTCAGGTGACCGTGGAGGACGGTCCAGGGCCTGGTGTCGAGGTCAGGTGACCGGGGAGGACAGTCCGGGACCTGGTGTTAACGTCAGGTGACCGTGGAGGACGGTCCAGGACCTGGTGTTGAGGTCAGGTGACTGTGGAGGACAGTCCGGGACAATCAGGACTCCTCGGTCTTCTCTGGTCTTCAGGTAGTCATGTCAAAATTTTGAGGTGTTTGGGGTGAACAGGTCCATGAGTCCTGCTGTCTCAGAGGGCTGAACCCATGAGAGCTGGGTACAGCTGACCTCATCGGACATACAGGCTACACATTTTTTACATAATTATATAATGTCCTGTGCAGCACCTCCAGTACGAGCTGAGCGAAGCACAAATCCACTGAAATGTTTCTAATGGGTCAAAGTCTTGAGCCTACTGCACGTTATCTAACATCAAAATGGATGTTGATCCAACTTTTTGTGATTTTTGTATCTTTAAAATAGAATGACACACCTGTGTACCCACTTCAGACGGGGTGCTCGCTCACGCTTTTAGCAAAGCTGCTACAATGAAGACTTCATCTTAATAAAGGATGTAAATAACGTCTTTTCAGGTCAGTTCAGGATCTCAGGACTTCTGCAGACTGTGATTACAGCAGACGAGCTGTATGGAGACATCTGATGTTTTAAATCATCTCCAGCTGCTTCAGTTGTTTAGCAGAATGCTGCAACTCTGTTTTACTGTGAAGCTCCAGAGATGTTTTGTGGACTACGAGACTTCACCTGACTTTATATCATCAGGAGGAGATGATGACTGAGTTTTACTTTTTGGTTGTGACCGTCTCCACAGCAATTTTTTTTACCTAAAATCTGTGGGGCTTTTCCTGAACATACTAAATATAGTTTACTGATTGTAAAACACAGATGGTGCTGACTGGATATAGACTTTAAACTGCAGCAGGTAATAAGATTAAAGCTAATTTTACCTGTTTGGTGCCTCTTCTAACTGTTGTTGCTGCTCTGTGGCTGCTGATGAAGGACTGTGTCTGTAGAGAAACAGAACATCTGCTCAATTTGATAATCAAGGCCAGCAGGTATCTGTCTGCGTCCTGATGACTGTCCTGCTCCTACACACATTGTCTGAGATCTAAACAATCTAAGATCAAGGATGACAAGAGAAGGATTCAAACCCTCATGTGTAATATGGATCCTAAACATTGTATTTAAGACCGTGATGTCCCCGAGCTGCCAGCAGAGGGCACTGTCTGACCACAAAACAACTCCCACATTAACGGACTCTTGTTTTCCTCAGGCGTGGAGAGGCAGAGGAGGCTGAGGTGAGGTGAAGGGTAAATGATATGCACCCTCCAGTCAGGACCCAAAATAGAGGTAATCTACACACAGATCTTAATCAAGACGCTGACAGACTGTGACGTGAGCCGCTGCATCACCGCCGCTTCGACCCGGCTGGGAACAAAAGTGAGGTGAGATGAGGTTCAACACAAAGTGGATCCACTTTTGTTTACAAAAAGCAAAGACAAAATACATTAAAGCCGGTCTGAACGAGGAGAGATGAAGTGAGCAGGAGGAGCATCGTCAACACATCTCTGTGGGTCAGCTGGGAACAGATCAGCTGACCTGAGCAGTCAGATAAAGATGCATGTCAGCTGTGAGTCTGATTTACAAAGATAATATTATGTGATAGTTTTACAGAAGTGATAAAGTAAACGTTCAGCTGTCCTCACTCATCGCCGTCTCCTAGAAACTATGTTTGTGTGCAGCTAATATGAAACTGTTAACATGTTTCAAAGGAAATATAATACTGCCCGGAGTATGATTCTTTCTTTTTAAATCAACATGATGAGGAATTAACTCATAATAATCTGGCTAGGTGCAAAATGTCGACACCAGATAACTCAGTGACATTCTCTCTGACAACACTCAACTGACATCTACGATTACAGTAGATTTACTTTTTGATGCAGTGACTTCTTTAAACCTGCAGTGACAGATTTATTTCTCGTGTTGTTTCTGCTACAAATCACCTGAATAAATGTTAAATACGTTTCTGCAAAAACACAGACAAGTTCAAAGTTTCTTCATGTTGCAACGTGATGTTTGTGTAGGTTGAATTTTCTATTTCTCTCTTGTCTCAGTGCTTATGCTCTGGTAAGGTTTATGCACAAACACCACTTGGCTGGGGTTAGAAAACATCATGGTTTGGCTGAAAATAGCCGGTTTGGGTCGCCACTAAAACGGGTTGAAATCTCCCCACAGAGTCGAACTTTGGCCTCCTGCTTAGCAGCCGTGGTGGCTGTAATAACGCCACCAAGTCGGCTAATGAGTGTAAACAGTGACCGTGATATACCTACTGGTACAAATGTCAACCAACATGCAGGGACGTTAACTGCTACCATCATATCCTGGAGACTGGGCTGTTGTTTGTCATTAAACAACACAATGAAATAAAAGTTTGTAGTTCCTGAATGCTCCACAAACTTATATACAGTAATACACAGCATGTATTGTATATATTCTTTGAGCTGAAGATTCATTTGTGAGATCACACCATCATGAAGCTCATAAATCCGACTTCCTCGTCAGGTAAATCAGAAATATGAGCGATGTGAAAACTTCGATGATTCACCAGGTTCATTTATGTTCCCTGTTAATGTCTGAACCCAAATATGATGAAAAGAAAAAGACTCAAAACATTTTTATTAGTTTTGTTTTTGGAAATGTTGTTTTTATCACTTTGAGTAATTTTGATGTTTCAGTGTTGTTATTTAGTCTTCTGTTTGTGATCATTTATCTTTCATGTTATGTTTTTCACCTCAGGGCCTCCATGTTTTATTTACTGGGACTGCCAACATCAGTGGATTCATTGCATTGTTTGCCATCTGTGCTCGTACATAAACTTTTCAGACTCGAGATGCTTGGTGGAGAAATATTGAGGAAGTGACGTAAACTCATGTCACACTCAGCAGATCGTAATGTTAATATATTGTTGTGTTGAGCTTTGAGGTTTGCGCCACTAGCATCACAAAACCTTGAAGTCAATACTGTGGTATTAATGTTCCTTATTACAAAAACCAAACAGAGAATCATTCGTTTGGAACGAACAAAGTCATAAAAGTCATTGTTAAAATGCAAAGAGAAAAACAAAGACGGCACAACAAAACCATTTATTTGTTTGTGCAGGTGAAACAAAGAAAATAAAAAGGCTTAGAAGAACATATCACCTTCAAACAGAACAGGAAGGAAAACAAATAACAGAAATGTCAAGATGTCAAAAAAAGATTGAATGTGAAGAATGAAAACAGAATCTAAATGACGACAGAACACAGCAGAGTGAAAAACAATGGAACAGAAACAAAAGAGTCTGAGGAGCCACTTTCATGAAGCTGACAACTCAGTGTCAATGACGACGCTTCGAAGTGGAGCCTCGTCTGCTCGAATGAACCGGTTTGTTTCCTCACACTTTATATCAGCTCTCCTCTCCTGGTCCAAACTGCTGACACACTGTGGATTTAGACGGTTTACCCACCAATTAGTCATTAAACTGCGGCACTGAGTACAGTCGGGTGAGTCAAATCCCTCGCTGAGAGACCTCGCCGTCAGAGCTGACAGAAGGAGCGACGCCCGTCGGATCATCAGATGACTGCGGTGTGAAACAGCTGGGATGAAGTTTGGCTGAATGTATTCATCAGGTTAGACGCTTCCCTTCATCTGTTTCAAGAGTTAGCTGTTGAATCACCTCGACTGGTAAGGCGGCTGTCTATCACGCTTGAAAGAACAGGACTCGCCAGCTCGAGGGGAAATGAGGCTTAGTGGGAGCGGTAGCCCTCGCTGCAATGAATGACTCTCTTTAAATATGCACATTCACTTTGAGGTGCTTGGCTGAGAGCAACAAATGAATAAAAATAGAGATTCAACGCTCTGTAAGGCTCACAGATGTGAGATATCCCACTTTTTACACACTCGCTGCTCGACTTTTCTTTCTTATGCACAAGAAGAAGACGCAATGAGGATACTCTGCTTTGAGAAGATATCTAAATTAGCTACTTCATCATGTATGGTTTCTGTATCTGCTGCAACCCAAACTCCAGAAACAATGTTAGCTAAGAACGTTTCTGCAAAACCACAGATAAGTTCAAATTGATCTTTTGAAAGCAGCTTATTATGACCAGTATTTTTGTGTCATCTGTTATTAGGTGGTGACCTCTAGTGGCGGTAGTAATCATTATGGCAGCAAAGGAGGAAGTCAGGTGAAGTAGTATAAAGAGTGACAAAGTCAGCATGAGGAGGACGAGGTGGATGGTCAGCATGTACAGCACAGGACGTTCATCCAGGATGATGTTTGTGTCCAGTGTGAAACCAAAAGCCAACAGCAATTTCTTTAAAATTACTAATGTAATTAAGTTACATCGAGTAAATAACGTTACTACACACACACACTAGTAGATAATGCACATGTGTTTAACATGTTAGCATATAATTTTAACCCAAACCACAGTGTTTGAAACGCACGACAGTCATGTTGTTTTGGGAACGTGGATAAATCAATCAATCAGTTTATCCACTTTCGTTGGCAATTGACCTATTCAGTTGTTTAAGCATGAGGATGTGTTGATTCTGACGTCTGTTGTTTCTACATTTGAACCAGAGAATGAGTTTTAAAAAAGTAAAACATTTTGTTAATGTTGATCTGAGATCAAAGTTAACGGCCTCCTCATGACTTCACCAACATGACTGCACCGCACAGACTTTGTTAACTCGTTATTTCTCCTTCAAAGATGTGACGTTGATTAAAAGCCTTCTCTCGTCGTGTTTACCTTCAGATAATCCTATCAGATCTGTGAACGACTCAGAACAAGGTGCCACATGAGAGAGATTAACTCTTTCAGGTTGTGTATCGAGCTGAAGGCAACACGTGGAAGGATTTTCTTACCCGACCAGTCAAAACAAAAAAAGGATCTCTTTCATTCCCTTTGGCACGGTGAAGAATGATGCACCATCATTACTCAAGAGACTGCAGAGCTGCATTCCATCAAAATCCAAAAAATAACATTTGTCTTTGTGAAGAACATCCTGCTGTAGTCACCCTGGAAGGATCTTTAAGTACAGAGGTCACATCTTCATAGTTTGAGATCACATTTTCATCCTAAAGCGAGCGGCGAGCAGGGAAGACAATAAAACAAGGAAAAACTCCTTTAGTGGATCGATTCAGTATCACAAGAGTCAGAGCGTGCACACTACAAGATAAGTGATAAATTAGTATTTATGTTTATGTTTATAATGTCACAATCCACTTTGCTGTGAAATCGCTGAATTTATTGTGAAAGTCCCTCGTGTGTTTCTCCTGAAGTCGTTCCCTCAGGTGTACATCTGTGGTTTCAGCTCCACTGCGCTCTGAACACCTGAGGCCGTCTGCTAACACCCAGGTGGAAAGTTGGAGGATTTATAATGGATTTGTTCTAATAAATTGTTATAATGACTTCTGGTGTTACATTTTAATGCTCCTGTGAGCTGCTCTCTACACATTTCCTGGTACTTCACAAAGATATATTATTGAGAGTACGACACTAAATCTCCTTATCATTAAAGTTATTATTTCCAGTGTGCCATGTCTTCTTCTGCTCAGCACCCTGAGACAGCTTTCATTTCTTTTCACTTTTAACCCAAAATTAACCCAAAAATGTACAAAGCTGATGAAATTCAGGTCCGTGACCGGCCACCCTTGACACCAACTCAATAAATCTCAACATCAACACCTCTAAAACTCAGACTATGTGTATTAATAAACCTGCAGCACCAGTTTTAATAAATGGTAGAAACGCTGAAAAGCTCAGGGAGCATTTTCTCAACTCAGCAACAACGGGAAGTCCAAACAATACAACCTGAAGTCCATCCATGAAACACAGCCCAGACACCAGAATCAAATGTTTCTGCAAATCAAAGATACGCTCACGTGTACGTGTCATATTGACATTTCTTCAAAACATGTTATATCACGTTCACATTACATATTTATCACCTGACTCTCATATCAGGAGGTGGAGGAGATGGTGGCGGAGTCAAAGGTGGAAAGCCTGGTAGGTCAGTGACTGCAGTTCGAGACTGCTTCTGAACGTGACACCACTGGATGTTGACATCTTTGTGGAGAGTAAAACATATATTTTTCATGTGAAGTTGGGACATTTCGTGTTTATAAGATCTTTTTCAAACCCTAAACCTAACCAGATCATAAGCACAGTGTTTTAACAAGACAAAATTGAAAGTTGAACTGGTGGGATAGCAGAGCTGATGAGAAAAGGATTCAGGTGCCCTCAGGTCGGGAACATCATCAGTGAAATAAGGCAGAGGAGACTGCAGTGGCGGCTTTGAACAGATTCCTCCAGGCAAAAGAAAACCTGGAGCACCAATGATCTGGAACAGAGCTGTTGCAGGTGACGAGGACGGCTCACTGTGGCTTTACGTCCCTGAGGGGATGCAGAGGATTAAAGCTGCCCTGTGGAGTTTCCCTGTAAACAAACAGGTTGTATTTACATCCAGGACTCACAGTGTGAATCCTGGAGGTTCAGCTAACATGTGCAATGATTTCCTTCATTGTAAAACAGCTGCAGACAAACTTTTTCTTCAACGTCTGAAGCTGCATTCTTTAAATCTGTTTAAATCGTGCAGTTGTGTTCTTCGCTGCCTTGTTTGTTTGAGCGTCTGTCACCTCCACCTGTTGATCAGAGTATCATCACTTCCTGGAGAGCTACAAACAGGGACAGAGCTGTATGAAGTATCATTTCTTTTGTCTCAGTCAGAGGAATAAATGTCTCATCTGTGTCAGTACTTCTGCAAGTGATGACAAGAAGCCGGAGCTCCCACCACAGGCATCCAGTCTGGCTTAATTAAAATGGCTGCTGAAACCTCCCTGATGCTGGCCGTCCCAAACTCACAGTCCAAATGAAAGTTAGTAAAATCTGCAGGCAGAATTAACATCCAATAAGCCTGGTGAAATATTTTACAACCAGATTTATGTCGCGATATTTCTTTTTTTGCCCAGAAAAAGCATGTTTTTCCTTGATGGTACATTTAGTGTCATTCGAAAGCTCCGTATTTCTAGTTACCAGCGACACCGAGCATGTTTTTGTTGACTGAAGAGAGAATAATCATCTATCTTTCCTACAAAACATGCTCTTATATTTAGAAAGTTTACCGTTGTATGACTTTATTGTTAAAATACTTTGTAATAAGACCTAGTTTGGACAACATACAATTGGTTTAGGGATTCTGAAAGCTGAAGACATCACGCTTTCAAAAGAGCACAGCCAGTGTTGTACATGTTCACACTTCACATGAACTAGTTCACGTTCATTTCCTCCGTTTTGTTTTTTTTAAAAGTGCTGCTTCAAGCTACTCTTCTTCAAAACATCCATCCTCAGCCCCAGTAGTGCGTGGGTAACGCTTCATAACAGCAAAGAGCAATGCATTATGTATATATTAGCAAATTACTAGAAGGACTTCGGTGAAATTACATACGACAAACTAAAGATCTTTGGAAAGCTTACAGGCTTTTTGTTGCCCGTACAGTGGTGCTAATGAGGCCTCTGGTGTGATCACATCTCTTCCAGCAGCCTCGAGCTGCACTGTCTTTTTGTTTATTTTGTAAAATAAAACCATAATGATAAATTAACTGCTGAATGTCTTTAGTGAATATTTATCCAAATGTGCGTGTTGGAAACAGTTGCTGTTGTTGTAGGCAAGTTTGTTTGCCATCCACCCGCAGTCCCATGATGCTGCGTCCGTCAACCAATGAGAGGCCGTGTTTCTGACGGAGAGCCTCGCTCTGGATTTGTAATAAACTGTAATAAACTTGAGCTTCAGTGCGTTGATTACTCGATATGAAACGTTACCCTCTTCAGTGTTAACGCCTCGTCGTGCTCGCAGGAGTGAACGATGCTCACGTTCACATTCAGCAGTGACCAACGACCGGTTCTGTTAGTTCTGTGTTGCTCTAACTTCTCCTCACACAGGTCAACACAAAAAAAGATTAAAACACGTCCTCATCTTTACAACTGAATGTACATCCTTGTGACAACATTGCAGCAGTGCTTTGTATTTTAATGTTGATGCTGATATCACCTGTGGAGGCGTGTGAGCATCAGAGAGGAAACAAGGCGGCTCTAACACATCCTGTCACCTCACGTCCACGAGAGGAAGAAAATTAAAAAGAACAGACATCAAACTGTGAAGTTCAATAAAAGTTTGTCTCATGCAAAACATCATCCTCTTCTCCTTTGAAGCTGTTAAGTGTTAAGTCTGTTGAACCTAATTCACTTTGAAGTGAGCGCTCGCGTGTCATCGTGTGTGTGGAGGGTTGGTATGAGGTTACTTTTGCTTATAGGTGTGTATGCGGCCTGCATTAGTGTGAGTGTGTGTGTGTGTGTGCATCGATGCATTAAGAGCACAAATGCACACGTGGACGTGGTGAGATCGACCAACTGTGCATTAAATCAGAGGGTCAAGGTTGGTCACCACATCAAGGCCACAGAGGCTCCATCACAGTGTTTAATATGAGAATACCGGCAGGCAGGATGTTTGGAGGGGGGCTGGGTGAGGAGCTGCTTCAAAGACACTAATGCTGCACGCCCCCATCGGGAATCTCAATTACTGCTCAAGGCCCGACTGAAACCTCCAGTCAGAGAGGAAGAGGTGGAGGCAGAGAGATGAGAAACGAAGGGAGATGTAGAGAAGAATTCAAATTGTTGCATGGAAACAAAAACATAAACGTGTTGATGTCCTGCAGTCACCATCATGAGCCAGTTTCACCTGAGATCACCTCATCAACAGACCTGATGATGGTGCGAGAGGAAATGTCTCCAAAGTCCTCTGGGGAGCATAAATATCCGTCCATCAAACAGGTGCTGAAGTATTTCAGTTTGGGCTAAAGTGGTGGAGCGACAAACTCACTTAACCATCCCTCAAACCTCAAGACTCACAACGTCTACCTTCAGAGCCACGGAGACGTCAACTGAGTGTGGAGTTCCCCTTTAAGTTTTAGTTCTTCCTGCTCACATTATAAAATACATCAATGAAACAGGGCTCATATCTATTTAAGTGCATTTTATCTCACAAACAAATAGATAAAGAGCAATTTACGTCATCTTTTTAATCTTGTAGAAACAGGCCAGCTTTGGTCCACTGGCATCTACATCATCATCTCTGATACACGTACATGTCAAAATCCTTATTTAGCCGACGTCTCGTCATCCAGGTCGTGCTGTGGTCACATGAAGCTCGCAGCTCAGCGTTGCTTCCAGTAGTTACACTGGGAGCTGCAGGAACATTTTGTAAGCTGCTTGTTTTGTGGAGGTTCTCACTCCTGAGATGTGTCCTAATTTACTATTAAAGGAAATCTTGTTTATTCAGCTCAGCTGCTGTTTTTACAACTGAAAACTGAATCAACTGAATCACGGGTGAAAAAAATCCTAAATGGGAGTTTTGAGTTTTGATTTTTGGCTTAAACTTACTGTTGATGAAAAAAATGCAGAACGTTGTCTGATAACGAGCGTCATTGGTCATCAAATATGGCAGCTCTCACAGATAACCTGCCGGGAGGCGGAGCTGAGGCACCTGAGCCCGGAGCACTGCGGGTCTCCGCTCTAGTCTTCACTTCCTCCTCCACCAGAACATGTTAGTTTGTTTTTCAGCCATCACACACACACACACACACACACACACACACACACCCCTTCACCACTGACGTTACTGATAAACACCTCAGTTGTTCACCTTCAGCCGCCGCTCCCTTGTTTTTGTCACGGCTTTAGAGCCGGGTCCTGACAGCAATATAACAATGTTGTCACATGGAAAACTGAATGTGAAGAAATGTAAAGTTTCAACACAACAAAGTCGTTCTCTTGAAAATGATCAGCTCACATGGAGACTCACACGTCCGCTCGTGCAGACGAGGTTCTCCTGGAAACGTTCTGCATTGTGTTACTGTTTATTATTTACACATTGTGTCTCAAAGTGGTGGCTGTAATATGTGTTGTGCTGATGAGGAGACTAAATGTGATCACATTACGTTTTGTATCTGACGTGCACCGTCATCCTGTCTTTGTGTCAGATTAGACAGAACATCAGCAGGAGATCGGTTCCTCTCACAGGTTGGACGAGGTGTTTGTTCCTGAGCACTCTGGAGGAGAAATGAGATGTTTTATTCATTTATATTCATTCATTTCCTTTCCACAGCTATCAGAAACTCGCTCCTCTCTCATGCTCATATTATCCATTGTCATTACCATTATTGCCTTCTTCATCATAATCACTGTTACAGTCCACATTATCGTCATCATGATTACTGTCATCGCCATCGACACCACCCCCCAAATCACCACCACCAAATGAATAATACAGAACAATTTGCAGCAGATTCAATCTTAAAATAAAAGTGTCATTTGGGACACGTCTGTGCGTCTCACCGGAGACGACGCACATTCGTCTTGCGTTCGTTAGTTAAAGATCCCGTGTTCCTTCTCCTCTGGAAACAAAATAAAACCAGAGTGTGTTTTCTTTTGTTGGCTTCCTGTTTATTATGATGCTTATTACTTCTACATGACTGTAGACGTTCTTCATCACTCACAATCATCGTCACGATCATCACTGCTGTTGTTATTGCTGTAAACAAGCAGAAAGCCTGCCAGCATCATAATCACCATCACAACAGCAGCAGCAGCAGAACGAAACAAGTCACATCAGCCAACAGTGGTCAACTCTCCACTGAGTTGTGTCATCTTATTGCATTTAACTGCACATATTAGAAAATATCTGTTAACGTCCTGACTGCAGCATGAGTCACAGACGTCTCCTCACAATGAGCACAGAAGAGCAGAGAAAGTCACAGACTGAATCCGTTTGTGTCGCAGCAGAACTTCATTAAATTGCATCTTGGATATGAAATCAAAATACACACTGAATTTACTGGCAGCTTTCTATCCGTCCTTGACCCTGGAGACCTGTGAGTGTGTGTGTGTGTGTGTGTGTGTGTCTGTGTGTGTGTGTGCCTTTACAGTATATCTGTGTGCTACTTGATGTGGCTGCCTTTATTTTTCCTCTATATTTTCCGCCATGTATCTGCTTGTCTGTCTCTATCCCAGCACCGTAGGAGTTGGGTGTTCATATGAGTGTCAGGTGTGTTCAAAGATGCATGTAAGCACGCGGCGTGTTCATCCGACCACGATCACCACAGCAGCAATGGTCCAATCATAGTTCAGCCACGGTAACTAAGCACATGAACATGATGAAGTGTTGATAGTTACACTCAAATCAAATTTTATCTTTTAAAAAGCCTCTTTCTGAAACACAAAACCAGCAGATTAAACAGTGTTTTTCATTAGCATGTCCAACTAGCTAACTAGCTTATTACCTAGAAAAGAGCTATAACTTGTAAGCTACTTAACTTTGTGGGGTTACGAACATCAGATCAAATCTTCATACAAGACTGGACATCATCCACTGTGCGTTAGTTAGTTGAAGCTAACGTTAGCTGCTATGTACTCACCTTTATTGGATTTAGACAGGTTTACACTCTAACTAATGTCAAACTCTTTACTCAGAGTGGCGTTATTGTCCCAACATGCTGGTTAGTTGGAAAAGTCAAACGATACAGCTGAAAAAATGGAGAGTCAAATTCAATGCTGCTGTTGTTGCTTTTTAAATATGTTTTTTAAAAGTGAGCATCCACATGTCGTGTCCGGGTCGTGTGTTGGAACAAGAGTAAATATTTTGAACGGTTGACTAGACTTCTCTCCTTTTTCATAACTCTTTCTTTCTACCAAGGAATCTGAGGCCTTAAAAGTCTGGACATTTGTTTAAGTCATTTGAGAAATGACTAACTGATGATTTTTCTGTGGTGTATTGAAATATTTAGACGTTTGAAGATTTTGTGTATGTATATCTTTTGTTATCTTGCTCACTGTTGATTCATCTTTTGATTTAACTGCATAATTATGTGATGACCAACCTGCTCATACTGACCACGTGACAATATACGACCTGCACAGTCTGTCATGTGGTTATCTAGACCAATCATGTTACTACGTACTATAATGATCATGTGACTGTCTGCTAACCTGTAAAGGTAAGAGCCCAAAGGCAGCCATTTTGTACTGCCCTGATGAAGGCCTTAATGGCTCAAACGCATAGGCATGTGTTTAATGTTGTTGTGATTCAACAGCCCTGATTAATTAAAGGCTTTTTAACTTATTACCCTCTTTTTCTACAATTCAGAAAGAACAAGATCCCTAAACTGATGACTCTGTTTGTTGTTGTGTTTGTAACATACATGTGTAATCGCTTGTGATTCGTTATATCGCGGGAACTCCTCAGTCTCGCCCCTCCAGCTGTCCGGCAGAGCTGTGCAGTGCTGCACTCAAACCGTAGCAGAGCTGTTTTGCAACCAGTGTAATTCCTGGGTTACTGTGACTGCTCCATCAGACAACTTTCTGACAACTTGAACGTGTCCATTTATTTAACACATCCAAAACAACAAATACGACACCATTTAACATCTCTGGACCGATTGTTGAATGCTCAGCTGTGATTGTTTCTCCAGTTTCTGGAGAAAGATAGTTTATCATCCTCACGTTGCTGCTTTGACCCACTAATTCAAATGTGGGTCAGTATTTGACGGCCTGAGGATGAGATTCAACAACTACCTCCTCCAGAAAGCTACATGTGGTTATTTTAAGGCTCATGAAAACTCAGCTGTGACGTTTTTTGAGTATATTTCTCAACATTTTTACAGTTTGTTTTGAATTTTAATCTGTTTTATGTTGTGATCTAAGAGCAAGAGATTAATACATGTCTACACAGACAAAGACACAGACACACACACCTACACACACATTAGTGTCAAGCTCACAGCACCACGAATCACATCCATGTAGGTAAATGCACTCAGGCACACAAACACACGCAGCACTGAGTCGGGGAGTCACGCTCATCCTGTTTTTTCCTTGAGATGCTCTCTGTTCTGGAAGAAAGCCTGTTTATAATCTAGTGAATAATGTTCAGTAGGTCAGATAAAAGAAAGCAGCCAGAGGGCAGACACAGCCTCACATTTATTACATTTTTTACTCTTCATTAAACGAGAAGAGGTCATTCAGGGACAATCTTTATTCAGAATAAATTATTCAGAGACCTTAAATTAAATTAAACACACATAGATGTTCATTAAAAAATCTTCTATTGTTAGAAAACGTGCTTTGATGATTTCAGATGTCCCACCAGTGTGTATGTTTCTACAACCCTAATGTGCTTTTTTCTGTTTGTTTGTTTCTGTTATTTCTGGAACATCCCTGGTTTTAATCTCAGACAGACGAGAGAAACATGGAAGTGAGAAATAAATAAGAAATCTCCTCGTCCCTCGACTCAAACCACCAGGGTCCTGTTCATTCATTGTCTCAAGAAGCGGCTGCACTGAGCAGCTCACTGGTGAACTATAATGTGCATGACGATATCACTGTGAAGATGGATAGTGCTGCTAAAGATCATACATGCTCAGCAAAACAGAGCTGTGCTAATAAATACAGAGATGCCAAAGGGAAATTCTCTATCTGTTGAGAAAGTGTGACACGTCTCCTGCCAAAGTCCTGCCTGACACCGCCACCCCAACAAAGTCCAGTTTAATAAACCCCAAACCACCAGGCCACAGCGGACAGTCAAAGGGCTGAAGGTGGGTCTGCAGCGTCTCCCCAGGCTTTAAGAAGCTTAAGTGCTGTGCTCGCCTCAGGGGGACTGAACAGGATGGGACTCTGAGGAAAAGGGAGTTCAAAGAGGGACATCTCATTCAGCCGTAGCACTTAATCTTTGTTTGGTCAACAGTTAAATCTGGGCGTTTCTCGAAGCGCCACTCGACTGTACTGCTGAATTTTATGATCATTCGTGAGAATTTTTTATCATTTATGACAAATAACTTCATTTTGTTCTCAAACTTGCTGTTGCTGAACTGGAACGGACAAAAGTAGAATCTGAGACTTTCACGTCATCCACCCAGCTCGGCTTATAATAAAGGCTGATTTACGGGAGCATGCAGGCTGAGCAGACGCCGTAACCTACGCAAGTGACCGACGTCGTAGGGAGCATTTATACATGTGGGCTGGCGTGTCTGTGTTGCTGCCGGTGGTGAGCTGACTGCCAGCTGACTTTTTCCTTTAAACACACCGACTCTGTACCAGTATTGCAAAATTTACAGATTTTTCATAAAATATATTAAATATATGATGCATTTCCTTCAAATTAAAAACACATTTAAAACCAGTGAAATCAGATGTATAGAGCTGCGTCTCACTGAACCAGAACAGGAAGACGTTTTTGGGTTGATTTTGAGTCAGTGGGTGAGACGGGATGGCAGAGGGCGAACTCGCTGACAGAGAGGCAGGAGAATTTTAAAATAGAAACTACTTTAGAGTTGGGTGAAAAGCAGTTAAGGTGACAAGCTGAGATCCCACAAATGATGGCTGCTGGTACTCAGTGTGGCTCTCCAGCTGATGTGCTGAAGGTTTGGCAGGCTGACGCTGTGGGACTCGGTAAATGCCGGGCTCAGGAAGCTGACACACCAGGGTTTGAGGCACCAGGGAGCAGGACTGCAGAGGCTGCAGGGGAACCAGCAGCGGGCCGGCCGGCTTAAGAAGATTTAGTTGGAAGTTGTAATCTTACCGCACGCAGTCTGACAATATCACCATATATTATGTATCAGCTGTTCCAAGTCAGACTGAAGAAAATGAGGTTTAGAACAAGTGAAACATTCAAATGCAGGACCTGGACGGATCCACCACTTCATGAATATTCACTCTGGTATCTCCACAAGGATTTGTTTTTCAGCTTGGAATAATAATTACAGTCTGATATGGTTTTAATAAACAGATCAGTTAATAATAAAAACTGTTCTGTGGGTTTGAGCTGCAGATTTTCATGTAGGGTAAGAATAAAAACATTTGTCTGTTTTTGAGCTGAAGTTCAGCTGATGAAGCTGAAGTTCAGCTGATGAAGGATGAAAATGTGGCTCATGAGAGATGAAGATTGCAGAGTTTTGAGGAAGCTTCATAATCACAGTTTGACTGAGTGGATTTGATTGGTGTGAGCCTGTCACTGGGCCTGCCGTGGTCCCTGTGCCGCTCTGTCTCCACTGGGACTCCACTTGTTTTCATGTGATCCCCTGATGACTTCCTGCACCTCCTTGTTCTCCTTCTCTCTCCCATTTCCCGCTCTTTCTCTCTTATCTTTCCTCTGTCTGTATTTCTAGCTCTTGAGTCATTCCTGCCTGCTATCAGCCAGCCAGCCTCCCCTGCTCTCTTTCCTCTCTCAGCTAAACCTGTCTTGTCCTCCCTGAGTCCCTCGTGAGCCGCTAGTCCTTCGCTTCAATCCCTGCCCTGCGTCTCCCTCCTCTCCGGCTCTAAGCCTGTATCATTTCCTTTCTGTCAACCTTCACCAGACTCCCTTCCTCCCTCTCTCCTTTCTTCTCTCAGCTCTCTCTCCCTCTCTTCTTGCCCACTGGGTCTGTCCTCTCTCCACCCATTCCCCATGACTTCCATGTTTTATCTCACCTCTGCCTTCTCTCTATCCTTCTACTAAACCATTATCACCGTCTTTCTCTCTTTGTCACCCTCTTTCTGTTTCTTCTCCCCCATCAGCATCCCTTTCAGTCTTCATTTATTTCCCTCTACCTCTGGGTCTCATCCTCTTCTCTTCTCTCTTACCCCCATTTCTGTGTGTCTCAGCAGTGAGTGTCACGTTAATAATTCATGCCATCTCTAATCTTAAGTTGTAAATAGTTAATCAGAAGCAGAGCTGGGTGACACCTCCTCTTTGCCCATCACTGCACCCCGGATCTACCGGCTCTGTAGCTCTCTCTCCCGGTTTAATGTGAATCGCCCCCACATGCCGTCTGTCTGCACGACGCCGACACACCTGTTTCTCTCCGCCTCTGTGGTTTTTTCGCTCTCTGCATATTTTCTGTGCTGTTTTCTGAATGTCATTATCATCTTCGGCTGTGTTCTACATCGCCGATGTTCCCTCTCATTCTGTATCTGTCTCGTTAACCTTATTTCCACCACCTACTAACATGTTGGGACTAATGTAATGATGAATTTTGCACTTGTTAGCTGGGAACCTCGTGTAAATCTTTTTTTTTCCCGGTGCCTCTGCAAAGAATGAATTTCATATCTTTAATGATTAAAACATAACCGACCCATCTCGTGTCCTAGATCATGGTTTGGAGCAAGAGTGCTGCACCCAGCATCTATTTTCAATGATCTACAGCTTTACTGTGCACTTCTAACTGAAAATCTCTGAACTCAGGTGGTGTCACTGACAAGTTATGTTACATAAGTATGTTACTACATATGTAGATGACATAACTTAGTTTTGTAATATGAGCTGCATCACTTACGTCACGTTAATAACTAGATCTTTTTCTAAACCTAACCAAATAGTTCATTTATTTTCAAACAGAACCAAACTGCGACATTTTCACAATGTTAAAACAGTGACACGTGAAATGTTTGTCAGCAAGCTTTATTTTAAAAGTCTAACCGGAGATTGGATTGTTGTCTGTGATGGGTCGTTTCATGCACCAGGATCACCCTTACCCCCAGTTTCCACCGGGTCCGACCGAGAGCAGATCGAGCATAACAGGAAGTCAGACAGCGCAAAATAAAACACTGTGAGCCCAGTCGGGCTCGACAGCACAACGAAGTCGGAAATATTAACAACAAACAGACAAGTTACCAAACGATTTAACTACGTGAGCTGCTCAACCACAGTAGAAGCACAAAATCCAGGAAAGAAATAAACACATCTGAGCAAGTCAACAACATCAGGCAGGCGAGATATGACATCGCATGGAGGACGGGACAAAACAGAGTCGTGCTCAGTGGAGTCGAGGGGTTACTCCACGGCTGCCAGACTGAGCAGCGAGAGCAGGGACATCACCATTATTAAACTCATCCTTACAACATATGAGGACAAGCAAAGATACAATGTTGTCCATCATACGACAGCAGAGCGGTGATACGTTGACACGTAAACAGCAGCGCCCTGCCAGCAATACATGTGGACACCGACCGCTGCACTCTCACACCAGAGGTGTCATTGTTCTGTTGAGGACAGCAGTGAGGTCACAGAGCGCTGACGAGTGTGCGAAATACTCTCAACAAATACTGCCACGTCATCCTCATCATTAGCGCTCATGACTCTGCTCTTTTGATTGATTTGTGCTCACTCCTTCTCCAAATGGCTCTCCATGCTGAGTAACTAGATGAGCCTCTTGAAGCTGCAGCCAAAATATTATCAGAGGTATCATTAATAATTTCCCCTGCAGCTTCTATGTTTCCTGGAGGAGGAAGAAAAACATTCTCTCAAACACACACACACAATCACAGATTACTGAGAATCCAATTTGCAGTGAAAATTTTACTGACATGGCAGATTTGTAGAGATAATCTTTGCAGTCGTTACCGGATGTGACAGCAGGAGTATTGTTTACAACTCGTGAGTTTGTATGTGTGGTCCTGGAGACACCTGCTGCAGCAGGAGCTACCACAGAAGTGTTTCTAAGTACTTTGCAAGGTGTTTATCTATCCCTCTGTCTGTCTGTGGAAGATGGGTGTGGTCAGAGCAGGCTGGGAACAGGGAGGTAGGAAGTATGGAAGGGGCCAGTGACCACCACCCGGCCCCAATTCATTTTAAGTCATTGATCACTGCATCCCAGTTTAAATCATTTCCATCCACTCCAAGACATCAGGTAAAATGAGAGACCATCATGCGAGGAGATCACATCAACAGTGAGAACAGATTGCTGTGAATGGTGCCCATCCATCTTCTTCTGCTTAACCGGGTCGGGTCGTGGTGGCACCAGGCTCAGTTGGGTATTCCAGATATCCCTCTCTTCAGCAACGCTTTCCAGCTCTTTGGGATGCTGAGGCGTTCCCAGGCCAGATGAGATATGTAATCCCTCCAGTGACTTCTGGGTCCGCCCCAGGGTCTCCTCCCAGTCAATCGTGCCCTGAAAACCTCCAAAGCGAGGCAGCCAGGAGGCGTCCTAATCAGCCCTCAGCTGGTTCCTTTCAACGTGGAGGAGCAGCAGCTCTACTCCGAGCTCCCTCAGACAAAGGACAAACGAGATAAAATAATTTATGTGTCAAGACTAACATGGGTTGAAGGCACACTGACAGGAGAATGTCCATCGCCTGACGGTGTTGAATGTGGGCAGTGCAGGATGTGAGGCACAGGTTTCTGGTTTGTAGTTCGTCTGACGGGTCAACCACAGACATCTTTGGTTGAGGCCGGACTTCACTGCCGAAAGTTCACCAGCATTGAACTCCTCCCGATGCCACGATGCAAATTTATTGACCATGACAGGATGGTCTGAATAAATCTGAATAAATCTGCCACAAATCACGTTTGGCCAGACTGACTTCTCTCATGTCATGTGTTCAATGGCACCATACACTGACGTAGTATGGACTGGATAACAGCATGAACAAAAGTTGGTCTGAATTATTCAGAAAATGGGAACTTTGCAGAGCGAAGACTCCTGTCAAGATGCATACAGCAGAAAAATAAGTAGAGTGAAGTAAAAATAAGTTGTAAGAAAAAGAAAAGCATCACATCCTCAGTACAGCTGAAACGTTGAGTCTTCCTTTTCTACAGTAAACCAGAGTACAGTACTGCACCTGAACTGACTCTTTACTACTTACAGTTATGTCAGATTCACAGAGGATTCAAACCACTGAAGATCTCTACAGTTCTCACACAGCACCAGATGCCTGCAGGCAACGTAAGACTGTACAAAAAAAAACAAAAAACTTTTATGTGCTTGGCTCTGTCAAGTATGAATCACCAGCTCGCTCTCACCATTTCACACCCTACTGAGGGAGCAGGATGCTAAATATGTAAAGACAACAACGCTAATGTAACGACAGACTGAACAGAAAACACAACCTGGAGGGTAAGACTCAGTTCACAGAATCAAACAAATTGTGGTTCTTCTTTCATTAAATTATGGAGCTCGCTACATGTTTTTATGCTCTTGCTCATCGCTCTCCCCTCACCTCTATTTCTGTATCTCTTATTTTTCAGTGTTTGAATGTCAGCATGGGCTGAATCACCCATTTGCTGAATATCTCTGCTACATCTATAAATCTATTTGTCTCAATCTTGCTTCGTTCTCCACCTCTCACTCTCATAAATTTGAATCCAAATATATTCCCCTGCCACCAGAGGATAGAAAACCCGTTGCCAAAGTGATACACTCTATCGGCTGAGGCGATGTTTCCCCCAGACGGTTTGACATTTACATTTTAGGGCATCTACCTGTCTGCCATAACAGCAGAGGCTTAGAGTGAGTGCAGCAGGCGAATCTATGACTCAACATACTGAGAAATCACATATCGAACGCTATGTGAAAAACAAACATCTGCAAATAATCACTCAGTTAGTTTCTTCACTGACAAGACTACTCACTTTGGTGGTGTCATGATTTTTCATTAGGCGCCACCAGCAGCCTGAAGCTGACATTTATTCCAGTGAAATATCTCAACATCTCCTGAATGAACTGGTACAATATTTTCAACAGACATTAACGGTTTCCAGACGATCACTCCTGCTGAGGTTTTTGAGCGAAACGTCTCAACAGCTATTCCACGGATTGACACGAAGTCTGGTGCACATTCATGTTCCCGTCAGGATGAACTGTAAGAACTTGACGTGACCTCAAGTCTGATTATTCAAAACTCAGTTTAGCTGGAGGGAGAAGTTGATATGCAGCAAAGCCGAACATGAAACTTGTCACACTCGCAACATCTTCAGCTGATGTACAGGTGACACTTTGTGTTTCTGCTAATGTCACACAAATATGTTTATAATGAGATAGTCTGTCAGAAACATCCCACCAGCAATTAACTGATTAATAAACATGTCAACATAATAACTGTAATATTAACAGCTTGTACTGAAGGTGTCTCCTCTTGTTTCAGCAATTCAGAATCCTCCTCTCTCTCTTTTGTTTCCTCCGGCGTCAGTTTTTACCTTTCTCCATTTTTCTCTCTGATTACCTTCAGTCGTCCCATCGGCCTCCTCGTCGTCTCTGTGGTTTTCAAATGTATCTAATTTTTACATAAATATCCCTCCTGGTCATTTTAAATCATTCAGTTTCTTTATGTGTTTCTTGTTTTTCAGATTGTCTCTTTATTCCTCTTTTCCTTTTTGTTCCTTTGCCTCCAGTGTTTCTTTCAGCCATAAGTTTTCTTCATCTCGTCCTTTATCTTACCTCCCTCTCCTTCTCCGTTCTCACCTCTCACTCTCTCCACCCTCGCCTCTCTCTTGTTCCTGTGAGATGTACTAACACTGTATCTACATGATACCTTTCTATATGTTGCTGGTGTCAGGTGAAACCTTGCATCTCCACAGACATAACTATTTAGTGAAAAGGCAACCGTGTGAATTACTGCCAGATTAGACACTATCACGTTTGATTTAAGGATTCATATATTGGACTCTTTCTGTCCCAAAACCTCAAGTCAAAATATCTGAACACAGGAAATGTTGTCATTTTCTGATTCTATCAATATTTCTACAATACGTGTCATATCACCTGCACGTCTCTTGTCTATGAGCTGACGTTCATGTCAGGAGACCGAGGGAGTAACGGTGATGTGACGACTGGGCGGGAAACTGCCAAGCCAAAGACCACTGTTCAAGACCGTGTTGCAACATTGACCAGCGTGAAACCACTGATGACAGGCAGACATGTTCCTGTCATGTTTACAGAAACAGAATCAGGTGTTTTAATCTAAAACATGATCTTCTCCGAACCCGAGCAAAGAGGTTTTTGTGCCTAAACCTAACCAGAACAACTCGTCCTCATACTGGGTCAACTGTGGAAGCAGATTACAACCCAGAGTTACGTCTCCTCTTAGACAAGGGTTAGTACAGGTACTCATTTTTACGGCAACGAAAGAGGAATGTAATGTAAGTCCATTTGTAACTGAAATTACATAAGTGAGTTAGTTATTTTAACCCAAACCACGTTTTGTTCCCTAAACCCTCCCAAACTATAAGCATTCGACAACGTCAAAATGTATCATAACAGCGTCAAAGAAACTAAATTTAATTCTCGATCAGCGTATAAGATGCATCCACAGTTGAAACGTAACATGTTCCACGTCTGCAGAGACAAGTCTCTGATAATAACAAGATCAATTTTGCGTGATATATCACTTTTCTCAGACGAGTGATATTAGTTTGAGGTCAATGGGCATGTCATCATGTGTCTGAACTATAAAAAATATATTCTTTCAATGCCATACACTTGAGCCTCTTTCAGGAAAGCTCGCAGCCGGATACAGGAAGCTGCTGGAGCTACCGGGGGCACTGAAGCCATAAAGGTTTTATGGGTTTTATTTTCCGCCTTTACTGCATCAACATTAGAGTGGAGAAAGATCAGATGATATGGTGGTGTTGACCCAGAGGGGATGGACGGGGATAAAGAAAGATGAGGAGGAAGATGTGGAAGTGAAAGAGAGGTGGAAGGTGGAGAGTGAAGGACTCTCCTCGTTAATTCTGAGCTACAGCTGTTATGTTTCTGATCTTAATTAAATGAGGCATCTTTAAAGGGGCACTCTGTAGTTTTGGAGAAGAATTTTAACATTTACAATATTAATGAGGTAATATTACAAAGTTTTGTCTATCAGTGAATGAACAAGCTGAGGAAAATAAGGTCCCAGAACACCGTTTTAAGCTAGAAAGGCAGGGTCCGCCACATATAAACAAAGTAAAACAGTATAAACTGTGCTGTCCTTAAAGGTCAGTTTGTTTTTTCAGTTTATTCAAAAAATCAGTCTATGACGATCTTTCTCTTCTCAGGAACATTTCTTCTGTAAAACTACAGACTGATCCTTTAATTGTAACTTCATGTTTAATAACCTCCATGACGCGCACATAATCTTTTCTTTTATCATCCACGGCAGCTTTCTGGTTGGAGTTAACTCAGAGCATTAAAGTGCAAATCTGGTCTCTCTATCGTATCTTAGAAACACAAACATAAATCAGAACCGAGCCCCGGTGTGCCTGGTGGGGGGGTTGAAACAGTCACAATTTAATTAATAAATTAAAAAATATATAAATGTCTCATCAGTAAATTATTATACCATTAAATGCACCATAAAGAAACAACAAACATTAAAGAGTCAAACTAATTCCCGTCTTCATTTTGGTCTCCAGGTTGGAAATGACACAACCGACCGATCCCGCCACAGTGAGACCGGCGACCGCTGTGGGACCGAGACATGAGTAGTCGATGTCACACTCTAATGTTGATCAACCAATCAGGGAAGAGCGACCCCATTAAACACTCTGAATGACAGCACAGTCATTCGCATGATGAAGCAAAAAAAATGTGTAAAGAAATGAAAAAAAAAATGCTGAAAGGAAATAAATCAATAAATGGCTACATGTATTTTTAATACTATTTCTGGTGCATTTAATTGCATGGTTATTTATTTATTCTTCATTTTTGACTGTTCATCATCCATATGCCTGTGGGATGGAGCACACAACAATATGAATCTGATTTACTGAAATCGTCACCAGCTCAGTGTTAATAATGTAAATCCAGACCTACTGGAACTAATTAATAACACTCAGTTTGAAACACTCACTGCAGGACTGTATGAGAGAGGAAATGAAAGACTCCAGCCAACAACACGAGCTCAAGATAAATCATCATCCGTCCAAACATCCAGATGCACGCACAAAAGTATCTAACCACACGGGATTAACATTCAAATACACATATATGCATGAACACACTGAAGGAATTAGAATGAATGAAGCTCCAAAATGTCTCACAGTTAAAAGTCTTAGTCAGTGACTGAGTCAGAACAGCGCCAGTCGTCCTCTGCAGGCTGTGAAGCCGAGCTGTGATGATCTTGGCAAACAGAGTGGGAACAACCAGAAGTATTCAGAGCTGCTTCGACTCTCAGCATTCGTCAGGAAGTCACAGAAGTATTTTGTCCCTTATCATTAAACTAAAGGTACATTTCAACAAGTTTTCCAAATTAAACAACAAAATACATCGTTGGTGCCCTCCTGAACCGAAGCATTTCTGATCTGACCATCAGCAGCATGACATCAAACCATTTCTTCTGTCGCTCCCGATGGAAAAAGTCAGATTTCCTTTAAATGCTCGAGGTCTTTGTCTTGTCATTTTCCAGCATTTTCTGAAACGACTGGTGCTCTTGGTTTTCTTCGGAGGACAGTCTCGTAAATTTACATTTGTACATTTTTTTTTTTTATATTCCCAAATATTTTTCAACGTATGAATATAAGCTTTCATTCAATATTTATAAAACACACGGCGGGATGCTGGCACTCTTTGTGATAAAACAACACAAATAAACCAGTTCCCAGCAGCTTCAGAGCAAAGACAATGTTTTTCAACCGTAATACTAAACCCACGACTCCAGAGAGGCTGACTGGCTCCGGCAAAACAAATTAAAACAGTACAGACAAATTAATCTTCTCCCACCAAATTAAAGCATTTCCACCAAAACAGTAGAACACATTAGCCACCAACACCAGCCGGCTGCCTGCCTGCACACACTCCTCAATCTGCTTCTGTCCTGAAAGGTTTAATGTGCGACTGAGCTCCAGAACAGCAGAACCCAACTCTCCAATCATAAAACACACACAGACATTACTGTTGTCAGCCTGCTCTGCTCACTCCCACTGTACAGGTGAGCTGTAATTACTGTACTCACCTCTAGGTGGGGATGTGTCATTGAGATATCAGAGCAACGCCTTTAACACACACACACACACACACACACACATATATATATATACAGTATATATACACACTCTCTGATTCACACGTCTCTACACAAAGGTCATATTGCTGTCAGATTAATATTAATGGATTTAATGTGTTATTTTATGTGTGGTATGTACTGTCAGCTCCAGCAGAGCGAACTGAACAGCTGAATCCAGATCTGCTGGCACAAAGATTTGGCACAGCAACATACTGTATGTTCTCCTTTCAGAGAGAGAGAAATGACTGATTCAATTAAAACAAATTAATGTGTACGAGTGCAGTGGGAACTATGAGTCCTTGGTTTCGACCTATTTTGATACATGTGGATGATTCACTGAGAGACCTGAAGGATAAATTCAAGTATTTTTTCCCCAAAAAACAAGAGAAGTGATGAAATGCAACTAAATTCACATACTGAAATCAAGGTCATGACAACAGAAGAAACTCAGCTCTCCCTCTTGAACCCTGAGTCTCCTGCTCTGTTGTTCAGCTGCAGATTTATTGCGCTCACATGCAAGTGTTGCATCATGCTAATTGGACTCATTATGTGCTGTTTAGTTTAAACCAAATGTTGTTTTACCCCCGTTCTCTGAGATGATTGTTTTCACCCCATTATATCTTCTATTTTATCTTTAAGTCAGTATATCTGTCTGTTTGTAGCATTCACAGCAACAAAAACAGACTGATAATAACATGTGCAACAAAAAATACACACAAGCAGTTGTACTGGGTTTGATAAGGACAAGGCTGCCATGGTAACTGCAATACTACTGGAGGGTATATGAATGAACCGGAGCTTCAGTGACAAACTGCCACCAGAAGAAACGACTTCGGAGATGAAAAACAAAACAAAAAAACAATTAACTCAACAGAACATTTATGTTAAGGTGACTGGAAATTATCACTGAGTACGAGCCCAGTCGACAGGATATAATGTGAGCAGTTAACGCTTCTGCAAACCACAAATACATCCAAGGTTATAATGTGTACCAAACGTGGCGTATCATGTTCACATCAGCCTTAGCCGCCTGTCGCAGCAGGACGTTGAGGGGAAGGTGGCGACGAGTCACACGAGTCAATATTTCTGAGGACACCTGCAGACGTTTTTCCATCTGTGGCGGCAAAAAGAGGCTTTTTTAAGGAGAGCTGTGGACGAGTCCAGTGGGTCAGTGCCGACCAAAACGGTCTTTTCTCACAGGAAGTCGGACCGTCTCCATCCGCGATCGTGGTGATGACGGATGGAGATGCAGGTATTTTAAGTCAAACCACCATGTTTTTCTAACCCCAGTTGAAAATTAAATCTAAACAAACATACATTTGCAACATAAAGAAACGTTCAGTTGTAACTGTCAGTCTGTTCAGTGTTGGCCAGTAACGCATTACACAGTGGTATATTACTGTAATATTTTACAGTCACCCAGTAATGAGTATTGTGATAATTACTACATTCAGTTACGCTCCATTACTGCATTACCAGAATGCAATATCTTTTTTGACAAAGGTAGGCTGTCTTATGATGATGTGTGTGCTGAAGGATGAGGATGAGAGACGGGTATGACTCAGTCTAACAGGTCATCTGTTGCAGCAAAATACTTTCAATCGTGAAAAATACAACATGTAAATAACTGAAACATCTGATACAGCCGCACAGCAACGTGAAAACAACAGAAACTGGATGTCAGAGCAGGACACGGCTGTGGAAAATGTTATGAGGAAAGGATTCAAAGATGCTTGTTGCTGGGTGAGTTATATTGTGTGGGAGCTGTCAACAATGTAAAAGTAATACAGTAACATAATGAGTAACATACGTTTTCACTTTTGATACAAAGTAATGAGTAAAGTAATATTATGTTGATGAAGGTTCTCAGTTATCCAGGTCCTGGTAAATCATGGTTGGCTGGCTATAAAACTCTGTGTGGGAGTGTCCTTAACAACCATTTACACCTGGGCTCACCTGGCCCTAGCAACCCACATGAAGGCCGGTTGGGTCAACGACCCACAAGTGGCCCTAACGACTCTGAAACTCAGAGCTCACACGTGTCCTTAACGACTCTGTGAGGACACTCCCACACAGAGTTTAAAAGCTGCAACTCCTCCAGATAGTTAGAAGTGAAGCAGCCTCTTGGATGAGAGGTGAGACGTCCTCAACAAACTGAAACACGTCAGGTTGTCTATGATACAGCACTTAGATTAAAAGTAATATTACTACTTTTTAACAACACTTCTTGAGTAACTTGTGTATGATAATGTTTGCCTGTATAAACTGTGTGTGAAGGTAACTGAGTTGAGTGGTGTGATCTCAGGGGAGTCCCACGTGGGTTTGGTGAAACTTGTAGGAGTGTAACGGTCCTTTATTTTACACATTTTACATTTCCTTCTCCATTTTGTGGGTTTATGGTTATTAAATATTATTTAACAAGTTCTATTTCATGTGTTTGTCAGTATAGTCGAAGCCCAATGTCGCATTTAGTTTAGTTTTTCTCATTTTAAATAAATATTGTGTAAGAATCTAACCACAAACTGTTGAAGCACACGAGCTGCCCTCATCAGCTCACACACTCCGGCTAATAAGACCGGCTAACAATAAAAGCAGAACCACAAGAACCACTGAAGTAACCGGGTCCTGTTTGGTACCTAATTCCAGAGGCTGCAACACAATCAGACGGCTGATTGGATCCTGGATCGTGTTCTGCTCGCGTCAATGAAACAGTTTCACTTTGGATCCTGAGTGGCTCCATCTGCTGATGTCATGTGTTGGGAGTATTTTGTTCAAACTGTTGATGAGAACGATGCACGCACGCGCACACGCACACACACACACACACACACACACACACACACACACACACACACAACAAATGTGTCTCAGAACAACTCCTGAAGTGATTTAGCCAATCAGATTCCAGTCTGCTCCTAATGTGTCTTTAATTGTGCTTTTTAACGAACTAATCTGCATCAGTATTTGATCCACATGCTCAATATGCAGGAAACAGCCAGGTGTAAATGAGACCACGTCGAGCAGCACAGCGAGATCAGAACGTTCTGGTGATTCAGTCTTGTTTCGCAGTCAGATGCATCTGTAGGTACCTGATTTCATTTAACTCACTCGCACAAATGAATCACTGACGTTCCTCTTCCTTATCACATTTTCTTTTCTGCTTCAACAAAGTTACAGCCGACAAAAATAAAAACAAGTCTACTGCTAATTATGCATTCCTCTTTACTTCTGAAGTCTTTAAGCTTCTCTGAGAACATCTTGTGCATGTTGGTCGACTGAAGCACTTTGCAGGGTCATATTTTGTGCATTTTAACACCACAAAACATCTAAACATGAGAAATGAATGCTTGATTTGAGAACACAGACTAAAAACAAGAGACGTTATCTGCCAGAGATATCTTCTGAGCGTCGACTCAGAAACTGTTCAAAGGCTTGAAATAAATAAAACATGCATCTGACACATCGGACCAATAAAAACAAGTTTAATTGAGTCATTTCAATCAATTACTTTTATTAGTTCAAAGTCAGTCGTCTTTTTTCTATAATTCAGCCAGCATTTGTTTTTATTATTGCTGAAGATGTCTGATTAATATTAAAATTATTGTCACAATCAGTGAAGGGTGTTTGGTCTAATGATTATATTGAGACTATTTTGTTCACTGTTATACCTTAATGGGATGTAAACCATCTGACACACCATTGTTTTCAATATAATGTGACATAATAAATTAACTCAAACTAAAATCTAAATATAATTTCATCTCTCTTAGTTACATTTACGGACAAGCCATGGATCATATAGTGCTGTCAAGGGAAGATCCTTCGACTTAACGCAACGTTTCATTCTTTTAACTGGACTGAAACGATTTCTATTTTTCGTCCATCCTGCTGAAACAGTGTTTCCTCAGTGCTGCTGCTCATTTTCATTCCAGCTCCTGCTGATCAGACTCAGACCTGCAGCTGGATGTCCGGTGCACGCAGTTAACTCTCCTCTTCTGAGGACTGAGACCAAAGACTGAAGAGTTCCTCGCAGGATTTAAACCTGCGACCTTCAGTTACAGGACGGCCTCTTTAACCACTCGTCCGCCTGCCAAATACGTTAAATCTTCTCAGAAGTGATTCAGCTGCACTCTTAAAGCAATAATTTATTCTCGACTGTTACCCCTGTGTAACTTTGAGACATAGTCTGAAGGACCTGTGAATGAGTCTGGGGAATTCATAACACTGCTGTGCCCCGTTTATTACACCAGAGTAAATCATACAGGAGTAATGGTGATCTAAAATCCACTTTGCATTAATAATATGTGTGGTGAGCGCAGAGGGTCTTGGGGATGAGCGTTTGGGTCAGCAAGTGTCTGCCCTCAATTACCCCCTCTCTATATCTGCCTCCTTCCCAGACGGTGCCGGTAAACAAGCTCATCCGGGCTGAGGAGGATGACATCATACACAGAGGATGCCGCAGGTTGAATTGTAGGAAATACAGACTGTTAGTACATGTACGTAGAGTATATTTATCACGTCATCGGCAGTCTGTGCATTGATACTCAGGGGGCTCAGCAGCACTTATGATGTAATAAATAAAGTCAGCGTTAAGATGAAACTAACATCCATGAGTAAGAACTGTTAGAGAAGGTGAAAGCTGCGACTCTATAAACATTTTGTACATGAAGTCACGGTGAAGCCGAAAGGACACAGTCTACAGTTTTATCTTTATCCAGCCTGTCATCACCAGATAAATGGCCTTATACGTAAGGTTGACTGTTCTTATGGCGACCCACATTTAGGTGTTTTTGTTAGGTGGTGACCTCTAGTGGCTGTGTTAATTATGACAGGAGCAAAGGAGGAAGTCAGGTGATTGACGGAGGCAGACTGCAGTTGCGTCAAGCTGCACGGAGCAGATCGAGCCGCACAGGAAGTCAGACAGCAGAACGACAGACTGCATCTGGTGCAGACCTGCATCTACAGCACAACGAGTCAGAAACATTAACAACAAACACACTTAAAACAGACAAATAATGTAAGGATTTAACTACGATGGCACAAAAACTGACACGGTACTTTTACCCAGGGGAGCAAAATTTCTGTCCAGTGTGAAACAGGTTCAGTCAAGTCAAAGACGAGTCATTGAAACTTAAGTGACATACTTAACATGTCATGTACGTTTCATGGAGCTGATGCACTTATTCTAACAGAAACTATTCTCCTTTCCTGAATCTAACTCGGTGGATTTGGTGTCTTCATCTGTTGCTTTCATTTGCAGTCAACCTCTTCAGTCATTTAGAAATGAGGACACGTTGCCTGACCGATCGCATTTCTGTGATGTCATAGCCCAGCTGCTCCAGAGGTCACCTCATACAGTGCTTGTGTGTATCTGATCCACTGCTTTCCCAGTGATCTGTGTACGTTACAGTAGTTTTAGTTAGTTGAGCATTTTTTGAGCATTCTCAATATTATGGAGAGCGTTCCCTGGCACCAGTCAGCTCTATCATATCTCATCTTAGAGCTGCTAATGTGCAGAAGTTCCTCTTCTGCCGATTCCTCTCTGGAAATTTCAGGCATGTTTGATCATGAGCTCCTCCTGGATGCCTCCCAGGTGGGGTCAGTCCCGCGGAGAGAGGGCAGATAAATGGGGGGGCAAATAAACCTGCTGACAACGTGATTTATTATAAGACATGCACATTCTTGTCAGCGACTGGTCCTTGAATAAGTTGATAATTGGACCAAGCTGTCCAACACAAACACATATTCTGCTTTTCTGAAATACTGGATCCCGTTTTCTACGCAGGTGTTTGAGTTTGTGTTGTTATCTCGGCAGCGAGCTGTAATCGTCAGATAACTGTCCTCCAATTAGCGCGGCTGCAGAGCGGTATTGAATGTTTGCACTTAAATATCCTCACAAAACAAACTCACAGAAATAAATAAGCGTCTCTCTCTTTTCGACAGTTTGTTACAGTCATAAATGTGTATAGATTTGAGGTGAGAGTGAGGCTGAAGATTCAACTTTGTGATGCAGGAGAACTTTAAACAGAAGATGTATCTGAACAAATCTGTAATCATAAAGTCTGCTGTACTTTTATGATCAGTCCGTCTGTTTGTGATGACCTGCTGGTCCGCTGTGTGCTGCCGAGGATTCATCTAAGACAACAGCACACATACACTCACACTGACCTCGCTTTTGTTATGACAGGAATACTTAAAATGGAAATAGATACCTGAATAAAACACATTCTCAACAGTTTGCTCCTTTTTTTCCTTTTTCTGAATACATTGCTTCAATTTTTATACAGTGGGGAAAGAAGAGTTAGAAAGCAGGAGGTCAGAAGAGGCAGGATTGACTGTTAACTGGTTAAAACATCGACATTCTGTCTGCTGTTCACTTACTTTTTTGCAGACACGGTTTGTTTTTGAAGATGTGAGGTCAGAAAAGAATAAAAAACAAAAGAGCCGGGACTTGATTTTGTGTGATGTGGAAGATTTTTTTGGACCTAAAATGTGTCTACGAGTCGTGTCGAGTCGGCAGACTGTCTCTGTGCTATTTTTCATCTCCGCTGTAATGCAAATAAAGTGAAACAGCTTCCCTCAGCAGAGAGGAGGGAAACAGTGGCAGACAAAGGTTACATCCTCTCTGAGCATTTTGCTTGTGTCTTCAGAGATACGTACTGTACATGCACATCATACACCAACTAGAGGCAAAGAAACACTTGCAGAAAAGCGAGAAAGATGCATTTAACACAGCAGCTTCTTTGTTTCTGTCACGCTGTGCTTACGATCTGGTTGGTTTACGCACAAAAACACATGGACAGGAAAAGATCATGTTTCTGCTTAAAATGCCTAATTCGGTCGCCACAAACACTGCAGATGTCAGAAGGTCTTTAATGTATAAATCATGCATTCACACGAAATATGTACTTTGACGTCAGACAGAAGCGTAACACAGTGTGTGTCAGTCACAGCTGTGCTTGTGCGTAGGAATACGGACAGGGGATGGTTGAGAGAATGTAGTCCCAAAAGAGAAGTCTGTCTGACCGCGATGTAAAGCAACAAACATGTTGTACACTTAAACATATATATATATATATATATATGTGTGTGCCTTCTTTTAGGTGGCTTAAATGCGTCAGGGAGAGAGCTGACGGTCATCCACTGCAGGTAACACACTGACGAAGGATAAGTACCTCATACAAGCCCACACCAGAAGACTCCAGCTATCACTTTAACAGCCTTTTTTTTTACAGCCTTCAGTTTTCAGTCAATGACAGAAAACATTTGGTTAACGCGACCTCGACGGACACAGCTGGAGATTTCCCAACTTTCCATCAAAAATTCTGTTTTTTGTCGACACAAACGAGGCGTGGTGCCTACAAATGTTGAAATGCAGTCTTGCACTGCAACACCATCCCCTCCACCTCCTGGTGTGAAAGGTTATAAACATGTGAAGGTGATTGATGTCAATATGGTACGTCGCCTCTGACACATAAAATGTGAAGCTATCGGTGGTTTGCAGCGTTAAGTGCTGAACATTTTATCCTGGCGACCGGCTGCAGCTAAACACAGACACACACTGATGCTTTTCTTTGGATAAATATACATGAATCCTCACTTACTCACAAACACACACATTCTGCCACAAACACACACAAATCCTCACATGTACACGCTGCTATGCACACACACAACATGTGCAGAGCAAAGATGCTCCTGACTGTGTTAAACAAGCTCTTAAATCATCTTTGCCAAACGGAGGGATTGGAGAGAAGAGAGTGAGGAGAGAGGAGGAAGCGATTTCCCCTCGCAGGCAAAATGCCGTAATAAGTGTATTGTTTTTCAAAGTGAAAACCTCGAATCCGAGTCTCATCTCCCCAGAGATGCAAGAGGCTTACTCTTCTTCGCTATTTGCAATGTCAAATACATTTCTATGGGTGTGTGTGCGGCTGTGCGCACATGCATCTGCGTAAAATATGCATGTGAGAGACAGATTCCTGGAGAAAACGAAACAGAGAGCAATGGAAGCGAGGGACCATTGAGGAGAAGGAGATAGAAAAAAAGACGCAATTATATTCTCTGCTTCATTTTAATGAAGTGCAAAAGTAATTCCCTTATGAAAGCTGTGGTAATTGCCCAAACAGTCTTATTATGTGACAATCATACTTAGAACAAAATGCAGTATGAAATTGCGAGGGATTTCAAATCAGGGGGAATAATTTTTGCAAGACGCCTGACAAGTTAAGATAATTAAAATATATTTTGTTTTTATTTTAGGAACAGAATGACGTTTTTTCTCTCTGTCTGCGTGTCAGGATGTCAAGCTGTCCTCTCTCCTCGCTGTCTCATCGTCAACATAACAGGCAATTATACGGCAAGAGATTTGGCTCATGTTCCCAAACAGCCGACATCAGAGCAGAGCAGCCTGCGCCCCTCACAATGTAATCTCCCTGTCCCAACTCTAATCTGGACATTAGGATGAGAATTTATTATTTGGAGAGTTTTATGTAACATTTTGATCCTAAAAAGCTCGAAACGAGGCTGTTGTGGATAATGTGTTTCATTTCAAAGATGGAATTCAGAGTCACAACACTCAGAGCATCTGAATGGATGTGACAAAATAATTCAAAGAGGCCTAATATTCAAAACCAGTCATGTTCCTGGGACACTTGAAGGAATAATCCACCCTTGAATACTCATAAACTGTTATGCATCACCAGTTTCCGACGCAGACTGAAGTCATTTTGTGAAGAAGTTTTCTAAGTGACTTTTTCAGAGTGCGATCTCGTCCTAACCTGCTTCATCTAGTTGTAATTCAGTTTGTGATTTCCTCCGTTTCTCTGAATGACTCCCAGCAGTCCTCAGAAAAGATGACTGAACCTGTTGAGCTTCAGCTGTAGATTATACTTGTAGGTCGAGAGAGCAATTAGTGACAGTGATTAATCGTGACAGAAATATTATTCCAGTCCCGTCGTGGCCCTCAATTAAAATTCAACATCTTGTGGCGGCATTGCATTCTGCTCTATTGAGGCGACTGCTAGAGGAGAAATGATTTCCTCCTCCTCTGTGATGGATTTCTCTGCCTGTGTTATTGTTGATGGCTGATTGAGAATGATGGAGCTAAAAGGAAGTTCTCGCTCTTTGACTGATGCCGAACCCCATTTATCACTGATATTTCAGATGGCTGAAAGATCTCATGCAATCAAATTTTATTCAAATAGCTCTAAGAAGAGAGAAAAACACACGACAGAACAACAAAATGGATCCAGATGTGCAGAGGTGCACCGATATATGAGATTCATCAATACAATACAATTAAAGTGTTTAAAGTGTAATTCACTCTGTTCTGGTGCCTTTTGTCTGAAAGGAAACAGCACAGAGGTTCATTTGATCTCTAACTCTGAGCCATCTTTAATAATAATAACCAGTCTTCTCTCGTCTGCTCTGCAGGCGAGGTTCATATCCTGCCACTTTCATTAAGAGTTATCATCAGCCTGACATCAGAGACTGAATTCAGCGAGGCCTTTAAATCCAATACTTTCTAAATCCTTTTAATTTTGTCATCCTGATTGTTTACAGTCCTACTGTGATTTTACAATGGTGATCTAGTCTGATAACATCCTGGAAGGTGGATCCCTTCTCTGTTGCTCGTCCTGAAATTTTCCATCTTCACAGGTTTTTTTAGAAGTTTTTCTGCATCATATCGAGGGTCTGAGGATAGACTGTGTCATAATCTGGACAGATTGTGAAGCCCCTTGAGACAAATCTGTAATTTGTGAAGTTAGGCATTAATATTGACTTGACGTCACAAAGTCTTTCAAAAAGTCAACACATCTGTGACCTGTCGATTTCATGCAGAACACGAAAAAATACACATAATCTACATGAAGGAGCCTGATGAAGTGATCTTTAAATCAATCTGATTTAAAGACTACCAGTCCAGTAAAGCCGATACTGGAGTAATACGAGCCCTGCATGGAGTCTTTATGCTGCAGTTTAAAACTGTAACTGACTGGTTAGGTACAGGTAGGACAAAATGGAGGCCATTTATTTTACTCCAAATCTGCTGTATGAAAATCCAACAACAAACAGCTGCACATGTGACAGATGAAAAAGAAACGGACCAAGTCATGAGCCCTGAGGGACACCACACATCAGCAGGGAACAAGCACAAACATTATTCCTGATGGAGACAAGATGTAATGCTATAAATCATCTTGAAGTTAGTGGGTTTTGGTTAGATGCCTTAAATACAGTCTGTGGTAACACAAGCTTATATTTTATAAATTACGTCAGGAGATAACCTAAATTTCAGTAAATTTAGTTGGTGGTTGAGACTCATCTACTCACTAGTCCGTCTTTACAGGCCCACTGTAGTTACAAACTATTCTAACTCTGACTTTACAACTTGTACATTGATCAGTTTATAGAAAACCTGGATAGTAATTGTGCAGTAAGACGCTTAGTGGTGGTGACGTTTAAGTCACGTGACCGTGATGTCGACTGTTTGTAGCCTAACATTAGCTTTTTACTGCTACAGATTTAATTTACGTGGTGTTCATCTGTGGAGATTATCTTGATGAACAGAACCTGGAAGTGTCATAAACTTGTGTTTGACACACAGATTATTTGTTCAATGATCCAAAATTAAAAGGAGAAATCTGATCGGCTTTTTGTCGAGAGAACCACAGCGATGGATTCAGGATTCACCTACAGAAACAGCCAGCTGAAGCTAGCAGAACTTATTTTACACCAGTTATGACCTGGATCATTCTGCCATATGAAGATGGACATGTAACTTCTCTCCAGTCCGATCTGAACCTATACAAATATATCTCAAGCCAGGTAGAACATTTTAGAGAGGACTGCAAGACAAATTCAGACAATGTCTCAGCACTGAACACAACATCCACCCCAATCACTCTGTGAATTGACTCATTCAAGCTCGTATGATTTAAATCTCATTCCCAGCCTGCTTGTAATCCACAGGAGAGAGAGCTGGCCTGGCAGCAACTTCTCCGTCTTTCTTAGTCAGCAAAGACTTCAGCTCTGTGTGTAAAAGGATCTTTACCCAGGTTTGATCTCTCCCCGTGTCCTACATGCCGAAGTCGTTAAGTGGAAATACTAGTTAACATTCATGTGCTCGGTTTGAGCGCTCTGGTTTCTTGCGGGTTGAGTGGCAGTCTCACAGGATGCTGTAAACGAAAAACGAGGGGAGAGGAGGAGAAGAGCGAGGGAGGCGTTCAAGAACAAAAAGAGTTTCAAGAAAATGCATCGGAGAGAGGGAAGTTGACAGAGAGAGGAGGAGTGAATTAAAGAGATTAGAGAAGGTGACGGGCAAGTCACATGTATGAGAATAAGAGAGGGGGAGAACAGAATGGGGGCAAATAAACCATGAAAAAGACATTAGAGGACGGATGAGGCTGAGAGTGAAACACATGAGAGTGCATGTGAGACAAAGACGGAGAAACAAGTGAGAAGGAACCAAAAGAGAAAAGAGTTTTTATGGTAAAGGTGAAGGAAGAGGAGCGTGATCATAATTTGGTAAAGACAAGTCGAACAAAGACAGAAGACAGAGAAACAATGAAAACAAGAAGAGGGGAGGGGGAAGCAGATGAGGAGACAAGTGATGAAAAAGTGAGAAGAAGATGTGAAAGGAGAGGGAGAACAAAAGATGTCGATGTCAGATGAGGCAATGAAAGAGGAATAACAATGTGGAGAAGGACAATGTGAAGTACGCCAGAGAGATAAAGAAGAAACAAAGTGAGACGAGGAGGGAGCGGAGATGAAAATAACATTTTTAAAAAAGTAGAGAGGTGGTGCAAGGAGACAAGGACACGAGGAGAGGAGAGGCTGCTGCAAAGTGAAGAGGACACACGAGTCAGAGAGGTCCTCCTCTCATATAGAGACAAGAAAAGGAGACGAGCAGATGAGAAGCTGAGAGGAAACACCTCAGGCCAGACAAGAAGGAGGCGAGGTGGAGGCAGAGAGGGGAAATTAAATGAGAGGAGATGAAGAATGGAGGAGGAGGAGGAGGAGGAGAAGTGGGAGAGAAACTATATTGAGGCCATGAAGAAAAGAGAAGAGGATTGAATAACGGTGAAGGTGACAAAATGAAATGAGGTGAGCAGACAGCTGTGTGGAGAACATCAGGAGACGAGGCAGACACACTTTTTTCACACAAGGCAGAAAATCCAGTCCGTCTCCTAATCAGCTGATCCTCCAGGGATTAGCCTCGCTCCAAAAACCCTCCCATGACCAAAGTGCTTCACTCGAGCTTTGTTAAAGACTTAAACTCTGACAGAGTCATGGGGAGAGAGAGGTGGAGACGGGGCGGAGGTGACAAGTCCTCCAACACCAGCCACGAAAATACAGAGCGCTGTTCGTCACTGGATCCAAGGTGACTTTGTTCAGACTGCAGACGACTCAGACTGTTTCTCAAAGCAGATCTTTAAGACTGTCCGCACTGGTGATCGCTTCAGTTCAATCACTTGTTGTGTCACATCAGAAGTGATGCAGAAGACACTTTGACATCCAGTTTAAACGTCCACAGAGGTCGGACTGAGAAACAGCTGTAGAAATCTGACAGGAATCGGCCTCAGCCAAACGTGGTTCAGATCAGATTTGCAAAGATCACATTTTTTACTGTTCAGACTTCTTAAATTAATCTGGACACAATGTGGACTTGTCAGGTAGGAGGTGTGGGCTTGTAGCAGACTTCTGATGCACTTCTGTCACTCTGGATTTGAAGCTGACTCTGTTGCTTTGCAAGTGATGCAAAAGATCTGAGTGGTCAGAGCCGGGATACTGTGGAGAACAACTCAGACGTCAGTAACTGTGTACGCTGGTGACGTAACTTTCCAACATGTTGCCTTTCAAACAATCATCCTGTCAAGATGCACAGATGATAATTCGTCTCAGCCTGACTGTGTGTTGTCTTCATACCGCTCTGATGCTCTGACTCCAAACCACCTCTGGTTTACAAAATTCACGTCATGTGTTTTTGTTGTCGTCCAGACTTCCTAAAATCTCAAACAATCTGAACACGCCAAAAAGAAAAGACTGCAGCTGGAAACCTGATGTGAGTGTCCAGTGTGTCAAACTGAGATGAATCTGTGGAAATCTGATTGGAATCGAAAAGTTGTATTTCATTTTGTGGGTTTTTTTTCTGGCCAGACTTTCTTAAATCAATCTGGATATGCCAAAAAAAGATCATTTCATTTGGGCCGGCAGGCAGATCTAACGCCTGCATCAACAGCACATCATTTGTCAGTGTCGTCCAAAACTGTTAAAATGACTCTGAAGAAGATTTATTTGAGCTTTTTCCTTTTCACTACGGTCGAGGTTTGGTGAAAGGAATAGTTTCAAGACAGAAGATCAAAACCACTCTCTCTGAGGTTACATGAAGCTGTAGCCAACATCGTTTTAGCTTAGCATAAAATACAGGTAATAGAAGCACATTATTACCTTAGCTCTGTCCCAAGGTGACTCAATCCTCCCACCTGCACGACACTGATTAACATGTTCGACTGTGTTTGTTTATTCTGTAAAAAAGACATTTCAAATGATAATTTACTCTTTGACGGGCAGAATAATCAAAAGTCACTTTCAGTTAGACGAGTGCTGGATAATTTGTATTGCAGAAATCAGCAAACTTTATTTTTTCTGTCGTCATTTTCACTGCAACCGTAACATTTAAAGAAAGACAGTGAGACATCAGACCTGTCTGACGTTTCTGCTCTGATTTTATGTGTGTTGCTTTGCTATCGTCTTTGATGGAGCGTGGAAGTGCTGTTATTTTTTAAATGAATCAGATACGGACACTTTGAAATAACATGAAGAAATTAAAGCTGCAACGACAACAGATTATAACATTTTTCGCCAGGTGGGACATATATTCCAAGTTTGGAGAGTTTTGGGGTACGTTCAGGCAGTGAAAAATGCGATCATTTGGGACAAAAAATGATCACTACAAAACAATAGGGTCCTTGCAGGTTCCCTGCTCGGGCCCTAAAAAGATCATCAGATTGTGTGTAAGTCCCTGAACAGGTGTTTTCTACCTGGAAGTTATTCAGATATGAGACATGTGATCGGTTCTATTCTCTACACTATGACACATCAGAGGTGCAGGTAGGTGATACCAAGTGTTTTATTATCGCCTTAGTCAAACCAGGCCTAATCCGAAGTTTATTGTCCTGCACAGATATCGTACGAAGTAACACATGACCGATGAAACAGAAATATAACAGAGAAGATGATCCAGATAAACACGATCTGTTTTGTTTCCGCTCAGCTCTTCTGTGTTGAATGTGTTGAGTTCATGTTTGCAACACAACTGAAGTCTAATATCTCATTAAAGAGGTCCTTCACACCTCTCCTCTCCACATTATGTTGTCCCAATATGCTTTTGTGTCTTTCTTCCTTCCTCCTTCATCTCTCTCTGCTGTTCTTCTCTTTATAAACCTCCTGATGCTGCTGCTTCTCCTCGAGCTCTATTACTCCTCATGATGTGCTCTCGCTCCATTTTTTGTCGTTTGTCCCCTCACATCCCTCTCCTCAAATCAAACACCCTTTAATGCCTTGCTCTAACGGCAGTCAGGATCCTCGCTTATTCAATATCTCCTTCATTTCTCTCTCTTTCTGTCCTCCTGTCCAGCCGCCATCATCAGCATTGTTCTCTCTCTCTCCCTGACATGGACATCAATTATTCAGCAGGGATCAGGTGGCCTACTTACCTCTGATTGACACACACACACACACACACACACACACACACACACACACACACACACACACACACACACTAGAGACATGTACAGTATGTGCATGGGTTCAGAGAGAGGTAAGCATGAGCAAAAAATGTGTCAAACATTAATGTATGCACACACACACACACTGAGATGATTCATATTCATATATAAACAAAGAAACATATAATATAATATATGTATAGATGAAAGTGAACGTGGGTGTAGATACAGTGGACAGCACACACACATTTACACTCATCCAGAAACACACAAACCAAATGAGACGCTTCAAACAAACAGGTCGTCTTCAGTTTCTGTCACTTCTGTTAATAAACTGATCATTATCAGATTTATGGAGTCACCAGATTATTCAAGTGGTCGTGTAAACAGCATAATGCAACATTATTATGAGGAAATCCAATAAACACACAGTTTTTTGCCCAATTTACCTTTTTATTTGGCACGTTTCCCATTAATCTGGTTTCTTTCGTTCTTTTACATCTGCACATGTGAAAGAACGTATAAGAAACCGGATGTTGTTAAAACTAACCTAACAAATCCCACATGAGGACAGTCGTGACCAGCAGCGACGCCGTGATAAGCTTGACAGAAAAAACAGTTTTACGTCATGTACTAATGTGCTATAAACACATCAAATCAGATTATCATCATAACCTGATTATTCATTGGGCCTCATTCACCAATATCGATTCTTTCTTAAGTTGTTCTTTAGAGGTTCCTGGTGGTTGGCATGGTTTCCAATTTACTTGATTAATGTTAAATCATTGGCACATTTAATTTATTTTTAAATTTAAAATTCTCTGTAAATTACCAAAAATATGAAATGAATAAATAAATAAATACATATGACAGAATTATCACTGTAATATTGTATTTTATTGAACTGCACAAGAGAAGAAAACACAACCATGCCAACATGTCGGCACTGAAATGTGCGTTAGAGTACTCCTGAGTGTTCGCAGGATTTGTTCTTACCTAAATAAATCCTGGATGAGAAAAAATTCATGAATGCCACAATCTTCGTAAAATCTTCGTAAGTGGGACTTCAGAACAAATTTGTTCGTGAGAACGGTTCATGAATGAGGCCCATTGAACATTGTCCCCGAGTGCGGCGTAACGTTGGAGCTTTCTCCTCCATGTTACGTCGCACTCAGGGATCGACGCATCTAGACTGGCAGGACGGCGACAAGCGGATTAAGCTACTGGTAACGTGAGTTGTTCAAAAACCTTCTTTTTAGTAAACTCTGTACACAAACAATGTTCTCAATGCTCGTGTTCATGTGTAGAGACCCTGGTGATACTACGAGCACAGTTTCATGTTGTGTTCAGTCTTAGCAATAGCAATTTGCCCCTTGCACGGCATTGCAAATGATTTGACCCGAAAAGGAAACTACGGTAAATCTTAAAAGTGGCTTTTTCGTCATAATTATGCTTTAACGCGAAGGTTTGACTTGGGTTCCTTCACAAAAAAAGCCTAGGTTGCATTTTGGCGAGACTTTAAACTGTGTTGTGTAAGATGTAGTCGTGTGTGTGCTGTCTGTAATAAACTGCAGGTGTTTGACGGCTCCTGTACAAGAGAGAGATTATTTCATTCTTCTGAAAACACTGGCAGCTATAACAACTGTTGTCTTTGGTGTGTGTGTGTGTGTGTGTGTGTGTGTGTGTGTGTGTGTGTGTGTGTGTGTGTGTGTATGCGTGTGTGTGTCCATGCTTTCACTCCAGCCGAGCAGAATGGCATCTCATCTAAAGGACAAGGTATTTCTGACAGGTGATAATGGAACTGAATATAAGTCTGATAACTTCCTCTCTCCACCTCCCATCAGCGTGCCTCCACTCTGTCTCTCCCTCTAACCTTCTGTCTGTCTGTTCATGGTCAGATATACATGATTATATTATATATAAAATTGTACACTCTGGGCTTCATAAGGAAAGCAAGGATCTGTGCTATCAGTAAGTGTCCAGTGTATCAATGCATCAATTATTCCAAATTAGCTCTTTTCTGATTGGTCCAGTTGGCAGCATCGACTCAGCAGTATGTTGAACCTTTGAACAACTTCACGACTTTATTTATTTATTTATTATTTATATAGTTTCACACTGACACTGAATGTAAAGGTAACTTTGTAAGAAAACTCCTTTTTCTTCCAAACATGAATCTTTCATTATGAGTTGGATGTTGTACTCTAACCTGTAAACTCACTGACGTCACTAAAAATGACAAAGACTAAAGGAGTCGTGAACACAAATGAACAGTAAAATGATTACTCCAGCTGTCCACAGCAAACATCAAACATCTGCCAGGATCCAAAGTAAAGTGTTGTAGATTAGTGATTACCAGCCGTGGGATCTTGGACCCCTGAGGGAACCTGCAGCTGTCAGGCACACGGACAGACCGAGGACTAACTCAGCCGGTTTGAGAGATATTCATATGTTCCTACTGTGTTCGACAAAAACATGCATCCACATTGGATCACACAAAATGTGACGCTGATCTTTAATAAATGTTCTGCCAGAATAACCTGTAAGCTGTCATCTATAGCAGGCTGAGAGCAGAGGACTCACATCCTACTGACCTGTGATCAGATTAGATTATATGAGAACTGGTCAGCGAGTGAGAGACGTTCAAATCAGAAGATTTTATATATCTGAACAAACTAATTAATCAAACTCTCTTTGTCTTCATGACTGAATAACTGACCTTAAAGGACAACACGGTTTATACTATGTCACTGTGTTTATATGTGGCGGACCCTGCCACCTTTCTAGCTTGAATCAGTGTTCTGGGACCTTATTTTCCTCTGACAACAGCTTGTGGAGAAAATACATATTCCTGAGTTTGTATTGTCGCCTCTTTAGCTCTTTAGCTCATGTGATGGAGAAGTTATCAGGCTCCACTGTTGGCTTGTGTGCGACCAACAGTACCTGTACCTTTAATGTGTGATGTCTTTCATCATCTTTAGTGCAGGACGGGTCTTTTATCCCACGATGCTGCATGACTGCTGCCTTATTAAGAGTTTGCACAGTAAAGCTCTCGTCTTGTTATTATGTTTCCAGTCAGAATATTCAAATTAAAATAATAATATATTTATGAATGAGCAGATTTGCATTGTTGTTTCACTCCAGACGACACGCCTTCCTCCTCTCCTCTGACTTTATTTGTGCAGTGATCTTCCATCACCTCTGCTCTGCTGCTCAGTCAGGGGTCTGCCTGGACAACAATGGATCTGCAGTGTTTTATGGGAATGCTTGGGGGTGAGGCTCACTGTAAATTCTGACGCGCTGGAGCTCTGGCTGGCAGAAACCCTGTCTCTGACACCCAGTTTAATGGTCCAGCGGGCGCATCAACCCCGCTGATCGATCTTAGTCCCTCTTTCTCTGCTCTTTCTCCATCCTTCTTTAACCTCTGTCATTCATAAGTCATACTGGGCTTTATGTCTTAAAGGCACAACAGTGAAATAACCAACTGACCTCTCCTGCAAGTGCTGCGATTTCTCTCTCTCGCTCTGAGACAGTATTACTCTCGGTCTCCCGCTGTCCTCTTCTTCACCTTGATGTTTTACCTCTCTCTCTGGCCTCCATATCTCCGCTCTCTGCTCCCCCACTTTATATTCAGTCATGAGCTCACTTTTATCAGCAGAAAAAAGGAACTTATCACTAAAATCGCCTGGTGGGTTGGACTGAGAACTTGCATATTCTTGGCACTCTCTCTCACATGGTTTCCAATCTCTGCATCCTGCCTCCATCTGTCTCTCTCCCTCTCCACTCTCAGTCTTTCCTCTCTTTCACAGATTGTTTCCTACCCTTCTTTATCACCCCTTTTTTCCTGCCAGCGTGTCTCTCTCTTTGTCCCTCTCCCCCTCCATTCCAGTAAAAGGGAACATTCCAGCCAAAGCAGAGGCGACAGAGGCCTTGTGTTGAAAAGGCCACTTCAACAAGAGAGAGCATTGTTGAAGTTTCCAGCAGCACTTCAGCCGGCTGAAATGCAGACGGCAATAAAAGCCAAGTGGGCAAAACGGGCCTGTGATTGATGCATGATGAAGTTTCTGTGCAGAGGTTGGGAGGAAAATGATGGAGGCGTTTTGTTTCGCTGTTGTCTCAAATTACCATGTTTTACTGCACTCCTCCTCTTCCTCACCCACAACACACACTGTTACCTTTAGAGAAGGTGTTTGGGCAGAATGAATGAGATGACGACACATTTCCTGGAATTAAAACCTGTTACAGTCGGTAAAGTTGTTTCCTAAGAGGGGAAGGAAACAGTTGATCCGCCTTAAATCAACCTCATCACCTTTAACCACGGAGTCACGTGGAAGAAGAAAGATTCAGATATTTAAAGTGAGATAAAATTATATTCTTCAAAATCTTGTTACTGCCGACCACAAGCAGTTTAACTTTGTTACAGTGATTTACTCCAGGACCCGGTGACATCACTGCCGGGTGGGGACGGTCTAATTAAATAATAATATTATATAATAATAC